>NC_065444.1:271506909-271845659 GCF_917563875.1 Diabrotica virgifera virgifera
TTTGGAACGATTTTGGAGAACAGAGATTGACACATTTCACATTAATGCAGGAATTAGCCAACAAGGTCAGTAGAACTCCAAATTATGACAGATTTAAAAACCTTATATCTATTTTGCTAGGTTCATTCAATACCCGGTTTGAAGATTTTCAAAAAGACAAAATGAATGTTGACCTTTTCATAAATCCTTTTTCTATTTCTCTGCAAGATATCAATTGTTACTCAGCTGAAATACAGATCGAAATTATTGATTTACAGAACCACACTATACTAAAAACCAAATATAGGGAAATTATTTCAACTGTTACTGATCCCAATTATATTGAATTTTGGAAATTTGTACCAGCAAACAATTTTCCTAATTTACACGAGTTAGCTCTGAGATATTGTTGTAAATTTGGTTCAACGTACGTTTGTGAGCAAATGTTCTCTATTATGAACATAATAAAATCAAAATATCGGTCACGATTAACTGACATGCATTTAAAAAATCTAATTCTGTTGGCTAGTTCCGAAATTAATCCCAATATGGATGAATGAATTAAAAAAATACAAGTTCAAATACCACATTAAATAAGTAACTGTTTAATAATTTGAATTTTAGATAATAAGAAAATATTTAAGTTTTTTTGTTTAACGTTTTTATTTTATTTTTATTAACAATAAAGTAAGTTTGTTGTTATGTTTTACTTATTACGTTATTTTTTAAACCTCCACTATCTTGACTAAACGGAAAAATGTGGAATTTACATAAGAAATACATATTGTACCGTATATTATTAATATATAATATCCATATTAGTATGTCGAAAAATTTTAGTGGCACGCCAAATTTTTTTTGTTCTCATATTGGCACTCGACTTAAAAAGGTTGGCCACCCCTGTAGTACACAAATAAATAAATGTATAACACACAGAAAGCACTTGTTTGTGTTTATGCGACTTCGTTCTAATTTAAGTACAAAACTGCACTGGTTTTTGTCTTTTCTGTGTTTGTTTCGGACTATTTCTTAGGATTCAATTTCCCAGCCGATGGTATCTCCGTTCTTCCAAATAATACTAAGACATCGCCATCTTTCTTTTGCTGCTAATACTGAGTGCATACTTTTTGCTAGCGCCTTTCAAACGTTCGATCGCTTTGCTTTAGATCGCCTTTCGAGATACTTTCAAAATACGAATACTAAATTCAATTACCCCACTTACGTTTCTGTCTTTGCACTTTTTGCTCTGGTTAATGTTGAAAGAAATAAGGTTTTGCGTAGTATAACGGATTTGGTTTTGTTAGAGCAGAATAGATTTTTGTGATATACAATAGGGAACTTGCATAAATTTTTAAATTCGAAAAAAATATTATAAATCACAACAGAACATAATTTAAAACATGTATCAAAGATAAAAAAAGTTTTGTTTGTCTTTCGTTTGGCCCCTAAAGACGATTAAAAATTCAAATTAAAACAGGTGGTCCAAAACGCATAGTGACCTCATATAGTTGTGCATGTACATTCTGCACCAACAAAGTAAACAAAATTGTATATAATTTTAAATTAGACACTATAAACGTCAGTAGAAAATACAGTTATGTAACGTCACAAGCGTTTTTGATCGTTTGAACTATTTTACATTGGCTAAGGGTTCTTCTAAACCAAGGCCAGAAAACAGAAAAAATATATAGATTTTAAATTATCTTCTAAGTTATTATGAGGTTTTACCGCGTGAAAGTTTGGAAATATTATTTTTAAAGGAAACTGAATAATATTACGTAATAAAAAAATGTGTAAGTTCCCTCATAGGTTTGGCATTCGTTTTGACACTGACACTAAGTTTTATAAATATATTTGATAATTTCTATTTCTGATATATTTGAGTGTTTTTAAGATATATTTTTTAAAATGACCGAAGAGGGTTTTTGTAAAGGGCAGTCTGATAACTTACCTATAGTTGATATGTGTATGGTGGCTACATATTTTCAAAAGAGTGAAAATTTTTCCATCGGAGAAGTTCGGGGAGTTAAAGCAGATAAATAAGTACATATATTATGTATATTATACTCCCATTATACCTACTAATTTTATACTGTGATTTTATTCTGATTATTATTCTCATAAGTATTTAACGATAAAACTTAGTAGGTACACACTTCCTATTAAGTATAGTGATCAAAAAATGTCATTACAATTATTGGGATAAACCGTAATCGTACCCCCTCCTAACTGAAAAAGTGTCATGGCCGCCGTCGGGACCTATTGTGCTGACATTTACAATGTTTACATATAGAAAAGTTTGTTTTTTTCTGCTTATAATGCCGTTTTCTAAAGATATTAGTGAACAAAATCGATTTGCTAACAATATTTAATATATTTTAAATGTGCTAAAATTGGATTCAACAGCAAAAGTCGCATAAATAACATATAAATAACGAATTTGTTTACCTATTACAAATGGGGTTATGTGGTTGTAACTGTTTATTTTGGGAATAAAATGAAAATGATCAATTAAACGACTGGAAAACTGTAAGTATTACAATTAAAACATGTTTATCCTATCACAAGAGTTCACTTCATTTTAAGAAAGCTAATTATTATTATACAATAGACATTTATAAACTGCCATGTACTTTTAAGGTTACTTTTGATCTGTTTTCAAAGCTTATGATTAAATGTTACCTCTTTATTAATTAGATTTGCCAACAAAAGATGCATGATTAAGGCCAAATGCAATTCCTTTGCTAAAGTCATAAAAAAAATACCAATACAGTTAAAAAAATTATGTTAAAAAGGTCTCTCAAAAGACATGAAAATATACAACAACTCAAAAAACTAGAGAATGTAAAGAAAGCCAGGTTATTGGAAATGGAATTCCTGTTTAATTGAAAGCCAGTAAACTATCCAAGACTTTTTAGAATCAAATGTGTCAACTTGTAAAAACGATTCTTCTGACATTTTTAGTAAAAACCAGATTATCCTCAAGAAAAATTCTGTTTAAGTGAGACTCAAAGTCATATTTGTGAATGTGTCATCTTTGAATGAAACAATTTTTTTACCTAAACAATTAAATGTATGGATCTAATTAAAAAGAATGCTGAATCAAGTACAGTTACAGAAATACAATCCTTTGAACTTCTAAATGTGATTGTTGAAAGTGTCGAAATAGCTACTGCATAGGGATTCGAAAGGGATAGACTTGTTATGAACGCACTTGATCATGTACTTCTTACTGTTATAAAGTTGAAACAAAACTTATTTTATGCTTTTTTATCAGTCACTTTTAATTGTGTATCAACTTTAGGTGGTACATCGTGCAAAAATTGCTAAAAATGCAAACATTATATTTATTTTCTGTGTTACATTGGATAGTATGATTGAATGTCTTCCTCTTTTAGATAGTGAAGTGAAGAACATCTTGAAGTTCCAATGATGTTTCAAGATGAGGTAAATCGAAATAATTGTATGTTAGAAGGACAGAGAATATGAAGAAATGTTATTGCTGCATATTTAGTGTAGTGAAATACAAACTTAAAACATTATAATATATTTTTTGATTTCAAACATTTCATATGATTATGAAAGAACATCTTTCTTTTTAAAACAATGAAGAAGTGAAGAACATAATAAAGTTCCAACGAAAATGATTCCAGATGAGGAAAATCGAAATAATGGTTGTATGTTACGTGTATAGAGAATACGAAGAAATGTTATTGCTGCAAACTTAGTGTAGTGAATTAAAAACTTATTGTCAAATACAAATCAATTTATTTCATACTTTTATAATATATAGTGATATAATTTTATATGTGTTCAAATAAAAATATTAATAAATAAAATACAATAAACACAAATCATGTATATCTTACAATGAATTACAAAATCAAAAATTAATTACAAAAATATCAAAATAAATCTAAAATATTAAAAAGTTACATATAATTTTTATAGTACCTACATACTTTGGTTGGTACTCTAATAATTTGGAGATCCATTAAAGTTTGTAGATGGAAATTGCAGGTATCTAAAAAATATAATAATATAAAGTAACTCAACAATCTCTTTTTAATTAGGGTAGCAGTTGATAAAGATGACCCATGCTCGGGAAATCAAATGTATCTAAAAAAAAATTAAGTAACAGCTTTCTAACAAAACAATCTTAGCACTAAACGGAAACAAAGATACTGGTAAGTATTAAAACATTTTTTGAAAAATCTTTCTGAAAGTGAAAATAAAGACTACTCTCTATGGGAACAACTAAAACTGGGCATGCTTTACAAAAAAATGTATCCAGAACAAACTTCTTCTCTATAAGGCAATACTACGACAAGTCTGGATGTACAGGATTTAAATCTGGGGAACTGCCAGTAATACAAATATGCAAAAACTATTAAGATTCTAATCCGAAGTCTTTTATGATGTTCGATGTTTTTAGTACCACTACCAAATATCATGCTAAACTGAAAATTATAGGGTAAAAATCTGTCTGATCGCCCAAACTTTTAAAAGCTGGATGCTTATCTGATCTAGTCCAGAGGCTGGTTTCGGTATTGCAGCTATAAAATACTTAAATAGTAAGCATGGAAATTTTTATTATGGTCCGCCTTGAGGCAAACTAGGGCACTAAAGGGTTAAGAAAATTTACAGATCTCTACACCACTGGGAAGTAGATAGTAGTTACTAATTTGTAAAAAAGTCAGAAATAAGGTAATGTAGACTAAATTAATATAAATATGTAAAGAGTTCTCACCCCTGAGTGTAGTTCCCACTGTGTCATTTTTTATATCTGTCATATTGTTATAATGATAACAGATTGCATTAAAGTTAAAATAAAAAAGAATTAAAGAAGTTCATAAAAATATTCTATTTTTGAAAAAATATTTAAGTGCTTAAATACTTTTTTAGATAAAATATACATAAAATTTATTTTTTCTACAACCGTGTTAAAAATGCAACTTTCAGCACTCCATACAAAGCGTTAAAAACGCTACCTTAAGGCACTAGTGCTTTAAAATTTTTATGGCACTGCAGTTCGTATTGACTGTATAGGCAATTTTGATGTAATGTCAAAAAAATATAAAAATGGAATGTCAGTTCAAGTAATAGTTATTTATGATATAAGTGTTAAAAGTACACGTTTAAGGCACGCATGTGAAAGTTTGCAGAATGAGCGATAGCGAGTTCTGCAATTCACATGAGTGCCGTAAAAATGTACTTTTTAACACGCATATCATACAATATTTTTTCTACAAACGTAATTACAGGACAATATCTACAAAAACTTTTACTTGAACTTGACTGACATTCCATTTTTATATTTTTGTGACATTACATCAAAATTGTCTATACAGTCAATACAAATTGCAGTGCCATAAAAATTTTAAACCCCTTGTGCCTTAAAGTAGCATTTTTAATGCTCTTATGGAGTGCTAAAAATTGAATTTTTAACATGGTTGTAGAAAAAAGTTTTTGTAGATATTATTCTGTAATTACGTTTGTAGAAAAAATATTGTATGATATGTGTGTTAAAAAGTACATTTTTAAGGCACTCATGTGAATTGCAGACTTTCACATGCGTGCCTTAAATGTGTACTTTTAACACTTATATCATAAATAACTATTAAAAAACTAACAGAAAATAGTAAAAATATTTGATTGAGCATAAGTAAAAAAGTCACTCTCTCAACCAATAAACATTTGTGATTAAAATTAATATACTTAATTGATTATAATATGAATGTGTTCTTGTAGAGTTTCATATAATAATTTCCATTTGACTAAAGAGACACAAGCTGGAATACTTAGGTCAATAATACTTAGGTATGAAACACCCTAAAAAATATGAACTTTTGCATTTGATAATTCAGAGAAAGATCCAAGGTAAATGTGGTTCTGGTAGAATCTCACAATCATAGCTGAACAATCTAAGACCGTAGTATGGAAAATCGACTCCATCATCATTAGTTAGAGCTGCTGTCAATAAAGCCACAATAGCGAATATGGTAGCCAATATGATATCCAACAATTGATAACAGTCATGGAACTAAAAAATGTATTATTTAAAGTGTTTATGGGATAAAATTAGTAAGAGTGACATGATACCTAACAAAAATTTGATTCAGAAGATTTAACATAAAACTTGTAATTCTCTTATACTAAACTCACAATAAAGATGCACCAGAAATAAACAACCCAAGACGTGTTGAATGATACAAATAGCACTCCCGAATCATGATTTACAATGTATAAACTTTGTAAAGCATGATTTGTGAGTGCTCCTCATAACATTCATCATGTCTTGTGTTTGTTTCTTTCTAGTGCATCTTTATTGTGATTTTAGTATTATAATTATATACAGTGTGTCCACGGTTGGGGTGCCCAAGAGGAAAAACTTTTTTATTTTCAATTTTAGCGAAAAATGTCATTATTGATAAAAAGTTTTGCTTGTTCTAAAACCCGATAAAACGAAATAAAATTCAAGTTTTTTAAATCCTGCTTAATTTTGTAGCCAATTTTATGTAAATCCCTATTTTATGTAAATTTTTGCACTAAGTTTGAAATCTTAACAATAATCTAGTGTTGCCAAGCCACAATATAGCTTAGTAACTATCAACTTCGATAAATAATTTGCGAATTGTCAATTTTTTTGACAATGTTAAGCATTCAATAAAGAATTTATCTTGTGATAAATTTCATTATTAAAATTGTTGTATTAATAATTATTTAATTAATAAATAATTGGATGATTCAAGGAGAAAGACAAAGTCTGGCTTCGTAATCCAGAGAAGTGACAGGGTTGTTCTCCCAAGTTATTATTGTTACAATTTCGAACTTAGTGCAAAAATTTATAGGGATTTACATAAAATTGGCTATAAAAATAAGCAGGATTTGAAAAACTTGAATTTTAGTTCATTTTATGGGGTTTTAGAACAAGCAAAACTTTTTATCAAGAATGACATTTTTCGCTAAAATTGAAAATAAAAAAGTTTTTCCTCTTGGGCACCCCATCCGTAGACACACTGTATTAGTATTTTTATAATAAAAAGATTATAATTTATAAAATGTGATGCTGTATATGATTTCAAATATTAATCTTTTCTATTACCATACAAAAAAAATATTGCCTTTACTCAAAAACATTTTATTTATCATAAAATTTTTAAAGATATATTTAAAAAGTTCATAAATATTAATATTAATTTATACAAAAACATTAAATATTTTAGTTTTACTGGTTTATGGCTGTAAGGTGTCTCTGAATATTTTTCACTCTTTTATAAGATGTTTCGAAAATTGAAATATCTCTGAAAGTTTTTAATATTTAAAATCAGTTTTCATAAATTTATCATCGGTTAATATTAGAGATCTTAAGTTCACAGTGGCACAAACAACTGAAAATATCTTCTGCAAGTGGAAGAAGACTAACATACATTTTACACACATTAAATGTTTTTATTTATTTGGTTAGATCTATCTATGTGTACTCAAGCTTTAGCTATCTTCATTGTAAGAATTTTAAGTTTAGCGTGATATTTGGTAGTGGTACTAAAAAAATCGGACATCATGAAAGACTTTGGATTGGAATATTTGTAGTCTTTGCATATTTGTGTTACTGGCAGTTCCCCAGAATTAAATCCTGTACATCCAGACTTGTAGTAGTATTTCCTTATAGAGAAGAAGTTTGTTCTGGATACATTTTTTTGTAAAGCATACCCAGTTTTAGTTGTTCCCATAGAGAGTAGTATTTATTTCACTTTCAGAATGATTTTTCAAAAAATGTTTTAATACTTACCAGTATCTTTGTTTCCGTTTAGTGCTAAGATTGTTTTGTTAGAAAGCTGTTACTTAATTTTTTTTTAGATACATTTGATTTCCCGAGCAAGGGTCATTCATCTTTATCAACTGCAACCCTAATTGAAAAGAGATTGTTGAGTTACTTTATATATTTTTTGGATACCTGCAATTTCCATCTACAAACTTTAATGGATTTCCAAATTATTAGAGTACCAACCAAAGTATGTAGGTACTATAAAAATTATGGGTTACTTTTTAATATTTTAGATTTATTTTGATATTTTTGTAATTAATTTTTGATTTTGTAATTCATTGTAAGATATACATGATTTGTGGTTATTGTATTTTATTTTTAATATTTTTATTTGAACACATAAAATTGTACCACTATATATTATAAAAGTATGAAATAAATTGATTTGTATTTGACAATAAGTTTTTAATTCACTACACTAAGTTTGCAGCAATAACATTTCTTCGTATTCTCTATACACGTAACATACAACCAATATTTAGATTTTCCTCATCTGGAATCATTTTCGTTGGAACTTTATTATGTTCTTCACTTCTTCATTGTTTTAAAGAGGAAGATGTTCTTTCATAATTATATGAAATGTTTGAAATAAAAAAATATATTATAATGTTTGAAGTTTGTATTTCACTACACTAAGTATGCAGCAATAACATTTCTTCGTATTCTCTGTCCTTCTAACATACAACCATTATTTCGATTTATCTCATCTTGAAACATCATTGGAACTTCAAGATGTTCTTCACTTCACTATCTAAAAGAGGAAGACATTCAATCATAGTATCCAATGTAACACAGAAAATAAATATAATGTTTGCATTTTAGCAATTTTTGCACGATGTACCACGTAAAGTTGATACACAATTAAAAGTGACTGATAAAAAAGCATAAAATAAGTTTTGTTTCAACTTTATAACAGTAAGAAGTACATGATCAAGTGCGTTCATAACAAGTCTATCCCTTTCGAATCCCTATGCCGTAGCTATCTCGACACTTTTAACAATCACATTTAGAAGTTCAAAGGATTGTATTTCTACTGTACTTGATTCAGCATTGTTTTTAATTAGATCCATACATTTAATTGTTTAGGTAAAAAATTTGTTTCATTCAAAGATGACACATTCACAAAATAATATTTATATATATGACTTTGAGTTTCACTTAAAACAGAATTTTTCTTGAGGATAATCTGGTTTTTACTAAAAATGTCAGGAGAATCGTTTTACAAGTTGACACATTTGATTCTGAAAAGTCTTGGATAGTTTACTGGCTTTCAATTAAACAGGAATTCCATTTCCAATAACCTGACTTTCTTTACATTCTCTAGTTTTTTGAGTTGTTGTATATTTTCATGTCTTTTGAGAGACCTTTTTAAAATAATTTTTTTAACTGTATTGGTACTTTTTTTATGACTTTAGCAAAGGAATTGCATTTGGCCTTAATCATGCATCTTTTGTTGGCAAATCTAATTAATAAAGAGGTAACATTTAATCATAAGCTTTGAAAACAGATCAAAAGTAACCTTAAAAGTACATGGCAGTTTATAAATGTCTATTGTATAATAATAATTAGCTTTCTTAAAATGAAGTGAACTCTTGTGATAGGATAAACATGTTTTAATTGTAATACTTACAGTTTTCCAGTCGTTTAATTGATCATTTTCATTTTATTCCCAAAATAAACAGTTACAACCACATAACCCCATTTGTAATAGGTAAACAAATTCGTTATTTATATGTTATTTATGCGACTTTTGCTGTTGAATCCAATTTTAGCACATTTAAAATATATTAAATATTGTTAGCAAATCGATTTTGTTCACTAATATCTTTAGAAAACGGCATTATAAGCAGAAAAAAAACAAACTTTTCTATATGTAAACATTGTAAATGTCAGCACAATAGGTCCCGACGGCGGCCATGACACTTTGGCAGTTAGGAGGGGGTACGATTACGGTTTATCCCAATAAATATTTTCCCATATTTCGCGAGGATGCTGTGGCCAAACACCCAAGTAGGTGGAGGCCAATAAACTAAAGAAGAAGAATATACTTACATATTTATAACATAGAGTTAAATATTAGCATAGAGAGAGTGTCATTCAGAGCGAAGTGATGACACCATCTTTTTTATTCGGATTAGTGCTGTTTCACTCTTACGCATAGTAAAGCTGCTACAGTTGTCCTCCTCTTCCGTGCCTATATTCACACTGAATGTCATCATAGATTTTCGATACAATGTGTTAGAAAGAGATGCAGCAAACCAGTCCATGAGATCTTGTCGTCAGGAAGCGCGGAAGGTAGGCTCCCTCTATGTTAATATATACCTCTATGATTTATAACCCTCCCACATCACTGATATAACCATATAAAAAACTAATGTAAAACTATGTGACGTCACGGGCCGTCTGAACTACTTTAAAATAAAGAAGACTTTAAATTTGTATTTCTAAGTTATTATGAGTTTTTGAAGCGTGAAATTTTGGAAATCTCATTTTTATACAAAACTGAACATTATTATGTAATCAAAAAAAAATGTGCAAGTTCCCCATTAAATATGGTGCAAAAGAAAGGAATAAATTCGTTATTTAATAAACCGGCAACTTCAAGGAAAAATCCCGAAAAGCATCGATTTGTAAATTATTATTTTTTACGTAAATATTTCAACCATCAACCATCAACACGTCAATCATCTAAGCGTGATGACGTAATCGATCATTTTTAAATGAGAATAGAGGTTGTGTGCTAGCTCATTTGAAAATAATTAAATTCTCTATTGCGTAATATGAACAATAACATAATTATTTGTAGGCAGGGCTCCAAAATATATATTTTTTAATTAAATTAATTGACACAAAAAGAAGCATGTATGTAATTTATTTAATTTAAACCACATTTTACAGCTGACAGAAAACAGAAAAAAATGGTTATTTGACAAATAAACATTGCTTTTCAGTTTAAATGAATGTTAAAACTGCCAAGAAGTAGTTTATTAAGTAATTTAAAAATAAAATCGACCTGTTTCAGGATTTTTCCTTAAAGTTGCCGGTTTACGAAATTATTATCTCTATTTTTTCCATACATTTGGACCATATTACTCAATTTTATAAATAACATTTATTCCAAGAGACGAGTTAAATATGAAGCGATTTAAAAAATGGCAACGAAGACGTAAATAAAGAAAACCCAAACGAATGTTTTGTTAATTTATCTCTAATACAGATATATAGTTACAATTATAATATAACTACTATTCTATTTGACTTTTTATTAATTATATTCGACCGTTACTTGATGAAATTTCATTTGATCTAACAACATAATACTGAAAACTTTTGTTTTCAATACTTCATTCAACACCCGAACTCGCAACATCTTAAGCAAATATATTAAGAACAATAAGAGCCAAAAGAGAGAGAAATTACAAAGTGGTATATACATATATACAAACTGACATGTTGTAACTGCCCAAAAACTTACATCGGTTAAACCGACAGAATCTTTGACAAACATATAGCCAGAACACAAAACGGCTTTTAGTAATAGAAAAACAGATTCTACATACACAGTTTGCCTTCTAGATAATATAAGGCAGTCAATGAGAGCAAGAACAGGTTATTTCAAGTCTACCCTATGCCGATGTGTGCTTTTGTCTTGGGGGCGGTTCCCACCCCTTCTCGGAGGTGGAAAATTTTTTGGTTAAACAACTACGGAAGTTGCTAGAAAACCTAATTCTAAGCAAAAAAGCAAAAACTGTTCTATAAGTTTTTTTTCGAAAACTCAATACTTTTTGAGTTATTCGTGGTTAAAAGTTGGCCATTTTCATTGAAATATAACACCTTTTCAAACGGTTTTTTGCGAATACCTTAAAAACAATGCATTTAACTAAAAAAAAATTATAAAAATATTTTTGTAGCTCATAAAAAACAAAGAGATTCGTTCCTTCTTTAATCTTCTAGTTGTAACACAAAAAGAGATATGGTAGGTAAAAGAGTTTGTTTTTTTTTGGTGCATGCTCAAAGCAGTGTATTCAACTTGAAATAAGAGAGAAACGGTCGATTTTATGTATATAATGCTACCAATACCTTTTATTGTGCTTGAAAGGTCCTTTCAAATAAGCAATATTAAATGTCGATTACATTCAAACTGAGCGAGGTATGCTGCAAAAAATTGATGACTAACGAATTTTAAGAAAAAAATTGAGAAGTATATTTAACCCCTCACCCACAAAAATTTAAGTGAATTGTTTTTTTTTCTACAATACATTTTACTACACTGTCATTTTATGTTCAAAAAGGTGAGCGGGTTTAAAATGAATGGTTTTTGAAAAAAAAAATAAGATCAAATTATAGAGCGCATATTTAAATTTTCTTAAAAATCTTCTTTTTCTCCATGTAACTTGAAAATGATAAGAGATACTGTTATAAAAAATAAAATCAAAATGTTTATCTAGAAGAAACCTTCATTTTTGTATGGCATCTTTTGTTTTGTCATCTCTTATCATTTTTGAGTTATATGGAGAAAAAGAATATTTTTAAGAAAATTTCAACATGCGCTCAATAATTTGACCTTACTTTTTTCAAAAACTATTCATTTTAAACCCGCTCAACCTTTTGAACATAAAAAGAACACTATAGTAAAATGTATTGTAGAAGGAAAACGATGCATTTAAATTCTTGTGGATGAGGGGTTAAATATACTTCTCATTTTTTTCTTAAAATACGTTAGTCAAATTTTTTACAGTTTATCTCGCATAGTTTGAATGTAATCGACATTTAATATTGCTTATTTTAAAGGTCTTTTTAAGCAAAATAAAAGTTATTGGTGGCATTATACACTTAAAATCGACCGTTTCTCTGTTCAAGTTAAATACACTGATTTGAGCATGCACCAAGAAAACAAGTTTTTTTCACTTACCATATCTCTTTTTGTGTTATAACTAGAAGATTCACAAAGGAAAGAATTTCTTTGTTATTTTATAAGCTACAAAAATGTTTTATTAGTATATTCTTTCACGGTTTTTGCTCTAAATTTTAAAGAACCGCTTGGATTGACATGAAATTTGGTATACGTATAGTTTACATGTCAAAGACAAAAAGTGATATTGTGCCGATGTGTGCTTTTGCCCTGGGGATGACTTTCACCCCCTTTGGGGGTGAAAAAATATATGTCCAAAATAAGTCCGGAAATGGGTAAACTGACTAATTTTAAGTAACTTTTGTTCTATAGAGCTTTTTCGCCAAGTCAATACTTTTCGAGTTATTTGCGAGTGAATACGTTCATTTTTCAACAAAATAACCACATTTTTAGACGGTTTTTCGCAAATAACTCAAAGAGTAAGTGTTTTGTCGAAAAAAAAAACGTTCTTAGAAAAAATATAGCCTATAAAAAAGTAAAAAAAATGGTGTACGCCTTAGGTCTCTGGATCTCGTAGAATCAGAGTTATACCTAATGAAAAATAGATTCGTATTCACCAAATTTAAAATAGAATATTTTGACGTGAAATATCCAAAAAATTAAGCACTTTTTGGGGAAAAGCCCTTATAACTTTTTTAAAGTGTTCAAAAAGCTTTATTTCTGTTTTTACAAAAAGTTTCTAGCATTAAATTTAAGCAAGTTACGCTCAAAAAAAAATGGTCCCTTTTGTTTTGGCAAAAGAAAATCGGGAAGACCACCCCCTAATTAGCAACTTAAATCAAATTAATCGTTACCGCTTCACAAATTATTTTACTTATGTTGTGTTTATATGATTTGTAAGTTTCATTGATTCAAAGTGCTTATTTTTGATAAAATTTGGTTTCAAAATAAAATTTTTAAAAATTTTAATTTTGAAAAATATGCTTTTTTTCAAAATAACTTAAAAATTGTTAGAGATACCAAAAATTTCGAAAAACAAAAAAGGCAGCACTGCTTTTCTGAATATCATGTATTTTTTTGTTTTCCTGTTAGACAAAAATTGATTAAGATTTTGTGTTTCTAAATTTGCATACATTCGTGATCAGTGACTCGTTCAACCACTTTTAACTACAGCCTTTTCAATAATAAGGACTTTGAACCGATGAAACTTACAGATCATATAAACAATACATACACGAGTCAAGAAACTTGTGAAGTCGTAACGATTAAGTTCATTTAAGATACTAATTAGGGGGTGATTTTCTCGATTTTTGTACCAAAAAAATATTTGAAAAATAATTAGTTTTATGGTTATCTGTTGATACAAGGTGTTCTTTTTTGACTCGCAGCTAGTGAGTTTTAAAATTTTAAGTTGTCATAACTTCGTTATTATTAAATATATTTTAATGAAATTTTTGTCATAGCTATTTGAAGCCACTCTAAATCCAGTGGCGTAGAAATTTTTTTAATAAAAAAATCGCTAATTCAAATTCTCCATTTTCGACGAAGAAAAAGTATCGTAGAATGCCCTGAAAATTAAACTAAATATTTCATATTTTGTCCCGCCATAGACCTTTTATTACATGATATTAAAAAAAATTTGGTCTAAAGGTGTTTCCAATCTAAATGGGTCACACTGTATATTAAGATTATTTCATATTTATTAAAACCTTAAAGGGAAGCCCACAATTTATAGTGATAAAGGCAGAAATGTTGCAAATAAAACTACAAAGAAATAGATTATCATTGATATTTATTGAAGAAAATTAAAAATGCTTTTCTTTTTTGCATATGATTAAAGTAATCTTAAGCAATTTTGGGCTCATACAACTATTCCCAATCCATCAGCTTGGCAGTTATTTCCACAGTGACAATGACAATGTACTTCTGTGATTTCTTTAGGTGGAGGTGGAGGTGGAGGTGGATTTAAGGCGCTGCAAACGGGTTTTTCACAAAGGGGGTAAAATTCGTAGCTTTCACAAGTTACATCATTCCATACAGCAGCTGATCCGTTATTATAAAAAGAAATACAGTGATCTGTTGTCGGACCATTAGGTTCACCTCTTCCCCAGTTAGTAAAAACAACTGGCTCCTGGGCTGGCCAGAACCAGTTAACTTTGTCCTTTAGCTTATTTCCAGATGTCCAAATAGCATGATATACGTCTGCTGCACTAATACCTAAAAAGGAGTTAACTGTTAAATAAATACGATGCAGTGTTACATTAAACAAAGATAAAATAAAATAAAAAACACTGGAAAAAGAAAGATTTTAGCGATATTATTTATCTGTGCTAATAACAAATCATTTATGTATTAAAGAGTTTTTGAAGTTATACTTCTTTACGCGCGCTATGAGGGTGAATTTTTATATGTTAAAACCTACGATCCCAGCGCATGCGCATTATAACTTTGTTCTGATTGGATGTTCAAATGACATGCCAAAAAGTATCCAATATGGCAGCTGTAGCGCAGCTGTGGTTTGGACGGTTGACGGTTTGGTTATGTATGTTTGTTGCGTTTTAAAATTTGTGGGAAGAGAAACAACAAAAGTTATTTAATAGTTATACTGCCTTTTTAAATAGTTTTCATATTATATTTTTGAAGTTATACTTCAAAATGTTTTAATTTATGTATGTATCAGTCCAGAAAAGGTGTGGAAAGAATATATTAGTGTTTTTAAATATATTTTTCTACAAACGTGTTAAAAATGTAATTTTTAGGACTCCATAGGAGCGTTGAAAATGCTACTTTAAGGCACTAGTGCTTTAAAAATTTTAAGGCACGGCAGTTAAAAGTGAATTGTCAAATTGTGAAACGTCAAAATATTTATATTTCATTTATTAACATTAATATTAATAATACAACTTGCGCAATTTGAAAAAGGTGGGTTAAAAGTTTTTTTATTATAATTTTGTGTCTTTAAATTTGTCTTCCTTGGGCGTAAAATAATAAAACATCTATTTTTATATTTCACTTGTCACCGTGCTGTATAATTATGTATATCTGAAAGGTAAATGGTATGCGGCTTGATGGCCTTGTTGGTAGAGCATTGGACCAGAGATCAAAAAATCGAGAGATTGCGGGTTCAAATCCAGGACGATTAATAGTTTTTCTTTTTTTTTAATATTTGGCATTGTTAAGTTTTGGTTCATTTTTGGTAATTATTGTTAATTTTTTGTATTGTAACTGTTAAGTAGGTATATTTATTTCGTTGAAATTATATTATAATAGAAGTATAACTTCTTACGTGCGTACAAAGTACACACACATTCTTTTTTTATTTGTGCTTAAGAAATAAAAAAATACCATAAAATATCATTTCATTATAATACTAAAATATGTTCCAGTTAAGAAAATATTCATTCCAAGTTTTGATCAACCCTGTATACTAAAATTAAACTTATCACTATACTTATAAATGTTTAACAATAGTAGACTATATTAAAAATCGTTTGAACATAAATAGAAATTTTGATGTCAAATCACTACAATTCTACAGGGTGTGAATTTTGCTACGAAATTAACAAAAAATCGTAATTATCTTTTAAATTACCTCGTATAATAATTCACAAAACCTTATATTTTAAGAAAGAAAACAGCTAGGAAAATCCAAAAATATAAAAATATACAGGGTGTTCCACTTAAAAAACAAAAGTTTGCATCACCCTGTCAATACGGGTGTCCCTGTATATTTGAAAATATTTTTAAATTATCGTCCTATCTATGCCCCAGCTTTTACTGAAATAACTTATTTTCGTATCTGTTACAACAAACGAATAATTGGAATAGAATAAAGGCAGTTTTTGTTTCTATTCGACTAAGAGTTGGACCACCATCTCCATATAGCTATTTCAGCATCCCATGCATCTTCAGTGAAGCTATGCAGTCACAACTCTGAAACGAATATTAACAACCCTGCCTATAAGGGAAACCATCGCGATACAATGATTCCACCTTTTGAGACGCAATCTAGCGACATCTCTCGTAATACGAGGAAAACAACGAAAAGCCTTAGATACAAAGTTTACTACTTTTTAAACAATTAGAATAATTAAAATAAAAATATGATAAACAATATTTTAAATCTAAGACTTTTCGTTAATAAACTGCTTTCTGGCTGCATCCTGTATCTCTGGCTTTTACAATATATAAGCACAAGAGACGACGAAAATAGGAGAAAGCAAATAGAGGACACTATAGATACATGGAACAAGTGGAACAAGATCTGAAAACACTTGAGATTACCACTGGAAGAACAAAGCAAGGAACAGAACAGAATGGCGGAAAATCCTAGAACAAGCCAGGAACCAAAAAGGGTTGTCGAGCTACTGATGATGATGATGACGAAATAGAGGACACTTTGGCCACGCATTTACCTTCTCTTCGTCAAGAAAAAGGACCGAAAGACAGTTTATAAATACTCAATTCTGAGTAAAGATGAAAAAGAATAAAGGCAGTTTTTGCTTTTATTCGACTCAGAGTTGGACCACCATCTCCAGTGGTGATATGGGACCAATAATGGAAGACGAATAATTGGACTTTGTCACACTAATGCCTCACCCTGTATAATGCAAATTGGATTATCGTACAAATTATTCCATTTATTTGTTTTAATAAGATTTTTCAAATCTTACCTTCAGAAACAATGAAGTTGTATATGGCATCACTTTTTTCTTTTGTTTGAATACTGGCCAATGTCGCACCCTGATCTTGACATGCTTTAATCGCCTGGCTCCATTTGTACTAATACAAAAATAAAAGAATTTTATTTTAATATAATTATATTTTTTCCGTGTCGGTATGACACTTTGAGCAAAATTATTTTATGTTATAGTGAGGTAGTGTCAAATTCGACGGGAGCATTTTAGCATGGCTGTTTTTTGAAGTTATTAAGTTGTCTTTACGATCGAGAGTGAAATTTTATAATACCGGGCGCATGCGCACACAGACAGTATGTATTTCGTTGCTAATCTTTCAAGATATGTATGTATCAGCGCTGTCAGCGCAAATAAGTCGTATTATATCATATAAAAGGATATATTAGTGTTTTTAGTAAATGTATTATTTATTATAATTTTTGTGGCTTTGGATTTGTCTTCCTCGGGAATAAGATATTTTATAATAATAGTAAGTATATTTAAAGTATTTTTGTATACTTCACTTCTTGGTCTATTAAATTTGTCAATATGTATGAGAAATCTTGTAATCTAGAAATCTTGTCAAAGCAAATGGAATATAACTCAGTGGTCGAGCGTGTGACCGGAGATCAAGAGGTCCCGGGTTCAAATCCCGGACAATTCATGTTCCTTTTTTATATTTTTTGTATCTTTTTAATAAAAAAATTTTAAAAGTGGTAGGTAAAGAAAGTTGGTTTAATATTTAAATAAAATACAAATAACCAGTTAAGTATTAATATGATATTGCAATTTTTGAAATTAGATACAACAATAAACAAATTAATTATGATGCAATTAGCAAATTCGAACAAAAAGATTATTTAATAAATTTTATTTCAGACGCCAGATTAATAAATATATGCTTTTCTTATCTCAGGGTTCTTAATTGAGTTCACAAAATACCTTTCCTGTCAATAGTGTTTAAGAAAAAAGAGGAGTCGAAGTAAAATAAAAAGATATCGATTTGTGAAATAAAATTTAATGATCAAATATCTTGTAGATTTTCATACATGGAATTACCTTATAAATAAAAACGTTTCTCTAAAGCAACCTTTGCATATTATACAACTAACAAATTTTCAAAATAAATTTAGTTCTTCAATGTCTATTTTCCATAATTTTTCCCTGTACCTTTTCAAATAATGTGCTTTAATTATTTCCTTATCAAACAAACTTCTTCACTGGTTCTGCTGTAAAAACAAAAACTGCAGACAGTTCCCTATCAAAACAAACTCGTTCTCTGGTACTGCTCATAAAACCAAACTCTAGACAAAACTCCTAATCAAAGTTTACTGCTCCTGTTGGGCCAAAATGCTCCTCATCTATGCTTCGCTCCAAGAATAGTAAATGATTTCTACTTACAAATACTGCCAACTTTTTCACACTGCAACTCACAGCTTTCAACACTTTTTATTTTCACTTATTGCCACAATACAAATTTCTTTCACAGTTTAAAAAAATTAGACTATCGGCACTTTCTCTTCGATTCGGTGTCACCTCTCCTCCAGTCCCACAGGAGATGATGTCCCCGTCGCTTCAAACATCATTTTTCGTCTCTCCATCCCTTCCATAATTTTTGATGAACCAATTAAATCATTCTTTCTTTCACATTCAAAACCAATTCCAAAACTTTACAAAATTCTCAAAATTCAACTAGGTAACTTTCTACCTTGCATACTTATTTACCAATCCTACAACAAACAAAGGCCTTAACTTTCTCCTAATACCACTTAATGACTTGTTTCGTGGTAAGGTAAATTAATCCTTGAAAATGGTAGGTTGATAATGCAACATATTATTTGCTTAAACTATTCTTACATCTATTGGTTTACATAATTAGGAAAACCCCTTTCAAAAAATACATCTAAAGTCTCTTTTACACTGCACCAACACAATAAATTTAAACTGTAAGTCTAGTTATAATCTAACAATACAATAATTTTACAAATTTTTCTTCTTCCTTTTCTCTATTCTTTTTTTATATACCATTTCAAATCATAATAGTATATTAATTTCGTTGAAATCATAATAATAGAAGTATAACTTCTTACGTGCGTACAAAGTACACAAACATTCTTTTTTATTTAGTTAAGGGTTCCAAAGCTTATTAACAAATGATGTGTCAGCTGGCCCAAAATCAGGGCTTTTTTTAGGCAAGAAAAGATAAATTATTAAAGTAGATGGAAAAACCCTACAAATTATATGTCAAATATTTATCTCTGTGCCATACATCCATAATAGTATAAGAGCTGTGAGACATTTTTGAGTAGGTATTTTAGGCAACCTGAAAATTTTTTAGGTGACTCTTCCATGATAGCCTAATACAAAAATGCCGGTCTGGCTGGAGGGTAGCGGTTATTTTCCCCAAAAATCCCCCCCAAAGTTAAAAAAAGGGTAAAAATTGTTATTACAAAAAATATCATTGACGTGACTTTAAAGTAAATTTAAATATTCAAATATAAAGAAAATAAACAGGCCAGGCGATTTGAGGGCGATTTTTAACTCTGCAAGATACTTGCATGGGCGCCCCAGGATTATTTTCAGGGGATGCATCTGAACTTCAGAAGATTTCATCTGAATCTGTACATACTATTAACGAGTATAAAATATACAACCATACATGAAAAGCTATGTACATTCCTTCCGGACAGGGAAGTACAATTATTATTTTGACAGGGTATTTTTTAATATTAAAAATAATTATTCTAAAAAGACAGGTTTTTTTTGGTGAAATTTTCCAACTGCCATGTCATCGAACAAATTACGCGTGCATATAAATGAAAAGCGCTATAGGTAAGCAGGAGTGTGAGAAAGAGCGTATACCGATAGCTGTTTGCGTCCTCTGTTGTACCTGAGCGAGTCCGTTCACTCGAGAAAAATCACGTGACCTGGCGATCCCATGTTGTTGTGCCTCGAAACGTCAGAGTAACTATTATATATTATAGTTTTTTAAGTAACTTTTTCTTAATTAAAGGAAAATAATAGGTACTATACAATAGATTTTGCAAATATGATAGAAAAAGACAGATATATTATTATAAAGATATAGGTAGAAAAGTATAAAAGTATAAACTAAATTAATTCTGTGTGCGAATCTTGTACTTCTTCTTCAAACTCCTCATCTGAGCTTAAATATTCACTGTCTTCTTCTTCGTCAAACTCCCCTCGAAACTCAGATTCCTCTTCTACATGATCTGTAAATAGTTGTAATATGTATTTATAATTAATTAAAAATTAATTACTGATTAATTAATTGAGTTGCTACCTATTATCTGTCCTTTTATACGAAGTCGAAGCCTGGACAATCACGGGCGCATCTGAAGATAGACTTGCCATTGTTGAGATGTGGTGTTATCGAATAATGTAAAAAAATATCATGGACGCAACACGTAACAAACACGGAAACATTAAGAAAGATAAAAAAAGGCAAAACAAACACTCAACACTATGAACGAAAGAAAAATGAGCTACTTTATAATATAAGGAAAAGTATTAAGTATTAGTTATATAAGTAAGAATACGTAGCAACTCAATTAATTAATCACTAATTAATTTTTAACTAATTCTAAATACATATTTACAACTATTTACAGATCAGGTAGAAGAGGAATCTGAGTCTCGAGGGGAGACGAACGAAGAAGAAGAGAATGAATATTTATTTTGGCTCATTTTTCTTTCCTTTATAGTGTTGAGTATTTCTTTTGCCTTTTTCATCTTTCTTAATGTTTCCGTGTTTGTTACGTGTTGTGTTCATGATATTTTTTACATTATTCAATAACAGCACATCTTAACAATAGCAAGTCTTTCTTCAGATGCGCCCGTGATTGTCCAGGCTTCGACTCCGTATAAAAGAACAGAGAATACGTAGTAATTTAATTAAATTGTCGTTAATTAATTTTTAATTAATTCTAAATACATATTACAACTATTTACAGATCATGTAGAAGAGGAATCTGAGTCTCGAGGGGAGTCTGACGAAGAAGAAGACAGTGAATATTTAAGCTCAGATGAGGAGTTTGAAGATGAAGTACAAGATTCGGACACAGAATTAATTTAGTTTATACTTTTCTACCTATATATTTATAATAATAAATCTGTCTTTTTCTATCATATTTGCAAAATCTATTGTATAGTACGTATTATTTTCCTTTGATTAAGAAAAAGTTACTTAAAAAACTATAATATATAATAATTACTCTAAAGTTTCGAGGCACAACAACATGGGATCGCCAGGTCACGTGATTTTTCTCGAGCGAACGGACTCGCTCAGGTACAACAGAGGACGCAAACAGCTATCGGTATAAGCTCTTTCTCACACTGCTGCTTACCTATAGCGCTTTTCATTTATATGTACGCGTAATTTGTTCGATCACATGGCAGTTGGAAAATTTCACCAAAAAAAACCTGTCTTTTTTAGAATATTTATTTTTAATATTAAAAAATACCCTGTCAAAATAATAATTGTACTTCCCTGTCCGGAAGGAATGTACATAGATTTGCATGTAAAGTTGCATATTTTATACTCGTTAATAGTATGTACAGATTCAGATGAAATCTTCTGAAGTTCAGATGCATCCCCTGAAAATAATCCTGGGGCGCCCATGCAAGTATCTTGCAGAGTTAAACTCGCCCTCAAATCGCCTGGCCTGTTTATTTTCTTTATATTTGAATATTTAAATTTACTTTAAAGTCACGTCAATGATATTTTTTGTAATAACAATTTTTACCCCTTTTTTTAACTTTGGGGGGGATTTTTGGGGAAAATAACCGCTACCCTCCAGCCAGACCGGCATTTTTGTATTAGGCTATCATGGAAGAGTCACCTGAAAAATTTTCAGGTTGCCTAAAATACCTACTCAAAAATGTCTCACAGCTCTTGGACCATAATGTTTAGAATACCTGGCTCCTGGCTTTCACCCAAGCGAGTCGGGTTCGATTCCCGGCGTCGGAAATCCCTTTTGTTTTTAAAATTGACATTATTTGAAAAATAATTGTTTTTATAATACTTTCTTATATGTGTTCTATAAATAATAAAATCGTGGTATTATACAAACAAATATTTTTCAAATCGAAATGTTAATTTTAAAACCAAAAAGGATTTCCGACTCCGAGAATCGAACCCGACTCGTCAGGGTGAAAGCCGGGAGCCAGGTATTCTAACCACTAGGCCATTATGGATGTAATGCACGGAGATTAATATTTGACATATAAGTTGTAGGGATTTTCCATCTACTTTCGTATTTTATCTTTTCTTGCCTAAAAGCCCGTGAGTAACGCCAGCTGACAAACATTTTCGTTATCAAACAAGTAATATCTACCAAAATAAATTCATAGAATCCGCGCTAAAATCACTGTAAAAATTTGACACTACCTCCCAGCCTATTAGGAAACCTTCTCATGATATATGGAACAATACAGAAGGTGTAAATAAGGTATATGTATGTATATATCGGTTTTAAAACGTCTTTCAACGTTGTCCGATGCCTAACTTCCACGTCCTTCTATCATCCCATTAGCCATCTCTAAGATCCCTTGCACTCATTGCTTTGGTTACCCCTTCTTTCCATGTCTTTTTGGGTCTTCCTCGTTTTTTGCGGTTTGGTGGTACCCACTGCATGATCTTTTTGGCCAATCTTGTGTCTTCCATTCTTTGAACATGACCACACCAAATCAACTGTTTCCTCTCAATGTCTGTTATTAAGTAACCATCTATTCCAATTCGTCGTCTTAGTTCCTCATTTCGAACTCTTTCCCTACGGGATATACCTAACGATCTTCTAAACACATCCATTTCTACAGTTTCTAATTTTTCCTGTTGTTCTTGGTTATTCTCCAAGTTTCTGCTCCGTAAAGTAGGCTGCTTTTAATAAGTGTTTCATAGATATTGTATTTTCGCTGTATTCATATTTCGGAGCTCCAAAGTATTCCATTTAGGCAGACAATTGTTCTTCTAGCTTGTTACCCTTTTCTTTATTTCCTCATCGTCTTTTCCCGTTCTATCGAAGATTACTCCCAGGTACGTATCTTCACTACAGGATGTGATTTGTTCATTATCCTCTAGTTCGATATTGGATAGCTTAGCTCCTATGGGTAGGTATTTAGTTTTTTCCACATTAATTTCCAAGCCCCTCTCTTCATATTCCTCCTTGAGTTTTCTTGCCATATACTGTAGGTCGTCTTTATCATTAGCTATGATGACTTTGTCATCAGAAAATTGCAAGGTATATAAGGTATAACCAAAATAAAATTGAAAACATGATACAGGAACTGAAGCTGGCATTACTTCTAGGTTTATGGATTAAATATAACACACACAAATACACACTCGTATACAAACACATACACACATGTACAAATGATATACATAGTTAAAATATGCAATTTTGGAAACAAATCCCGAAACAAGTCGATTTTTATTTTTAAAATATGATTTTTTGGCATATAATATATCCAACTAGTGAAGTCATCCGTCTTGGCGTGATTACGTAATCGATGATTTTTAAATGAGGATAGAGTCGTGTGCTAGTTTGTTTGAAAGGTAATTCAATTCTCTATTCAATAATATAAACATTATTATAGTAATTATTTATAAAGGGTGTTCAATTTTTTAAATTAAATTAATTGAGACAAAAAGAAGAATGTGTGTAATTTATTTAATTAAAATATTAATTTGACAAATAAACATTATTTTTTGCTCCAATTCATTGTTCAAGCTGCTAGCCACCTGCCTCTTGGTAATTTTAACCCTTAATTTAAGCGAAAAGCAATGTTGATTTGTCAAATAAACATTTTATTTCTGACAGTAGTAAAATGTATTTTAAATTAAATAAATTAGGCACATTCTTCTTAATGTGTCAATTAGTTAAATTATAAAAAAATTGGACACCCTGTATAAATAATTATGTTAATGTTTATATTACTAAATAGAGAATTGAATAACCTTTTAAATGAGCTAGTACACGACTTCTATTCTCATTAAAAAAAAATCATCGATTACGTCATCACGCCCAGACGGATGATGTCACTAGTATGATAATTATTAAAAAAAAATTAAAATAAAATCGCCTTTTTGCCGATTGGAATAAATCGAAATTTATTCCATTTGGCTTTTGACACGCTGTATAACCTATATTATTTACTCCAATTATATATTTTTTATTCTATATATTTTTCAGAAAAAATTTAATGCATAATAAGCAATTAAAACAAATTCTAAAATACATACCTTTTCTTTAATGAAGTGAAAGACTGTCTTGGGACTGGTCTGTGTGGTCCAAGTATCTACAATTATTATAATTTAATAATATAATTTATTTATTATTATTATAATTTATAAATTATAAATTATAATTATTTAATATTATAATTTGAATAAACATAATAAACTTCTCAAAATTTTGTCAAGTAATGTCATTTTTGGAAAAACCAGAAATAACAAGCTGAAAATGCGAGCATTATCATAAAGAAAACTTTGTTTATTTACGTATTTAAATTCATATGGAAAATTGCTATTACGAAAAGTCGTTTAGAATTAAAAATTATATTTCAATTTGAAATTATATCATTCTAATTTAAATGTTGTGAACTATAAAGATACTTAACTCAAAATTCATATTTTTTATATACCTCGTATAAAATTAATAAAATTTGATATGTGATAAATAAATCATAAATCTTAGACCATTTATTTATTTATTTATTTATTTATTATTCAAACAAACTATTAGTTCTTTTACATGAATAAATATTACTTATATACATAGTTTCAAAGTACAGAGTATACATTCATCAGTAATTAATTAAAGAAAAGTAAACATCAATAAAAAAAATAACAAATATATAGCTATTATGAAGAACTGTAGAGTATGAACATCATCAACGGTAGTGAAAGCTGTAAATTTATTAGATGGACAAATTACTAATTCCAGTTACTATTTTCAATCGAAACTTAGCAGGAGAATCAGCGCAATTTAAATTGAATAATTCATTAAAGTGGTTTGCCAACCGGAACATGGTTACAAGAGGTGATCTATTGGTCGAAAAAACTTGAGGTATGTGAAACATAGGGCTAGAGCGCATTCTTCTGGCTGGTACGTTAAATTTAACCAATTCAAGCAATTAGGTAGAATTAATTTTATTATTAATGATCTTGTATAAAAAAGTCAATACAGAGATTTGCCTCCTATTCTCTAGCGATAAAATTTTAAATTCTTTTCTTAGGCTTGATGTTCTAACAGTATGATAATCAGGATACCTACGGAATTTTCTTAAATAAAGGGACCTCAAAAATTTATTTTGTATTTTTTCTAACCGCTCTAAATTAGTTTGATACTCTGTGTACCACACTTGTAACCCAAATTCTAATTTGCTCCTTACTAGAGAATAATATAATATTTTGAGCGTATTTATGTTAGTAAAGTTATTTGACTGGCTTATTATATAACCCAATGTTCTATTTGCAGATTTTTCGATATTTTTAATGTGGTTACTAAATGATAACATACTATCGTACGTTATCCGTAAATCTGTTTTTTCTGAGTCCCGCTGTAGACTTTGTTCAATCATTAGGTAATCGAATAAGCACGGATTTTTTAAACGCGTTATTGACAATACAGAACATTTATTTATATTAAAATGCAATTTATTTTGACAACTCCATTCATACACCTTGTTTATGTCTTTCTGTAACATGACACAATTTTTAACTGTTTCAACCCGCCTGTACAATTTCAGATCATCTGCAAACATTTGATACATAGAATATTTAAATACCTTAGGTAAATCATTTATAAAGAGTAGAAACAGTAGTGGCCCTAGGTTGGATCCTTGCGGAACCCCCGAATTCATTTCATATTTTCCAGATGTATTCCCATTGTGTTTAACTACTATGCCTCTATTTTCTAAGTAATTTTTTATTAATGTAAGAAAGTTTATTGATAGTCCGTATCTGCTTAGTTTTTTTAACATAATATCATGATCCACTTTATCAAAAGCTTTTTTGAAATCCGTGTATATTACATCAAGTTGAGATTTACGTTCAATAGTTTCTAATGCATCGTTAGTAAAAAGGAATAGATTGGTATTACTTGATTTGTTGGCAACAAAGCCGTGTTGATGTGGTACTATAAAATTTTCAACATAACGATACAGTTTACAATAAATTATTTGTTCCAACAATTTAGCTGGAGAGCACATAATTGATATAGGCCTATAATTTTCAACGTTCATTTTATTCCCGGATTTAAATATGGGTGAGACAAGTCCCGTTTTCCACATTGAAGAAAATACATTAGTTGATAATATAAGGTTGTAAATATGTAGTAAGGGCTGTCGCACCCATTCACCACACGCTTTGAGCATAAAAGCAGGTATTCTGTCAGTTCCCGCAGATTTCTTAGGTTTAGTCTAAAATAAAAGTATCATTTGTTATATCTATATCTCTATTAAAATTTAAATTATAAGAAGGTTTCTCCTCTGCGTATACTGATGCAAAAAATGTTGCAAAACTTTCGGCAGTCCGTTCTTCCGGTATATCTTGTCCGTTGTAATAATATTTATCACTGTTAGACGTCTTTTTATTATTTCTAATATAATTCCAAAAATTATTTACATCAACACTAATCTCATTTTCTATTTTATTTATATATTCTTTTTTTTCGTCTTAATTAATTTACTTAGCTCTTTTCTACATTCTATATATTTGTTTTTGTAATGATCAGATATATTTTTTAATTTTCTGTATCTGTCTTTTTCTTTTAGCGCCCTATTTATGTCAGGTGTAAACCAAACCGGTCTTAATTTCGTATTTTTATGAAAAACATTTTTTGGAACGCACTCGTCAACAACCCTATTCCAGCTATCATAAAAATTTAGTACAGCCTTGTCTACATCAAATTTTTCTTCCAATACCGCATCCCAATTCATGTCCCTAACACGTTCACTAAAGGTTAAAAAATCAGCTTTTTTATAATTTAGTCTAGTTACAATTTCCGTATTCTTTGGTGTAATGCTTCTTTCTATATTTATATTAATCTCAAGCGAGGGATGATATATATCTTCATTAACAAAGTCCCTATTTACTACAATATTTCTAAAATTATTTTCAGATGATATTACCAAGTCCAACGTTCTGTCCTGAAAGTTTTTAATGTTATTATATAATACATACCCATTAAAATCCATAAATTCTTGAAAAATTTCTAAAATATTATTGGATACGTCTAAGTTATATACAGTGCCCGTGATGGCTTTTATATTAAAATCTCCAAAAATATACGTATTATCAGAATGTGTTAGATTATTCTGTAAAAATACAAAAACCGCTTCGTATACATGTGATGGGCTTCCCGAGGGAATATATAGAGCACAGAAGTTATATTTGTTTTGACCAATTTTCATTTCAAATAAGCGCTTCAAACGATGTATTATTTCTAATAATTTTCATTATTTTATGTTGATTTTTTACTGCGAAAAATACTCCGCCTCCGGTGTTTTTATTTGTAAATACTAAGTCCCTATCACACCTTACCAGTTTATATGTGGCCAGATCTATTATTTCCCCATCATGCACTCCCGCCTGCAACCATGTTTCAATCGCGATCACAATATCAAAGTCGGCAGCCATAGAGTTTCTATAAAAGTCAGTACATTTGGTGTTCAACCCTCTACAGTTCTGAAAGTAGACATTAAGGTACTGTGACATACCTATTATATAACATGTAAGCCCCCTATTGCAAAAATAAAATAAAAACGAAAATAAACATTGTTAGGCAATTATCCAGTAGAAAATAGTTCACAAACATAATTATTGTATCAAATTTAATCAACGC
Source organism: Diabrotica virgifera virgifera (assembly GCF_917563875.1). NCBI lineage: Eukaryota > Metazoa > Arthropoda > Insecta > Coleoptera > Chrysomelidae > Diabrotica > Diabrotica virgifera. The sequence continues at coordinate 271,535,113 of NC_065444.1, forward strand.
CCTGTAAAAATAATTTCATTATACAAATTCTACAAAAAAGTTTACAAAAATTTATAAAACCATATCATTTGATGACCCACACGTGTGTAATTGTCTTTTCGAAAAAAATAAAATAAAAAGAAATAAAATTTATACATTCTAACAAAAATTTGAGCCCTAATTAGATTGACAAAACAAAAACACTAAGTTATCTTTAATGATATAGCCATTATTCTCACTCGTTTAGATATTATTGAAGTCTTTAAGCATTTTAACAGTGTTGTCATGTTTTATGAAAATTCTACCATTTTTAGACCAAACTTTTTGTTGCCCATATTTTTCTTTAGCAGATTTTAGAAGTTTATACTTTCGATCACTAAGATTTTCATTAATGTATATACCTATACCTTTTAACGACTTTTTCACATTATATATCTCCTTCTTCTTTAATAGTGAGACGAAGAAAACAATAACAGGTCTAGAACGAACTTGTTCATTATTGACTTTACCAATTCTGTATATGTTGTAGATTTCCCAGTGTGCACATTTAATGTTTAAGGCTTCGTTAAAGACTGTTAGTATTTTGGACATTAAATTTTCATTTTTTTCCTCCGTTACTCCAGAAATTATCAACGAATTTTCTCTTCTCTTCTCTTCCATCTCTTCATATTTCGTGGCAAGGTTTTCAATATTATTTTTATTTGAATTTGCAGTCGTTTCAATATTAGTACACCGCGTCATTAAGTTGTTCAATTTTTCATTTATGACTTCAAACTGTTCAAAGATCTTATTCAATGTTTCATCAGTTTTCGCATTCAGTCTTGGAACAATTTTATTTAGAATAGTTTCCAGCATATCTTCATCCAGTGTGCCAGTAATACTTTTACTTCTAGTTCTATCTGTCATTTTGTTGAAAAATAATGAATTACAGGCTGGCAACAGTGCAAAGATGGACACTTTGTTTCTTTATATTCTAAATATTAATACAAGACACTTACAGGAGTGATATTTTCAGATAAATGCACATACAGACACTTTGTTATGCACTTCACTACTGATATTGCATTAGACAATAATTAATTTCGATTACAATACCACCTAAAATACTTCTTTTGCCAGGAGCTCACAGTCACGATGTTTACAGCGACAGCGACATCTAATCGACTCTCTTGACCATGTCCATCCTCTCTTGACATCCAATCGACCATGAAGAGCTCTTTATGAAGAATAACTTTTCTTCGTCAAATTAAAAATGCAAGAATTATAAATGAAAATGTTGATTTAAAATAAACCTTTTTTTCGTTTTCAGCACCATCAAAACCTTAGGTTAGACGAAAATTAGCCATTCACCACACCGTGGTCATTATCTTGAGAAATAAGCGTTATTTTAAGAGTGCCACTCGTCTATAAAGTCACATAACTTTTTTTTATTGCATACTTTGCCTTGAAATTTGCCAAAAAACTTCTTCATGAATTGTATTTTATTCCTGTGTTGGTGAAAATTATAAACTAAAAAGTTTGTCACTAAACTTTTTTAAGTAAACATGAAACTAACGAAATCTGACGACAAAATGTTTAAAAAATAACAACTCCTCTTTTGATTTGTATAAACAGTTTGAGTAAAGCACGTTGTTATTTAAATACTTCAAAGATGACACAGTAAAATTTTCAAAAGGAAATATTTACAGCGACCAAAGATACAGCGAGCTAAATTCGAAAAATTATTAGAATTGATTTTTCGCATTTTTGCATAAAATTGTATTTTATAACGTGTACCACCAAGTCTAGATAAAGATAAACTTCATATTCAGATTCAGGGTTATCGAAAATATAAAGAATTACCAAAATTGGTCATTCATCTTAAAGTTGATTTTCGTGGTCGGTATAACGTAATTTTAGGAGTTGCTACAGCGCGCCTAAAAATGGAACAGTCTATTTATCATTAAAGGTGGGTTGACATTAGTAGTGAATAACGAACGTGGCTCACGCTTACATATTTTGCCCGTGCTATTGCTAGATATTTTACTATCTATTTTCAAACTCAAGCAGTACATTTGTATTTATGTATTGCATACAAATACAAACGTACTGCTCGAGTTTGAAAATATATATAGTATTTTTACTACAAAAGCGATATTACGTAGGTCAAAATTTTTGACGTAAGAGAACTGTCAAAACATTAGAATGTGACTTTTCATTATTGCCATGTTTATTATAAACATGGCAATAATGAAAAGTCACATTCTAATGTTTTGACAGTTGTCTTACGTCAAAAATTTTGACCTACGTAATATCGCTTTTGTATTAAAAATCGTGACCCGTCAAAATAGCCCGGTCAAAACAGCCCCGTCAAAAAAGCCCCGTCAAAATAGCCTCAACACAAAATAGCCTCGACAAAATAGCCCGCACACAAAATAGCCCCGACAAAATAGCCCGCACACAAAATAGCCCCGGTCAAAACAGCCCCGGCTAAAATAGCCCCGGCTAAAACAGCCTCTTATAAACAATTACATAATTATTTATACAAGGTGTCCAAAAACTTTTTTTAATTTAAATTATTTGACAAAAAGGAAGAATGTATTTAATTTATTTAATTTAAAATGCATTTTACTGTTGCCCGAAAACAGAAAAAAATGTTTATATCATAAATTAACATTGATTTTTGCTTAACTTTATTGTTCAAACTTCCAAGAGGCAGGAAAGACAGGACTCGAGTTCTCTGAAAAGACAATTTTTATTTAATGTGGTTAAGATAAACATCTGAATAGAGGATAATTACCATTTCCGGAAAAATGTATTTTTAAGGAATTATTTCATGATGAATTCTGAAGGGAGCTTTTTTTTTTCGGGGCTATTTTGTCGGGGCTATTTTGTCGGGGCTATTTTGTCGGCGGGCTATTATTCCGCGGCGATTTTGTCTGCAGGCTATTTTGTCGGAGCTATTTTGTGTGCGGGATATTATGTCGGGGCTATTTTGTCGGAGCTTTTTTGACGGGGCTATTTTGACGGGGTACCATTAAAAATACTATAATAAAATATCTAACAATAGCACGGACAAAATACGTAAGCGTGAACCACGTTTCCTTATTCACTAGTAATGTCAACCCGTCTTTAAGGGGAGGCCGTATACTCGTACAAACCTTTGTTGCTCATATATTATTGCTTTCAAAATATACTCAAATTGTATTTTTAAACATCTTATTTATTTTATATAATAATTAAATTCACTATAAAATGCCATTTATATTTTATTATAAGCTAATTTAAAATTTAGTTTGATATTCACGAAGTGTCAAACTTAAATGTAAATACCAAATATCATATGCTTTGCTTAACAAATTCAGATTAAAACTAGGCTACTTACTAATAGCAACGATTTCAGATGACATTTAGTGTGTAGTGTGTCGGAAGAAAATAAAAGGATTGTGACGTCACATTTTAGATTTTGAGGTCGGTTATCTCGAAGATGGTTAGAGATATCGAAATGCCGTTTTCAGATTTAAATTCAGAAGACAAAACTACATAGGAGTCCATCGGTATATCGGCTCTAGGTATTACAGGAGCGGCGACGCAATAACACACACACTTTGCGAATTTATAAACGAAAAGTTTTCGTTGAAAATTATTTGGTTTTATATTAGCACTTAATATTAGAAAAATCACCTTAAAATGGGACATGTTAGATGTCTCGAATTTCCTAAACCTGTTGTCCGATTTGAGTGATTTTTCTAATATATTAGAGCCTTGACAGGTAAATGTCATTTTATGCAATGTGTAACAATCATACTGTGTTTTTCCTTAAAGTTCGGAACAACCTGTGGACTTTTCTAGCATATATAAAATATTGGAATGATAATCCAATTGTAGCCTTCGGCTTTTTTAATATTTTTTTGACTCATTCGCTCATGTTCGATAGTAAAAGAGTTATGTACTTTTATAGTACAAATGAGGTATGCTACTTGGTCTTGATCAATATCATTCCAAATCTCGAGAGCTACTGTTTCTAGGAGAGTGCATATAGATTTTCACTTCGGAAAAAATCAAACAATATAGAGCTTTTTGTAGTTTTATTAAGAAATGTTTAATAAACAACATATCAAAAAGTTCTACTCCAAAAGTGGGTGCCTCATTTTTTATTAAACAAATGAACTACGAAATTAGATGTTTTTTTAAATAACTCAGAAATCATAAATTTTATAAAAAAAACTGACTTAACCATTGAAACATTAAGAAAATTTTACAAAAAAAACCCTATATAAAGAATTTTCTAAAATTAAATCTGTATGTTCTATGATTTTTTATTTATAACGCTAAAGTCACCCTCCTCACAAACATTGGCGCACTGTAAACTAGCGTACGGTGAAGTGCACAGTTGAGTTATTTTAATGTTATTCTTTAACTAATGGATCAAATGAAATTTTACAACTTGATCTTGAAAGAAGAATAATTAAGCTATCTTATGGTTATAATAAAAAGAAATAATGTATGCGCATAAGTACGGTGGGGGCGGGAAGTGAGCCTTACATGAATTTTGTTTAAAAATGTGTAACTAATACAATTTTTCTGATAAAACCCTTTAAGTTTGCACAACTTACCTTTCAAGTATCTTGCTAAATGATGTTTCATTAAAAAAAATCTCAAAAATTTAATTCAAATGATATGACGTCTCAAAAAATGTAATTTTTGAAACTTTCGTAGTTCTATAGAATTACCAGCATTTTAAGACGGTATTACTCAAGTTTAAATAGATCAATTACAGTTTTATAAGTGCTTTTTAAAGCTTAGGATGTAGTCTTTAAAATGCACTAAATTATTATACTTTAGAAATGAAATATACTATTTCTTTTTGAGAAAATTAAGAAAGGTAACAAAAATGTAATATAAAAATCGAAAATTACCAACTAAAAAAATGTTTATACAAAATGATCAAAACTTTTTTCTGTAAAACTTACCTAAAATACATTTAATAATAAGCTTCAACAATAATAAATGTTTAGCAAAAAATTTTTTTAGCTGTTATACAGTATGTCTGCGTAACTTGGAACCTATTGATAACTTTTTTATTATCAGTTTTACGAAAAAAAGTTATTCCTTATAAAATACTCTGCATCGTATATAATCTAAGATGCAATCACCAAATATCAAATTTAATTAATTTTATACGAGGTATGTCAAAAAATATGAATTTCACTCAAGAGTAAAATACCGTTACATTTCACAATATCGAAAATTGTTATTAAGAAAAGTTGTTTGGAATTAAAAATTTTGTTATAGTGTTCAGTTACATCCTTCTAATTAAAATATTGTGAATAATAAAGGTACTTAACTCTTAAGAAAAATTCATATTATATTTTTTACATACCTCGTATAAAATTAAAAAAGTTTGATAACTGATGGTTGTATCTTAGATTTTAGACCAGGGAGAGCATTTTATGAAGAATAACTTTTTTTTGTAAAAGTGATAATAAAATAGTTATCATAATTGAAATAAAATGATGATGAATATCCGTAATTTGAGAAAAAATTGAATTTTTTTTTCGATTAGAATGATCTAATTGTATATTTAAACATAGTTTATAATTTCAAACAACTTTTCATAATATAATTTTTTGATATTCTGGAATATAAAGGTACTTTACTCTTTAACGAAATTCATATTTTTAAAATAACTCGTATAAATTTGATAAAATTTGATATCTGATTATTGAGTTTTAGATTTTTGACTATCCAGAGCATTTTATGAAGAATAACTTTTTTTCGTAAAATTGACAATAAAAAATTTTTCCATGTGGTTTCTAGCTACTCAGACATAGTGTATAAGAGCTTCTGTATAAGAATTTTCAAATTGCAATGCCATATTCGGATTCACCATAATCAAAAACAAAATAGAAACATATTTGATCAAAGTAAAATGATGAAATTACCGATATTTTTAAAATTACATATTTATACGAAACAATTGTTATTGTTTAAACAATTAGCGGCCAAATCTGCGAGTAGAACTTTTTACTTTAACATGTATATAAACTAACAAAAAAATTTTTAGAAAAGTATAAGCTTGTTTGAATTTTTCCGAAACAATGCATGCTTTCATTCTAATTGCACTCCCCTATTCTACCTCTTCTAAGGTTCTAGGAGGTGGCAAAAGCTGTCATAGTCTTCTGTCAATTATGTTTACAAAATTGTCGATCGGGTTGTGATCTGGACTATACGATGCCCAATTTAAAGTCCGAAGATTTACCTTTTATAAGTACTCCGATACAACAGTTCGTGAACGTAAAGTCTTGCATTATCGTACATTAGCAAAAAATTAAGTATAAGTAGCGATTGCAACTGAGAAACAGAAGTTCGAAGACGCATTGCTATGGCAAAAATACGATGGGATTCCTAACTAAAGTATAAAAAGGCAGATCTATATTTCAAAATATGAAGATTAGACTATTGAATATGTGAAAAATTTTGTACCTGTGAACGACAGACTAGCGATACTCCAATTAAATAGTAAACCATTTAATGTCAATGTTACCCCTGCTTCAGAAAAGAAATATGACAATGATGTTGAATCATTCTACAGTCATTTAAAACAGACACTTAATTAACGGAGATTTTAACCCGAAAATTGGTCAGGGACGAAGAAATCTGACCTGGTAGGTTAATATGGACTAGGGGAAAGCAATGAAAGAGGCGATAGATTATACCAGTTCTGTCAAGAACATGACATGGTAATCGCAAATACATGGTTCAAATTACACAAAAGAAGTTTATATACATGGAAAGGACCAGGAGATAACTCACTTCATATAATTAGAAATCAGATAGATTATATTCTAGTAAACAAGAGATTTAAGAATGGTGTCAAGAGATCAACGACATATCCTGGTGCAGATATCGGTTCAGTCCATAACTCTCTAATAGCTGACATCCAAGTGAAGCTCAAAAAAGTCGAAGAAAGCCCCAAAACAACAAAATTACATATATCAGCATCCAACAAAACGCTAATAGAAAATGACCTGAATAATCAGCTAAAGAATTCAACAAATGAAAACAATACAGAAATATGAAACACTTTTAAAGATCTTACCTGGAAAGTAATGGAAAAATATGCAACAACGAGGCAGAGGCACAAAAAACAACAATGGATGACTGATGAAAACCTGGAATTGATGGAGCAGAGAAGAAAACTGAAAGACAACAGGACAGAATACAAAGAAAAACAGAAACTGATTAAACAAGAAATAAAGGTAGCTAAAGAAAAATGGATTGAGGATAAATGCAAGGAATTAGAAAAGTTGAATGAAAAACCTGATACGTTTAATATGTTTAAAAAAGTTAGAGAAGTAGCTGGTCTTTATCATAAGAAAACTCCACATACTATAACCGATTCGTCGGGAAAAATGATAATAGACGAACACGAAATGATGATAGCCCGAAGAACTGGAGACTTTAGATGAAGACGTAGGACCAGAAATACTAAAATCAGAAATACTACATGCTATAAAATTGGCAAAAAACAAGAAAGCCTTTGGTCTTGACAACATACCTACAGAAATGTTAAAGCTTATAAATGAGGAAAACATTGGAATACTAGTCAAACTTTTCAATGATGTTTATTCGACTGGTGATATCCCTGAAGATTGGTTAAAGTCCGAATTCATAACCCTACCAAAAAGGCAACGTCCGAAAAACTGTAGCGATTATAGAATGATAAGCCTTATGAGCCACACTTTGAAAATCTTTCTACGCATCATCCACGGTAGAATCAGAGATAAATGTGAAGAAGACCGGGATGAAACACAATTTGGCTTCAGAAATGGACTGGGAACCCGGGACGCACATTTTGCACTAAATGTATTATTGCAGAAATGCCGAGATCAAGGGAAAGACGTCTTTACTGTATTTGTTGACTATGAGAAAGCCTTTGATCGAGTAAACATCATAAATTTATTAAAATATTAAAGGATAAAGGAGTTGATAGTCAAGATTATACTGGCGTCAAACAGCTACAGCTTGCATAAATGGAAAATCAACAGAAATATGCATGCAACATACAAAAAAGTATCAGACAGGGTTGTATACTATCCCCACTGTTATTCAATTTATATTCAGATAGAATATTTAAGGAACCGCTGTATAATTTGGAATGTGGTATGAAAGTTAATGGAATTCTGATAAATACAATCAGATATGCAGACGATACAGTTATTTTAAGTGATGATATAAATGGATTACAACACCTTTTAAATGCCATTGACACAGTGGGAGGAGAGTTTGGCCTAAATATAAACTGTTCAAAAACAAAATACATGGTATTTAGCCGTTTGTCCCATGAAGATTCACGGTTATATGTTAATTGTCATATAATTCAAAGAGTACCCAGTTTTAAATATCTTGGTTGCCATATTACTGAACAATTAGATCCAGATAAAGAGATAAAATGTAGAATCGAGATAGCCCGCACATTTTAAAAAATGAGGTCATTCTTCTGTAATGATAACTTGAAAGCGCATGGTTAAATGCTGCATTTAGGCAGCCCTCTTGTATGGTGTCGAAGCATGGACATTAAAAATATCCACCATTAACCTTTTGGAGGCCTTTGAAATGTGGCTGCACAGACGTATACTGAAAATACCATGGACGGCTATGATGACAAATGTGGCAGTCCTTAAGAGAGCAAATGCTACCCGCATGCTGCTTGATAACATCAAATATAGAAAGCTGGCCTATTTTGGACACGTAGTAAGGGGAGACCGGTATGATATTCTTCAACTTATTATGATGGGTAAAATCGAAGGACGCAAAAGAATTGGTAGAAAGCAGGCCTCTTGGTTGAAGAATATCCGGGAGTGGACAGGAATAAAGAAAGCAGAATACATATTTAGAATAGCTCGAGACAGAGACAGTTTCGCCATGTTAATCGCCAACGTCAAGAAGACTTGATAGGGCACGTTAAGAAGAAGAAGACTATTGAATGCTCTTGTAATCTTAATATTTTTTATAGGGCACAAACTTGCTCTTTGGGCTCTAATGCTGCGCATACCTTGGACAAATCATCAGACAGATTTTTCAATTCTTAACCAACTTAATATTTTTTTTACTGAGCTTAATGCCTCGAAAACTAATGGTCACTGTCATGATACATTGAATTTATCCAATCAGGTACCTAGTGTCATGTGTAGTGTGTTGAGTAAGTGTATTGTTACTTAGAAAAGTCGACGTCATTGTCTGCAATGAGACGCTAATTCATTTGCTTGAAAATTTGAAAATAAGTAGTAGATAGACCAAGGATCAAAATCTATATGATGCGTAATGGCGCTTTTACCATGGGGGTGGTTGTCACACCATTTCGAGGGTGGAAATTTTTTATTATGTTTTGACCGCAAAAGTTGATAAAAACATTCATTCTAAGCATTCTAACTCAAAAAATGTTCTATACATTTTTTGATAAAATTAACAGTTTTCGATTTATTTGCCATCGAAAATGTTAGTTTTATATCGAAAAAATCAATGTTTTGATAGGTACACTCATTTACCATTCACTCAATTTTTGCCGTCGAAAAAAATTTTTCAAACCAAGTTCTTGAGAATTGAATAACCTACAATTTTATATGGAAACATTTTTTCGCATCTCTCATGCTAATCTTTATATTCTGAAGAAAATGGCATTTTTTACCAACCTAAAAAAATTCGTTATTCGCTTTTAACTCCTGTTTTTAAAAACTAATCATTCTAAGCCAGTCAAACATCTAGAATTGATTAATAATACATAAGTTAATAAGAATGAATAAGGCCAATGACTAAAAACACCGCTAACTTACAATATTATGCTTCCAATTGGATTTCTCCTTTTTTTTTTCAAAAAAATATATTGATTTTTTAACCATAACATTTTCATAGAAGATTGGTGAAAAAGAATTTTGTAGGTTTTTATAAGGTCTATAAGGCGGTTAATATTAATTCTTGTTAAAATCCTCAGTCGCAAAAAGAGGTGACTTTGAAAGAGTTGGTAAAGGTGGTTTTTGCAGGTTGTTACAAGTTTTAATTGTCGATAGCTCACTCAATTTTTGCCGTAGAAAAATTTTTTGCAAACCAAGTTTTTGGAAATTAAATTGGCTACAAGTTCATATTTGAACATTTTTTCGTTTCTCTGATGCTAATCTTGCTATTCTGAAGAAAAAGCAATTTTTTCCAAACTACAAAAATTCGTTATTTGTTTTAACTCCATTTTTTTTAAAACTATTCATTCTAAGCCGGTTAAACTTCTAGAACCTATTAATAATACATAAATAAAAAACACCAACTAAGGTAAATGACTAATTTTAATTAGGGTCATGATTAGGGGGTTGCTTTCAATCATTGTTTCGCTGAGAAAAATGGGGACTGACATTATTTTCATTATAAGTTACTTAATTTTTGAGCTAGAGACTTTTTTTATTTCTGGAGATAGATATTTTTAATACTTTAAATTAGTTTGAACAAGTTGTCCTCGAAAAATGCATAGTTTTCTCGTTTTTTGACTTTGAAGCTACAATATTTAGCATTTGACGAAGAAGTGCCAACATAATATAATAAAATATAGCTCGATTACTATTGGTCTTAATAATAATTAAAAATATCGGTTTTGTTTATTTGTTCAAAAGGTACATTTTTGTTAGGCAAAGTTGTTTTGATAAAACGAAAACTTTTGAAGTTGTTAGCAGAAAACTGATTAAAAACATTGATTTTTTCGATATAAAACCAACACTTTCGATAGTGAACAAATCAAAAACTAACAATTTTATTAAAAAAATGTAGGTATAAAATGTTTTTTGCTAAGAATGAACGATTTTACCAACTTTTGTGATTAAAATATAATAAAAAATTTCCACCACTGAGATGGGGTGGCAACCACCCCCATGGTGAAAGCGCCTTTCGGCATGATATACATTTTGATCATCCTTGGAGTATCCACTACTTATTCTCAATTTTTCAAGCAAATCGGTCCATTCTGTAAAAATTGCGAGGTTTTGTCCTATTTTAAGCTTTATTACTTGGACTAAATCTCACTTTTAAAAATATAATATTTTAGTACATAAATATAGGTAACATAAATATTTGTATATTATATAAATGTTTTAAAAAAGTCGCTTTTTAAATTAAGTACACTTACCACTACTTCTTGCCTCGGTTATGAAAACGTAACAAACTGTTAACTGTTACCAATAAAATATTTAATATCAACATTTTGCAGTAACCATAACATATTATAAACTGTTGTGGTTCTATTTATACACTGTTCTGAAGATACAGCAGCAAATTTGACAATGGTACCGGAAACAATACTTAACCACAATGTATGTATGTACATGGTGTCCCAATGAAAATTGTTACCCGCTTCTTTTTTTAGGTACCGTCTCCTCTTAGAAGGTTGGTAATTATCACAGGCTATTTTCACCTTTAGTCCAGAGAAATAAGGTTTTTGTCGGGACACTTGAGCATCCAGGTTGCAAATGGATTTTTTGGGCACTATATACCTAACACATTATAAATACAAAGCCCGTCACAGTTCGGACGAGAAACTTAGTTATTAACAAATAAGGGTCAAAAATGGTAGTTTTTTCGTTTAAATCGCTACAGGTAAAAATAGGGTAACTAAATATCTTATTTATAATATTCTTCTTTTTATAGATGAGCCAAGGTTTAAAATGGCCCTTTTTGAATTTTGGTCCGATGCTATTTTGTTTCGGAAAGTGCAAAATAAGACTAAAATATCAAAAAAAAAATGTGCTATAACTTTTGCGAAAATGGACTTAAGAATTTCATATTGCACGAAAAGTTGAGTCAAACATTTCATATAATGCACAAATTTTAAGACGATTCGTTAATTAGTTTAAATTTTATTCAATTTGTTTATCGCAAAGAGCTTTTTTTTCGCAATATTATTGTTCAGAAAATAATAATGACATAGCAATTCTGTGGAAATTAGATGCAAGAATAATAGTTATGTTCTTAAAGTTTTGAAAAAAATTATTAAAGTGTCGTTTTTATCACTCCGAAAAAAGTTTAATAAAATAGAGTCATTTTTGGCTTCTAAACAATTTGAATAACTTTGTTAATATTGACTATGGAGTAAATCTACTTTAGGATTTCAAAAGCTGGTATTTTTATACGAATTTTCAGAAAAAATCTTTTTGCCTAGGTTAATTAGGTTTATAGTTAGCCACTTTTATTATTTAATTCGCAGTTACTTCTATATACATAAAATTCTCCTGTAACAGTGTTAGTTACCATACTACTCCGAAACGGCTTGGCCGATTTTTATAAAATTTTACACGTTTACCCTGTAGGACGTTGAAGAGGTTTTAATCTATTTTTATACCCATAAGTTATAAGGGGAGTTACCCCCCTGACATTTTTTTTAATTTTTTTGGATAAAATTATCTAGCTTAATTTTTATATGATGTAGAATTTAAAAATACACTCAACCCTTAATTTTCGCTCTTCTATCACCAACCCATATTTGTTAATAGCCATATATATATATATATATATATATATATATATATATATATATTTACATCTATAAAATTCTCCTGTCACAGTGTTAGTTTCCACACTCCTCCGAGACCGCTTGACCGATTTTTATGAAATTATACATGTATATTCGGTAGGTCTTAGAATCGGTCGTAATCTATTTTTCATATCCCTGAGTGATAAGGGGAGTTCCCCCTAACATTTTGTAATGTTAGGTGGGGTTGTGTGTACATAACGTACTCTATAAGACTACGAGTACATACAAATTTAAAAAAATATGATCAAAGTCCATCAACAAGTTCCAGCGATATTAATCGCAGCATATGTTTGCAGAATCAGTTTCATTTTTTGAGTGCACGTATCTTAGTAATTCCCCTCTTCCGACCACGAATTAATTCCGTTCGGACGCCATTTTTAAAGCTTTATTTACCACTCTGTTGAGGTTCAAAGTTTACTCAAACTTTTACACATAACCTATATATCTTCAACTTCAAAATGGCTCTAGTTAGGTTGCTTAGTTGTTATAAACAAAGTAATCGTCAATTAAATAAAAAAAGTGGCTAACTTTAACCGTAATTAACCACAGCGAAAAGTTTTTCTTTGAAAATTAGTATAAAAATAACAGTATTTCAAATTTCATTGTAGTTTTAGCCTACAGTCAATATTAACAAAGTTAATCAAATTATTTATAAGCCAAAAATGACTCTATTTTAGTAAAATAGTAAAATGTTTTCTGAGTGAAATGTTGTAAAAATGACTTTTTAATGATTTTTTAAAATGTTTTGAAAATATGACTATTCTTCTTTCATGTTGTTTTCACAGAATTGCTGTATCATTATCATTTTCTGAACAATAACATTGCGAAAAAAAGCTCTTTGGGATAAACAAATTAAATAAAATTTAAACTAATTGACGCATCATCTTAAAATTTTTTGTTCATTGTATAAACTGTTTGATTCAACTTTTCGTGCAATATGAAAGTCCTAAATTCATTTTTGCAAAAGTTATAGCAAATTTTTTATTTTCGAAATTTTAGTTTTATTTTGCAATATCCGAAGCAACAAATAATCGCACCAAAATTCAAAAAACGCTATTTTAAACCTTGGCTCATCTACTAAAAAAAATATTATAGATGAGACACTTAATTACCCTATTTTTACCTGTAGCGATTTAAACGAAAGAACTCTCATTTTTGACTCTTATTTGTCAATAACTAAATTTCTCGTACAAGCTGTGACGAGTATTTTTTATTTATAATGTATTAGGTACTATATAGTACCCAAAAAACCCATTTGCAACCTGGCTGCTCAAGTTTCCCGAACATGGTATATTTTTGCCTTATTTCCCTGGTGTATGTATTTTTCCCTGCATTATGGTTTGTAGCAACACTTTTTATCCCCTCTCATAATTTTGTCGAGATATTGTAACTTTCCTATCTTAATCGTATTCATGATTTCCTTTTCCTTTTTCATGTTTCTGAGGACCTCAACATTTGTTATTCGGTCTACCCAACTTTTTAATATTCTTTAGTAGGTCCAAATCTCGAATGCTTCAAGTCGATCGGTTATTTCTTTCTTTAAGGTCCAGGCGTCCACCCCATACAGTAGCACCGAAAACACATTCACTATTTTGAGTTGCAAACTAAGGTCTCTACTGCATATTACCGTGTTACTGCATGTTACCTCCTAAAACACCGCAAAATAAATCTATTAATAACAAGCTGAAAATGCGAGCATTATCATAACGAAAACTTTGTTTATTTACGTATTTTAATTCATAATATGGAAAATTGCTATTATGAAAAGTTGTTTAGAATTAAAAATTATGTTTTAATGTGCAATTATATCATTTTGATTTAAATGTTGTGAACTAGTAAAGGTACCTTACTCTTGATCTAAATTAATAAAATTTAATATATGATGGTTGCATCATAAATCTTAGGAGCTTTTTATGAGGAATAACTTTTCTTCGTCAAATTAAAAAAAAAAAGAGTTATAAATGAAAATGTTGTTGGTATCCATAATTTGATAAAAATCTTCAAATATTTTTTTCCATTAGAAGGATGTAATTGCACATATCAAACCATAATTTTTTTATTCCAAACATTTCATATAAGTAGTCAGTTCGCTAAACTCAGACACAACTGGCTAGTGATTTTAGTCAGTAATTTTACCAATTGAGCAAAAAAAATAATTACTAAATAGTTAATAATTACTAAATAATTAGTAATCTTGCCAATTTTGCCAAAATTTAAAAGAATAAAAAAATACCTACTAAAATCACTAGCCAGTTGTGTCTAAGTTTATTGAACCGACTATAATAACAATTTTCATTTCATAACAAATGGAACAGTCCATTAAATGGGAGGCCGTATACTCGTATAAACCTTTTAAAAATAATTGTTAATAAATTATTGCTTTCAAAATATACTCAAATTGTATTTTTGAACATCGTATTTATTTTATATAATAATTAAATTCACTATTAAATGTTATAGATATTTCTTTAATATTTTATTTAAAATTTAGTAAATAACTCAAATAATGTAAATAATCTATGCTTTGCTTAACAAATTCATATTAAAAAACTAGCCTAATTACTAGCAACGATTTCAGCTGACGTTTAGTGTGTCGGAAGAAAATAAAAGGATTGTGACGTCACATTTTAGGTTTCGAGGTCGATTATCTCGAAGACGATTAAATATATCGAAATGCCGTTTTCAGATTTGGTTTCAGAAGACAAAACTTCATAAGAATCCATTGATAAATCTGCTCTAAATATTGCAGGAGCGGCAACGTAATAACATACGACTTTGCGAATTTATAAACGAAAAGTTTTCGTTGAAAATATAAATTCTAACAATAAGACACTGAAAACGTTTGTTTTCTATACTTCCACTAAATTTATTATAACTAAGTGACTACACCTGTTTCGGCAGAGTGCCTTTCTCAAGTGATATAGTTTGCCACACGCCACATTGTTTGATTTGCTTGTCTAGATAATGTTTAGAAGAAATGCGTTCAATGTGCTTCCCCGTTTAGGATTTTGTCCTCTTCAGGGTTTGAGGTGAATGTATTGTGTTGGCAGCAAAGCAAACAGTCCGAAAACCACACCGGGGCAAGCGCCGTGTCCTGGTGTTCTTGGATCCTGGGTTATGCCAGACGGTGTTGTCCAGAAGGCCAGAAGTCAACAGAGAAGAAAGTTTGATGGATTGTTGTTGGTTCCATAGACATTTACGTGTACTGTCCGTGCTTTGCTTTCGACCAAGCTCCCTAGAAACCATTGTACAACGACAGGCGAACCTGCGTCCCTCGTCGGCGGTCAGGAGGTGGCTTTGAGCGCAGCGTGGACAGTGAGCGTTCGAGTGGAGAAAATAGTTGCGGCTATTTTCTTGGGACGAACAGGTATAATTGTGCAATGAAGTTGGGAAACCGCAAAAAACCAACTTCTCCCTGTTCGGGGTAAGGAAGAGGAAATGTTAGAGGTGGGTACGGAAGGCTAACGGGGTAGCCTCAAGGATGTTTTCGTACTCTACCGGGAGTTCGTCAATGCATGTTTGCATTAGAGCGGACGGTACGTGAATCTTTTTGCGTTTGGGCTTTCGGTAGAGTACGTGGCCGGAAGATGAACAGGAACATTTGAGAGATTCTTGTGTGTCGGAAGGGGGGCCGTTGATTACTTTGATTGTGAAGTTCCTGTTCAGAGAGTTTATTCTCTCGGTGATTTTGGGGACGTTCGAGATGTTATGGATTTCGTTTGAGGGATATCGCCAGTGCTCATAGTTACATCTACGCAAGACTCTGCGCTCCGTCCTCAACAACCTCTCTTGTTTTTGTCTTGAGCAAAGAGAGTAGATACATGATTTGTACTCCATGACGGGTCGAATAAAGGTCTTGTAAGTGTGAATGAGAGTCTTCTTGTGTGTCTTGCCAATTTTTCCCGAGAGAGCGTTGAGAAGTCTGGCCCTGTTCCTTACCCTATCTAAAGTTGCCTTTAGATCTGCGTCCCAGTTGAGAGTCCTGGTAAACAGTACTCCCAAATAGTTCACAGTCGGGCTAACAACAAGCCTTTCTCCCAACAAACTCAGAGGATATTGGTCGTCTTCATTGCGAATGATTCTATTTGACACAGTAGGGGCGCGAAACACAATTGTTGTTGTTTTGTTCGCGTTGAGCGTGACTCTCCACTTACAACACCATTCGCCGACACCGTCCAACAGAGCCTGTGCTCTTCTGAAGAGGAGTCTTGGGTTGTATCGAGAGGTAGTTGAGAGCAGAGTCGTGTCGTCTGCATAGAGAAACAGCCGAGTACCTGGGATATTTTGGTTAGTGATGTCGCTGTTGTAGATGATGTACAACAGCGGCGCTAGGACTGAACCCTGGGGAACTCCAGCTTGTGGAGTGAAGGGGGTGGACTTTTGATCGCATATTTTCACTCTGACAGTACGGTTGTGGAGGTAGGAGTGTACAATTTTGGTAAATTGCAATGGAAGCCCGATGTCCAGAAGTTTCCGAACAAGCCCGTCGTGCCAGACCTGGTCGAAAGCCTTCTGCACATCCAGAAATGTGGCTATGGCGATAGAACCATCGTTGATGGTTTGAGTGACTTTGGTAGTGAAATCTATTAATGCATGTTTGGTAGATTTACCTGACTGGAATCCATATTGGAATTTTGGTATGATATTGTGGTTTTCGAGAAAGTTATTGAGCCTCTCCTTTAGGATTAGCTCAAGAACTTTACCCAGAGTATTGATTAATGAAATTGGTCTGTAGGATTCCACGTCGGTTGGGGGTTTGCCTTTTTTCAAAAGCATGATGGTGTTGGCCACTTTCCAAGGAGTAGGAAAATGGCTGTTTTTGAGACATGCATTGAATATTTTAGTTAGAAGAGGGATGATACTCTCTGGAAGTTTTTTGAGGCACCTTCGGTTGATGCCATCGGGTCCGGGAGCGCTGTTTTTGCCGATTTGGCAAAAGCTCTCCGTTTCCCTGTCTGTGAGGGGGTCCATGATAGGATCATAGACTGGAATGTGGTGGTTGAGAGTAACATTTACAATGTATTCTGTGTTGAATTTAAATATGCGATCAAAGTTCGGGTTATCTGGCGTTTGAAAATTGTTTTGAAGCGAATTTTTGAATGCTTCGGCTTTCCCTTCTGGGGAATTGACTATGTGATTGTTGACCAACAGATGAGATGGTTGAGATAATTTTTGTTTTGTTAGGACTTTGAATTTTTGCCAGAATTTACCTCCGTCTCTGTAGTCCAGTTTTGAGGTAGTCTCTTCCCACCGGCGAGCCGTTAGGACAGATATCTCCCTCTTTATCCTGGCACAGATTCGGTTGTACTCTGTTTTGATTAGTGGGTTTCTGTTGGCCTTGTATTGACGTAGAAGACGTCGTTTTTGTTGAATTTTGGCAATGATGTATTGTGGAAGTGCCGGTGATGTATAAGTTATTTGTTTGAGTGGAATTGCGTGCGTGATCGCCTCAGTGATGAGGTTCTCGATATTGGTTGCACTGGTGTCGATACTATCGTTAGTATCGAGTTCGCCTAACATTGGGAGATTTTGTGTGATGAAGTTTTGGAATTCAGTCCAGTTAGCGTGACTATAGTCTCTTATAGATCTTGGAGGGTTTGGTTGTTTTGGAGTGAGAATGTCGGTGTCGACAAGAAGAGGTACGTGGTCTGACGTTATCGAATCGCCTATGTGGCATCTATCCCCGAACCGATCCAGAATGTTACTAGTAACTAGGATGTGGTCGATAATAGAGGCCCCATTGGCGTTCAAAAACGTGAATTCAGTGTTGGTGATTCTTGAAATGGGAAGGTCTAGTAGATAATCCGTGAGGCGGATGCCTTCTGGGTTTTGATGGTGATCACCAAACTGTGTATGTCTACAATTTAGGTCACCCATCAACACAGCCTTGCCGAGCCTCGAAAAGTACTCTAGCAAATGCCTGTTGAGTGGTTGACCCGGGTGTTTGTAGTAAGAGACTATCGTGAGGGTTTCGTTGTTGGGGATGTGCACGTCAATTGCCAGGAAGTCCACATCAGGTGGACGAAAATTTTGTGGGAATGTGTGTGTGTTGTGCGGTATTCCGTGTTTCACGAGAATACCATTCCCACGTGAAACCTGACAGCGGCTTCGATGGATGATCGAATATCCTGCGAAGTGTGGATCGTTTTTCGACAGAGTATCTGTGAGTGCGAGGATCTGGATGTTATGCTTCGACAGGATATTCTTGATGAGGGGTCTCTTTTTGGAGAGACCCTGACAGTTGACTGTGCCTAGGGTGAAATCCATAAAGGGAGGGTGTTTAGTGGTTGGAGCGGAATGTCACCGTGACATTGCTCCCGTACCCGTGGACCACTGTCGAGTGGTCGTAGACTTGGCTAATCAGATTAGCCGTGATTGCAGCGATATGCTCACGAAGTTCAGGCAACAAGTTAAGCAACAGAGCGGTCTGAATAGACAAGATGTTTTTTGTTTCTGTAGGGAGTTCGAAAGGGGGGAATGATCTTTCGATCGTAAGTGGCTGAATTTCATGTTGGGCGGAGGGGATGGTGTGTCTTTGAGGACACTTGTTGGAATATGCGGGGTGGTCACCGCCGCAATTCGGGCATTTTGGTTCCTGCTGTTTGGTGCAGGCGCTGGATTTATGGTTGCCGCCGCAGTGGGGGCAGACGAATGCTTTTTGTGGGCATTCGTCGATGGAATGTCCGTTGATGCAGCATTTGCTGCAATATTTTGGAGTGGGTATTGTAGGGTCGGAGCCATGAGGGAGTTCGGCATTATAGATCTCGCCATCTAGAGTTATGCCTCGGCTCAGTGCTGACGTGAATTTTTCCAAGGATTTGGTCACCACCTTGATCACTTTGGAGTCCTTGCCTGTTTTATAGGATTTGACTCTCCACAGTCTTTCGACTGGGAATTGCTGTTCTGTGAGCAAGTCGGTGACCTCCTGCTCGGAGTAATCCACGTCGATTCCGGTTATGCAGAGGAGATAGGTGGGCTCTTTTGCGGAAGTGTTTGCATTTCTGCTACGGCTATGGACCGTAACCATGGTTTGGCCAGTTGCTGTGTGGATTGCTTTCTCGATATCCCCTGCATTTATAGGATTAAAAAGTCGAAGATGTGCGATTCCATGTGAGAGGACTTTGCAAGAGTGAATTTTGTTGGACAAAAGAGTGGTGGCATTTATTTGCCGAAAGAAGGTACGTTTGTTACAAAGATCTTTTGGGAGATCTTTGATTAGATATTCGGACAGTGTGGGATCGTTTATGGCGTTGATGACGTTTTGATTTCTGGCTTGGGTTTTGGGGCGTGGATTGGCTGCGGCATTGGCGTAAGACATTTGTCTTATTTGTCTTCTCTGGAAGACGAAATCGTTGGGTTCAGGATTGTTTGCAGTGCTGATGGTTGCTTGTTGTTGTTGAGAAGAGGGTTGCTGTTGAGAAGATTGTTGTTTCGATTGTTTGGGTGCTTGTTTTGATGGTTGAGTTGGGACTTTTGGTATTGCACCGTGAATATTCCGAGCGCTCTGAAGTTGAGGACCAGCCTGTGCTGGTGTTCTTAGTGGCGGAAAATCGTTAGCATATCGCTGCAGAAGGGGGTTGGAGGCGTCGTCCTGCTCGATGCGAAGGTAGGCCTCGCGATACTTGTTGCGGACGATTTGCATCTCCGCGCTAAGCGTCTCGAGGTCTAGCTCCGCCGTGAGCCGGTTGTAACCTCTGGATGGGGGCACAGTGCCTTCCTGATGCAAGGAAGAGAACTGGTTGGCTGTAGTGGTGGTGGTGGTGGTGGCAACGCTTGTCGCGGTCGTCGTCCGAGGACGAAGCGACCGGGTGGAGCTGACTGACCTTACAGAAGAAGGCATTTCAAATGGGTGAGGATGCAAGTCTAGCGATCGGAGGGCACCTCAGCCTCAAGGTGTTCTGGGGGGTAAACCCCAGGGATAAAGGTGGCTTGTCCACCCCTCCGTGCTTTTCCGGCGTAAGACAGTGACTATAATTACCTGGTGGGTGCAGTTTACCCTGCCGCTGGTGGGTCCCTCGTTGAAAGCCTTTTTCGCAGTTAGTTTGGCCCCCTTACTCGCACTTGTTCTTGTAACCGTATGTGAACACTAGGTAGAGTTCGGGGCGAGCGTGCTCGCTCGAGCCCAGGGCCAGAGTATTCCTCTGAAACCCAGTAATCCGTCTACCTTTTGGTTTACACGGCCAAGCGTCGTTGGTTTTTCACACTGGTTCCAAACTAATAGCTTAGGGCTAACCGTGCGCCGCTTCTTCAGCACTTGGTGCTCTCAGGCTTCTCGCTGTTCGTCGGTAAGAGTGGGGTGTGCACGCAGTGACCTTACTCTTCGACGTCCGGGACGAGAATGATATAGTTTGCAATGTGTTTACCTTTTTAAGTCTTTAACTGAAGAGGTTGAGGAGTGGGGAGCTGTTTGTCTCGAGTTGGTCATTCAGAATTACATCTGTATTTTTCAATTTATTAATTGCCATAGATTCTAAAAAAGATAGCTTAAGGCCTTTATTTTGGATATGCAGAATTTGAAACTCTTCATTGAAAGAATGATTATGATCTAGAAGGTGAACTGCGTATGTAGAAGTGTCTGTTTTTCTATTGTTGAAAGCCATTTTGTGTTCTGCTATCCGTTTGTCAAAGGTTCTGCCAGTTTGACCGATGTAAGTTTTCGGACAGTCACCACAAGTTAGTTTGTACACACCACTCTGTAGTTGCTTTCTCTTTCGGCTTTTATTGTTCTTAATATATTTACTTAAGTTGTTGTTAGTTCTGAAAGCTGGTATTATTCCTTTCTTTTTTATGTATCTGGCTATTTTTGTTGTTATCTTGCCAGTATATGTGAGAGAGCAGAATGTACTGGGTTCTTTTTGTGGTGGTGGATACAATAATTTCAGGGCTTTCTTATGGAATTTTTGGTTTAAAATTTTGTTAACTGTTTGTTCGTTATAGCCATTGTTTACTGCTATTTGTTTAATGATGTTTAGTTCTATCTCGAAGTTATTTTTTGTCATGGGAATTTCTGTCAGTCTATGTATCATGCTATGGTAGGCTGCTAATTCGTGTAGGATGGGATGATGAATTGTGTATGGTTGCGTCAGTATGGGTAGGTTTATGATATATGGAGAACTCATGTTTGTTGTGTAGTCTGGTAATCGTTACATCTTGAAAGTTTATGGAATTATTCTGTTCTGTTTCTATTGTAAACTCAATATTACTATGAAGTGAATTAATGTATGGTCAAGTCAATTGGTCAAAATATAAATCATATTACACACAGTACACACTAAAAATACCGGTGACCGGTGACAAAACACAACCCTGTCGTAGTCCACGTTTGATGGGTAGTTTTTCAGTACGACTATCTCCAACTTGGATAGACGCTACTTGATTGTAATAATATAAGTATTTTAGCGGTCTTATATCGTAGTGGTGAGAGTCTGAGAGTGTGAGTAAGAATGATTAAAAGATATATTTCTTAGTGTTTTTAAATGATACTCCTCGTCTAATTTAAAAAACTGTAAAGGGTTGCAACCACTGCCTAGAGATCTCGAAGCAAAAATTCTTTTTACACAAAAATTGGTCTCCTTAAGATAAACATCCGGTTTTGAATTTTTTCTTTTTTTATTTATTTTTTGTTTATTTTTATTAGGAGAACAAAATTCGTTGAGACGCCGTATATGTATATTAACTGATTAACTTTTATCAAAGTTTTTGGATAATTCAGACGGAGTGTAAATAAATTAATAAAAAATATTGATATTAATAAAAAAAATATCAAATCAAATTGATAAAAATGTCCTAGAGGAAGTGAGGAGGCGAATCTTCATTGCCAATAATAAAAAATTTTACGATTGCTTATTTAGTTAACTACTATCCAGATAACGACTTAAAATCCGATCCTAACGCTTCGGCCACACGGGCGATTTTTTACGGCGCCGTAAGAGCAGTAAACCTGACGAGTTGTTGTTCGACTAACTCCTATTTCACATAAAATTGGTGGAGGAGTTAGTCAACCAATGAGCGCCGTAAATTATCGCCCGTGTGGCCAAAGCGTAATGGATCTTTTCCTTCTTCTTCTTTGTGCGACTAGGATTACTCCTGTTTGTCTTATTCTATTTCAGTTGTTGTTGACTTTACATTGTCTTTCCACCTTTTTGGCGGCCTTCCAACGGGTCTTCTGCTATAC
The DNA here is from genome assembly GCF_917563875.1 of Diabrotica virgifera virgifera. Taxonomy (NCBI): domain Eukaryota; kingdom Metazoa; phylum Arthropoda; class Insecta; order Coleoptera; family Chrysomelidae; genus Diabrotica; species Diabrotica virgifera. The sequence goes on from NC_065444.1 coordinate 271,557,813, forward strand.
GGCTTGTTGTTTTTACAGATGTTCGTTAGTCTATCTGGTTCCATCCGGTTTACATGTTCGTTCCAGTTTTTCTTTCTTGTTTTTATCCACATGTTAATATTTTGAATTTTGCATCGTTCTCGTATACTTCTGTTGCTTTGTCTTCTTTTAATGATATGCCCGCTATTGATCTTAATACTTTCATTTCGATATTGTTGCTTTCCGTGGTCAGATATTTGTTTCTCTATATGGTTTCTCGGAGGCAACCACTTACTCTTGCCACTTTTGTTGCTTGTGTTATGGTCTCTGTTCTTATATTCCTGTCACTAGTGATCTCTACTCCTAGGTAATTGAATTTCATTGCTTGTACTACAATTTTGCCGTTTATTTCTAACTTGCATCTACGCAGCTCTTTACTTATCACTATACATTTAGTTTTTTCTACTGATATTCTCATATTAAGTTTATTTGATGTGATATTAAAAGTGTGGAGCTGCCTTTGTAGGTCATCCTCGTTATCAGCAATTAGTACTGCATCATCGGCATAGCATAATATCGTGATTTTATGCTCTCCCAATTGGTATCCATGCCGTTTTCTTACTTCGTGAATTATTTGATTCATCACCATATTGAATAACCACGGGCTGAGTGAGTCTCCTTGGCGGATTCCTCCTTTTAGTTCTATGCATTTTGTTTCTCCTGTTGACATTATAACTCTGGTCTTGTTGTTCTTGTTAATTTCATTAATTAGCCTTATTATTTGGTGGTTTATTTGTTCAGCTTGTAATAAATTTAAGATATCATTTCGCCTCTCCCTGTCAAAAGCACTTTTTAAATCTACAAAGCACATGTATGCTGGTTTTCCATATTCAATAGACTTTTCTACTATTTGCCTGATAATAAAAATTGCATCTATTGTGCTGCGGTTCTTCCGGAAGCCTTGCTGTTCATCTGCCATATTCGCTTTTTCCTCGATTTTATCTTTTATGACTGCCGACAACAATTTTAATGTGCTGTTCATCAGACTAATGCCTCTATAATTTTCAGGATTTTTCGAGTCTCCCTTTTTGAGTATCGGTAGCAGGAGACTTTCCTTCCATTCCGCTGGTACTACTCCGATATTTATTATATCGACAAATAATTTTAGGAGCCATTTGAGTAGTGTTCCTCCTCCATATTTTAGCAGTTCATTATTTATCTTATCAGGACAAGGTGCGTTTCTAGTTTTTAATTTTTTTATTCGTTCTTGTAGCTCTTTTTCTGATATTAGTTCTCTATAGTGGGTTTCATTAATGTTTATTTCTCTGTTCTCTTCTTCTCCTTCTCCATATAATTTCGTGAAATGCTCAGTCCATTGTGTCTCCGTAATGTTATCTATCCGTACAAATTCATTCATTTCTGTTTTTTGTCTCCTTATCATCTTCCACACTTTTTTCTGGGATCTATAGAGGTCGTATTCCATATCTTTGGTAAATTTCTCCCAGTGTTCTTTTTTGATGTTATCTATTTCTTGGTTTACTCTATTCCTGATTGTCACGTAGTCGTCTCGTGCCTCCGGTGTCTTCACTCTTTTGTATGTCAGGAAAGCTTGTTTCCTTTAATTTGGTAGTGCTTTCACCCTTTCGTCATACCACAGAGTTTTGTATTCCCGTTTATTTCTGTTGACTTTTCCTTTGCCTAAAGCTTCTTCTGCTGCTTGTTGGATAATTTTTCTAATAATTTTCCGTAATGGATGACGTTGTCTATTTTTTAGGATACCTCATGAATTGGTCCATAATTTTTTACGTTTTCTGCCTTTTGTTGATGTTTTTCCATAACATTACATTTGATAGATTCGTCACATTCATCAGACAAAATAACAAGTCGATAAATCACATTCTATCAATATTTTTTTAAGGAAACTTGTGAACGATTTTTCACTGCACTGAAGTTCTGATTACCCAAATTTTCAATCATTTCTTCAGCTGTTTCTTTCAAAACTAGTCCGCTGATAGGAACATTAAGGGCTCTTTTCACAGTAAACCACTCTGTTAATGCCTGTTCGACGCCTCAATCTCTCCTAGTGCGTTTTGAGAGAAAAATAGGTTAAATTTATTAAGGATAAAATGTAAACGTGGTTTGGTCACGTGCTTCGGATGCACGTCAAAAATTATTAAGGGTAAGAACAGAACAAGTGGGTCGCGGTGGAGGTGTAGGTGTCGGTCGCGGTCGATGTCGACATCCACGTAAAACAAACACATTGTAATGAATGGAAGCGAACAGAGCAGGTAAGTCGCGATGGAGGTTTAGCGCGATGTCATCCAGGAGTTTTACATCGATGCTTTTGAAAATCAAATGAGTTTGTTTTACATGGATATCTACTGCGCGGCCTACAAGGATGCTTCCCTGTGATTGGTCCGTTCGAAGCCAAGTTGTCATTACCTGCGCTCTCTGAGTTGATACTTTTTATATAATTCCTTTTTTGTATTCAGTTTATTTTTGAATTTCTAAAGCACTTAAATACATTAAATTTTTGAAATATGAAGGAGGATCTGATTATTTACAGCTGACATTTCATCACTATCATCACTTGACTGATAGTCTGGGCTGATTATCGGAGAATAGGCCATTTTTGGGAAAAGTTATTTACCAGCAATTTTATTGCTAGAATCGAATATTATGATTGTATATATTAATAATATAGATATGCAAAGTCCGCAGATAGTGTGCTGCTTTCTTTATAAACAAAATGGCGCCCGAAAATCGTATTTTTTTCAATTTTTCCTCTATAACTCCAAAGACTTTAACTTTAGACCAAAAACACTCAAATAAAAATTCACCGCAATTAAATTCTGCATAGAAACTTGTTTTTTCCAATTTACTTCGACGAAAACTTTCCCCGGAAAAAGCGGGTTTTTCCAACAAAATCTTTAATTTTCAACTAAACTTTTAGATAAGTAGTTGTTAATCAATAATTAAATAACTTGGTAACGTAAAAGCCCTTTACGTAAATATTATAATTCCAGAAGCTGATGGAACTTGAGTGAACAGTTTAGCAACAATTGAAATGTTAATTGAAAATTTACGGTCGCTATAATAACGACAATAATTATGATGCATAAGAATAACTATGATTTTTCCATAAAAAGACACTATACCTATCTAATGTACTTTACAGAATTGAAATTGGACTATTTGAGCGGCCTGAGGAAAATTTTAAAATTATAAACAATTTTTTGGCTTATAAACAAATCGAATATCTCGGGAAATATTAAACTAAATTAAATTATGAAAACGGTATTCGAAAGACAGTGGCATGACACTTCTTGTAAAAGAAAAAATGTTTAATTATGACGAGCGGTTCCTGAGATACAACCGGTCAAAGTTGATCGAAATTTACGGCAAAGATATAAACAACAGTATCATAATTTTCAAACCACCAACTTTTTATTTTTGTCCTCTTTCTCCACACCAATTTTCGTATCTTTAAAATCTTCATAACATATATTATTATAATAAAAACTATCGATAATACGTGTGAAAATTGCCAAAAATAGCAAAATTCCAATCAAAAATTAGGTTGAAAAAAATGTAACCCTCAAAGTTCAAAATCGGTATACGTTAAAAAAAATGCATTTTCTCGGCTTCCCATGGAGCAATTTCCTTCATTATTTTTTTGTTCCCAGGTAACTCGAGTAGAGCCATCGAACTAACGCATTATTAAATGTCAAACTTGTTTTGTTTTGTTATAATAAATTAATTTATTTATTATATCACAATAATTTAATTTGTTTAAATAAAACTTGTTTAAATAATTATACAGCTTTTAAATTAGAATATTTATGTTTTTAACTTTAAAAGGTACACTTGTAGTAAGTTTATCTAAAAAAAAGCCTACAACTCAAAAAAATATGTAATTTTCTGTTCTTATAAAAAAATTAATCTATTATAACAAAACAAAAGCAAGTTTGACATTTAATAATGCGTTGGTCCGATGGCTCTACTCGAGTTATTAGGGAACAAAAAAGAATAAAGGAAATTGCTCGATGGGAAGCCGAAAAAATGCATTTTGTTAACGCATACCGATTTTGAACTTTGAGGGTTACATTTTCTACAACCTAATTTTTGATTGGAATTTTGCTATTTTTGGCAATTTTCACACGCATTATCGATAGTTTTTATTATAATAATATATGTTATGAAAATTTTAAAGATATGAAAATTGGTGTGGAGAAAGAGGACAAAAATAAAAAGGTGATGGTTTGAAAATTATGATCCTATTGTTTATATCTTTGCCGTAAATTTCGGTCAACTTTGACCGGTTGTATCTCAGAAACCACTTGTCATAATTAAACGTTTTTTCATTTAAAGGAAGAATCCTACCGCTACCTTTCGACTACCGTTTTTAGAATTTAATTTAGTTTAATATCTCCCGAGATATTCTATTTCTTTATAAGCCAAAAAATTGTTTATAATTTTAAAATATTCCTGAGGCCGCCTAAATAGTCCAATTTCAATTCTGTAAAGTACATTAGATGGGTATAGTATCTTTTTATGAAAACATCATAGTTATTCTTATGCATCATAATTATTGTCGTTATTATAGCGACCGTAAATTTTTAATTAACATTTTAATTGTTGCTAAACTGTTCATTAAATTTCCATAGACTTCTGGAATTATAATATATACGGAAGGGACTTTTACGTTACCAAGTTATTTAATTATTGATTAACAACTACTTATCTAAAAGTTTAGTTGAAAATTAAAGATTTTGTTGGAAAAACCCGCTTTTTCCGGGGAAATTTTTCGTCGAAGTAAATCGGAAAAAACACGTCTCTGTGCAGAATTTAATTGCGGTGAATTTTTATTTGGGTTTTTTGGTCTAAAGTTAAAATCTTTGGAGTTATAGAGCAAAAATTTAAAAAAACACGATTTTAGGGCGCCATTTTGTTTATAAAAAAGTAGCACACTATCTGCGGACTTTGCATATCTATATTATTAATACATACAATAATAAGATTCGATTCCAGCAATAAAATTGCTGGTAAATAACTTTTCCTTGTATTTTGCTAATTAGCCCAGAGTATGACACAACATCGCAAAAGCACAGTATTTTTGTCATTCAAATTTCATTAAACTACATCAATTGATAGTGGTTCTAGCTAGACTGACAGCGCAGGTGACCTCCTTGCTATGTGCTGTCGACATCGACCGCGACTTAACTAGTAGCATCCTCCGCGACCTACACCTCCACCTCGACCTACTTGTTCTGTTCTTACCCTAAAGTGGAAACCTCCAGGTAAGAAGAAGAGCGAAAGGCCTAGTCTGTCCTCGAATGGAAATATAAAAAAAGCCGTGGATCATCGAGATTTGGAGGAAGAGGACGTCCAGGATAGGAATAGATGGCGATTAGATGTGGGGATGCGGCGTAGGCCATTTTAAACCCCGTATATACAGTGTGTCTGCGTAACTTGGAACAGCATGGGAAACTTTTTTATTATAAATTTTACGAAAAAAAGTTATTCTGCATATACTGCTCTGCAAAGTATAAAACATAATAGACGGAGAGGCAGCGGTGAAAAATCTATTTAAATTTACTAAAGCTAGATTTTTCACAGTTGATTACTGTGAGTGTGTAGAGAAACATACTGCGATCGGTCAAGCGAAACGTAGAACAGGGGTTACTTGAGAGGGTATCAAAGTTGCTTTCCTACGAAGGTAATTATTTCCATTTACTAAGGCTGAAAATCAGTACACACATTATAAATTAATTATAAGGGTCATTCCATTTCAAATCACTCAATTTTGGAGCAAAAAAAATTTTGGACCTCCGATTTGTCTGAAAATTGGTATATAGCTTCTGCGGGACGTACACATAAGATATTTAAGGTCAAAAAATCTTCTTCTCTTTTTTTCTCAAAATGTTATTTTATGCGATTTTACAGTGATTTGGTGTTTATTTATACAAATTTGCATTTTCTATCGTAAAGTATCAATGAAAAACATAATATTTTAATAGAATGGACTCAAAAATGTCATTATGTGGCATTATAACAAGTTACTTTGATTCAAAACAAGCTTTTGATCAAATTTTATAGTGTAGAAAACGTTAAAATACCGTTTTTTACATTTTTCTCCATTCCCAAAATACGTCATAATCGATTTGGCTGAAAATTTGCCCACAGATGGATAAAATATAGGACTTTTAGTGGTGAGAAGGATTTGAATTATATTACAGTACCAAAAAAGTTACATGCAATATTATAGTCAAAAATATAGGCGTCTACTGTAAGTAAAATTTTCCAAGTTCAGTTCCTACCATTTTTGTCGAAAAGTTAAAAATGGCGGAGATATTGAGCCAAACAGGTTCTCCTTTAAAATCAAGATGGCGGCTAACGTGACGGAGCAATTCATTCGTGATTTTAAATTTAGGCTACTATTGACTCCCTTAAAGATCAGAAAAATAAAATTTTGGACAGCTCGGCATTCAAGGTCAAATGCTATCCCGACTGGACTAATATATACTTTTGAGTCTGATATTACTGCATGTAACTTTTTTGGTATTGTAATATAATTCAAATCGTTCTAACCACTTAAAGTTCTATCTTTTGGATATCTGTGGGCAAATTTTCAGCCAAATCGATGATGATGCATTTTGGGAATGGAGGAAAATGTAAAAAACGGTATTTTAACGTTTTTTACACTATAAAATTTGATCAAAAACTTGTTTTGATTCAAAATAACTTGTTATAATGCCATATAATGACATTTTTGAGTCCTTTCTATTAAAATATTATGTTTTTTATTGATACTTTACGACAGAAAATGCAAATTTGTTTAAATAAACACCAAATCACTGTAAAATCGCATAAAATCACATTTTGAGAAAAAAAGAAGAAGAAGATTTTTTGACTTTAAATATCATATTTTTACGTCCCGCAGAAGCTATATAGCAATTTTCAGACAAATCGGAGATCCAAAATTTTTTGCTGAGTGATTTGACATGGAATGTATGTACCATAAATATGTTATTATAGTCGGTCAGCTCTCCAAAGTTTCTCCAATCTTCTTAATGTCATCAGCCCATCTCATTTGTGGCCTTTCTCTGCCTCTCCTTTCTAAACATAGTCTCCGTTGTTGTATTTCGTGATTCCATCTTTTATCCTTCAGTCGGGCATTCTGTCCGGCGAAGTTCCATTTTCATTTTGGAGCATGTTCTCCTGTATCTTTTCCTTCTTTGGATTTTGCTTATAATCCATGTGTTTGTTTTTTTGTTTATAAGTCTCACCCCGAGCGTTGATATTTCCATCGCTTCTTGTGAATTTTCTATTTTATCCATATTGGCCTTGGTGAGTGTCCACGACTGTGAACCATATATGAGTATAGGGAGGGTTGGAGGATACACTGATCGTAAACTCAGGTTGTCAAATATTGTTCTATTTTAGTGTTTTTCAAGATCTAACTCAGTATTCTTCTGGTAATTTCGGCAGTTTCATTTTGATTGTCAACATTCATTATCTGTCCCAGGCAAATGTATTCGTTTACTGTGTCTTTTATGTACTTCAACGTTATTTTGTAATGTTAGAAGTATTCGTCATTATTTTTGTTTCCTTCAAGTTTATCTTAAGGCCTACTTTCTCCGAAGCTTCAAATAGTTCCGTCATAGTCCGTGATTAATTAATCTGCTCAGTTAATGTCTTTGAACGCCTTTTAGTCCCAATGTGAATAGCTTTAGAATTTCTACGTCATACAGTAATCTTTTTGTACCCTATTCTTGCCATTTTTTCTTTTCTTCAACAGATTTAAAGACATTTATTTATTTATTTATTTATTTTTTATTTATAATTTAAAGGTAGATTGTATAACTGAATTCAATAAAAACTACTAGCAATTGTCATATTTGTCTTTAGCGTAGAATACAGTAATAGGCTAGGACAGACAGATAGGTCTGAGAAAAGCTTAAAAAAGAATTTTTTAAACTGGGTATATTTTCATAAGTTTTTGATTTTGAAATAAAATGCATGTAATATGTATTATTCTTTTTATTATAATATTAATACCATTATTATTAAGTAAATAGCAAAAATTACTTTATATGGCCGTTAATCAAATTAAGAACAGCCACAATTGCAACCAGAACAACAAATCTGTTTCTCGCATAGAGGATAAAACAAGCGATTACAAGCGATATCGTTCCAAGTAGTAGCTGTTCCATTATTAGTAATTATGCTCACGCATTCTTCGTCCCCAGTAGCATTGTTTGGTTCATGAAAGACCAGGTCCCAACTAGTGTACACAAGAGCTTCTTGAGCTAACCAAAGCCAATGAACTTTGTCCTGGCGTCTATTTCCTGAAGTCCATATGGCGTTATCGATTCCTATATTCTTCACTCCTAAAATACAATGGAAAATAATTTGAAAGACATGCTGCTGGGGAAAGGTCAGGTATCTTTAAATGGATAAACATACAAAAGATCAAACAAGAAACCTTCAATGTATAGTAGGATACAAAAACATAAATTCAATAATGATTAAATCCCGTCTATCCGCTGATGATATAGTTTTAATCACAGTCACAGTAGAGGAAATGCAAAAACTAATAGACATTTGGCAAAAAGAGATACAGAATTTCAAGATGGAAATGAATCTCAATAAATCAAAGCTTATGATAATAAATGAAGATGAGAAAAAAGGAAGGAATTCCAATATAATAGTAAAGGAGCAAGTCATAAAACAAGGATCTACTTTTGAATATTTGGGAAATATAATAAAACAGATGATGGGAAAACGGGCATGGCAAGAAGTAACAAACTCATGAAGGCTACTAACGTGTATTACTCATTATGACGAAATTTTTGGGAAATCAGAAACGGACAATAAAACCAAATTCAAAGTATACAACAGTATAGTTAATCCGATAACAGCTATGAGCGGAAACATGGACTGTGCAAAAGAAACATGAATCAACGATAAACATGGTATGAAGTACATGAGAAAAATAGATGTAGTTGCAAAGTTGAAAGATTTAGAAATGAAGATATAAGGAGAGAGCTGGAGCAAAAACCGATAATTACCAAGTTCGAATAAAACTATAGATAGAAAAACAAAATGATAAATACTATCTTCCACTAATATTAATATGCAGTAAAAAGTATCGTTTTTCTTACCTGAGGTTCGCACAAATGCAGAGATTTCCTCATTCTTAGCTTGACTCTGGATACTTACTAATCTCATTCCAACGAGTTGGCATGCTAGCACAGCGTTAGCCCAATTTACCTAAAAATTGTAACATGAACATTAAGAATCATCATAAACACAAAAATTGTAATCTAAATACAGAAATTTTATGTGACAGGTATCAAGAATGGCTATTTATAATATGTATATTAGGGTGCATCGAAAAAATAAAAGTTGGAAATGTTATATCTAATAGCGTTTTTCATCATATTAGTATTTTTATTTTTTTTCTGAGCGAATTTTCTACCATCCCCCCCCCCCCCCCCAACGACCTTGAATTTTATTAAATATCTGATTTTTATGGAAATTTCAATTTATATTATTTGGAATAAAATATGAGCTAAGTCGATCTAAGATCAATCAAAGAAAACTAAAAATGTTGTCAATTACAAATTTAAACGATATTTAAAGTTTTATTTGTTTTTTCAGTCTCCCCAGGCCCTTTGAAATGTCCCACTTTGTGAGTCCGTGCGTGTAATTTTCGCTTATGTTTGATGCGATGCGTTACTTTGTTATTTGTAAATTAAAGATTTTTAAAATAGATAAACCAGGATCATGGGGAATAAAATCAAGATGTGCTGTGGACCGCCCCATTTTTGGGCAACCACCAAATATACCTGAAAATGTTTTACCGAAATACAAACAAGCGATGAAGTTTTGTGGTTGCAAGAGGATAAAAAACTCAGCAAGAAAGAGCCAGAATTTTCTGGTATTGCCGAACACGATGCAATTAAATTGGAGGAAATATGGAAAAAGGCTTTAATTCCAATAATTTAACATACAAGAATTATTCAGCTTTTAAAAGCCTATCATGACAAATATAAATATAAAACTTATGAAACCATTTAAGAACAAGCAAAACAGTGAATTTTACAAAAATAAAATTCAATGCTTTAAGAACAAAAGTAAAACTACACGTTTCCATCTTGCAGCATGCAAATGTGACACTCTGATTAATTGTCTTTGTAGCAAATCTCAAAAAGTGCCTCTGGGAGAGCGCGAATTTCTATTAAATCAAAGAGGTCCCAGAAAAATGGTGATAAGCTCGATTGATAGGGAAAACAAAAACAAATATAATCAGAGAGAACAACGGTAAAAGAAGAAAGTTACCGACGCAAAGACAAAACTTTAGCTCAAGTAAAAAACAGTACCAAGTTTTATGGTCAATCGATCGTGGAAGAACACATAACATTTGTGCATGAGCCAGGGTGCAAATATTTCGGATATGGGTGTCCGCTGTCTGGTATATCAGAAGGTATCAAATCCAGCTATTGCATGTGACGAAACATTCGTAAATACTGGCGTTAAGGGTGATGTAATACGGCTGTTAGGAGAACATATTTAAAAACCGCTTCAGTGGTTTGTATGTCTGCGACATTCAAATGATCTACCCCTTGGACATCAAAAGAAGTTTGCCAGTGACCAAATAAAAAAACGTGAGGGTCTTCAAACTTTCTCCTATAAAAATTTTGATTCAAACGACTACTTTGAGTTAATTAACTAACAAGAATATCACCTTACAGAACCACCTATATTCATATTCTCTAGATTTTCGAGTGACAATCTACGAGATTTTACAAAGAATCCTAACTTAGACCCTTTTAACATTGAGATTGAGAAATATCACTGCCACAAACAATAGAACGATGTGTCAAGCTTGTGACACAAGCTTCTCTATCAGTTTGTGGAGCGTATTCGAGGGATGAATTTATAAAAATTCGAATTGATTCCAGAAAAACTATGCCTCACTTTAATGCGAAATCGGAAAACACCTTCGAATAGAATGCTTTTACCTATTTTTTTGTAATATTCTTATACCTAATTTTGTACTTTGCTTTATATTTATTTTAGTATTAAAAAAATTGGGTGACGTCAGGGAGACGGATAAGTTAGCCTATTTTGTTTTAAAAATAATGTTTTAGTATACTTTTCTTAAGAGGAAACAGTAGCGATCAACAGGTAGCAAAAACGTTTCTAAAATTGCGGCTGTAATTTTGAATATTTTTTCGAGATATTTGGCACACATATTCGTAATATAATAAACAATGGCGGTACAGAGCCCAATTTAAAAAATATATTAATATGTGGAAATTACTCCGTAATTAAATACAATATTAAAAAAACGGGCCTGTACCGCCATTAAGATGAACAAAAAAATACACTTTTTTCAAATAAACTTTTTTATCTGATGTCTAGATTTTGTGTCATTTTGGAACTACTAATGAAATAAAAAATTTTAGTAGTTCCAAAATGACACAAAATCTAGGCATCGGAAAAAAAAGTTCATTTCAAGAAAGTGTATTTTTTTGTCCTTCTTAATGGCGGTACAAGCTCGTTTTTTTAATATTGTATTTAATTAGAGAGTAATTTCCACATATTAATATATTTTTCAAATTGGGCTCTGTACCGTCATTCTTTATTACATTACAAATACGTGTGCCAAATATCTCGAAAAAATATTCAAAATTACAGCCGCAATCTTGGAACGCGCTTTTGCTACCTGTTGATGGCTACTGTATCACCTTAAGTAAAATTTTTAATTGCCTTTTGAAACCAGAAAATATTTTCCAATTTAAACCGAATTTATTTATTCAAGTTCTATAAGGTGTATAAGGTATTACATTTCCCTTACAGAAGAAATTCGCATATTAATGTATTTTTTCTAATTTTTAGTTGCCGTGGGGGGCAGAAAATATTTTTTTATTTCAACGCAATTTTACTAAAATACTAAATAGTGTGTTAGGCAACGTTTGTGAGCTTAACATTTTTTCAAAATTTTTAACTCTCTTGGGGGGGGGGGGGCAGAAGATATTTTCCAATTTCGAAAAAATTTTACCAAAATACTTAACAGTTGATTGGGAAACTTTTGTGAGGTATTACTTTTCCCTAGCAAAAATATTTTTTTTCGTCTGTTAACATTTTTTCAAAATTTTTAACTGTATTGAGGGGGCAGAAGATATTTTCCAATTTCGAAAAAATTTTACCAAAATACTTAACAGTTGATTGGGCAACTTTTGCGAGGTATTACTTTTCCATCGCAAAAAATTTTTTTTTCGTCTGTTAACATTTTTTCAAAATATTTAACTGTTGTGGGGGGGCAGAAAATATTTTCCTCGAAAAAATTTTACCAAAATACTTAACAGTTGATTGGGCAACTTTTGTGAGGTATTACTTTTCCATCTCCAAAAAAAATTTTTTTTCGCCTTTTTCGATGCACCCTAATGTATATCCATATAAGACATTGAAATCAATTTTATTTTGATTGATGATCTTATAAATTTTTATTGGTGTTTGATTACACCAGGGACGTTAAACTGTATCGTTGATGTGAGCTAATCAAGAGCAAATAAACTAAATAAACTATTTTTAATGGGAAACAAGCCACAATTTTACCAAAAGTGATTTTATTAACGTTTCGAAGCCCAAATCGGGATTGGTTGTCAAAATACAAAATACTACTAAAATAAACAAAAATGTTGTTGCTAAGTAAAAAAAAATCTTCTAACAATTTATTTAATCTGACTCATTTATATTGGCAATTTAGACGTATATTATACATTTTAAAGTAGAAGACTTTAAAATGATATCGCCAATATTTATGAGTTGCGTTCCTGGGACGACTTTACTAAAAGATAGTTCATTCGATTACATGAAATCAATCCCAACTCAAGAATATTCGTCACAAAAAATATCAGCATGTGATCTGTCTTTAAAAAGACAACCAAATGCAACGATGACAGTAAAATTCTCGCGTTAGAGATCCCATAGTAAATCACGAGGGAAAACCAGGAAAAAACCTCGTGATACTATCCCATCGTAAGTATTTGGTCTTACATTTAATTTACTTTCAAAAAACTAATACCAAATTCTGACTTTAATATGTTTAAATTATAAATAATATTAATAATACATAGATATACATCAGTAACACTAAAATATAAAATTTGTACTAATTTTATATTTGATTCTAAAAATGCCACAAGGAAATAGCTTCAGACAATCCTAATTAAGAGCGTAGACACAAAATTTCGGACCACTGCTTTTTTAATGAATTAATATTTTTCGTATCCTGAGAAAACTAATAAATATTTTTGAAAAATTTAAGAGCAGAATGAATGATTACATTATTAGTGAGGGCCGAAAGTCCCTTATAATAAACAGAAAGTTTCTATTGAATGAGATATTTGAAATTAAAAATCACACTAAATTTTACCTTCTTTTCACCCCTGTAACTTATTAAAATAAACATTAAAGAAGTTTTCAGGTACTTTCGACCCTCGGTAATAATGCTACCTTCCATTTTGCTATTAAATTTTTCAAAAATACTCATTGGTTTCCTGAGGATTAAAAAAAATGAATGTATTTAAAAAACATTGGCTTTAAACTTTGCGCCTACACTCTTAATAAATTGAATAATCATTATATATTAGCAGATTACATCACTATGTACCTATATGGTTAGAATTTTTATTACTCAAAAAGTAGTATGTACTGAAAATTTTAAAAAACAATTAACTGGAAGAATAAAAAAATTCCAAAAATATGTATCCTTTAAGAATAAATAATGTATACTGTACCTGTTTGTCTCCTAAATAATAAATATTTTTTGGATTAGCTGCACAACATGTGTCTGAAAATGAAGAAAAATTTGAAAGTGCTTATTTAATTTAGAAAAATATTTTAATTATTTTTAAATGTGATAAGAAGAAAAGTATAGAAAAAGGGCGCCACGCAATTTTTGTCAATAAAAGGCTCAATTAAACAACAAATTACCCTTTGAAAACCAAAAGTATAAAAAATATGGAACTTACAATTATTGATTAAATATTGGCAATACATTCTACAAATAAATATCAAATATTTTCGGTAGAAATAGCGCACACACTTACATAAGGCTTACAGAACCAGGTCTTTCTTTCTCGTCCTAATAAAACTACCAGATTGTTTAAACTATAATCTAATCAAGGTGCTGATTATTAGTAGAAGAAATAAATACATTACTTGAAATGAGAAACGATTTCCTATCTCTATGTTTGCTTTAAGGCGGAAATACATATCCGCGCCGCGAACTCCGCGCCGTGTGTGTGCCGCGCGTTCGTGGCGCGGTTATTGTTCGTTAAAATTTTTCATTTTGACGATCCAGAGGAAACTTACGAACGTTTAGTAATTGTAGATAATCATGTCTCTGTCCTGTACTTCTACTACATCTTATTTTGGTATTGTTCTGAAACTATTTTCTTGTGTCATCTTATGCAATTTACTATTTTATGTGGAATAAGCCACAGTTTGGGAACATTTCGGGAACTACCTTTTTCGCTTCCTGGCAACACAAATATAATGGTAGGGGAGCCCAAGCGGGGATTTTTGCAGTTACTCGAGCGCGTCAGATTATCATATGGGGAGAAACGTGGTACCCTGCAGATGTACCTCCACCATATATGGGCTCTTAACACAGGGGAGTTCGTTCAGGGGGGCCCGAAAAAAAATCTATCCTTAAAATATTCGAAATTGTCAGATTAAGATAAGGTAAGTTAGGTACATGCAAAAGAGTCTATATTTCAAAAATATGACGATTTGAGCGGATCGTACGGCAATGGGTGAGTCAAAAAGTTTCACAAAAAAAGCGAATATTTCGCGAAATGAACGTCAGATTGAAAACTAAAAACTACGTATTCAATATTTTTCAAAAATCTATCGAAAAATACCAAACTTGACCCCACAAGGAGAGGGGTGGGGGGTAAATTTAAAATTTTAAATTCAAATCCCGCGATCTTTCGCAAAATAAACATCATATCGAAAAACTGCAAAATACACTTTATCAATGTTTTTGAAAAATCTATCGAATGGTTCCAAACACGACCCCCCACGGAGGTGAGGTGGGGGGTTACTTTAAAATCTTAAATGGTAGACCTCGTTTCTTATTGCAGATTTGGATTGTTTGTATAAAAATAAACAACTTTTATTCGAAACATTTTTTTGAATTATGGATAGATGGCGCTATAATCGGAAAAAGGATTGTTGGAAATGGAAAATTAAATTAAAAAATGGGAAGTCCCCACTAAAATGGAAGATTTTACTTAACTTTTTTGGTTTTAGGACCTAATAATCACAACCCAATAGGTCGCCAAAGCGCTCGAGTGACTGCACATTTAGCATACTTTGCTCCCCTACCATAATATATCTGCTTGTTCCTACAACCAGAAACAAAATTAGAGAACTATAGGTACTTCCAAGTCATGCGATACCTTTTTCGTTTTCCGGTGACACAATTGTAATGTATCTGCTTGTTTCAACTGCGTAGCTTCACTAGAAACGAAATTACTATAGGTTCTTCCAAGCCCTGTGTTAACTTTTTCGCTTTCCGGTGACCCAATTATAATATATCTGCTTGTTCCAACTCAGTTGCTTCACCAGAAGCGAAGTTAGGAAACTATAGGCTCTTCCAAGATATGCGTTACCTTTTTCGCTTTCCGACGACACAATTATAACATATCTACTTGTTCCAACTCCGTTGCTTCACCAGAAGCGAAGTTAGGAAACTATAGGCTCTTCCAAGTTGTGCGCTACCTTTTTCGTTTTTCGGTGACCCAATTATAATATATATGCTTGTTCCAACTACGTTGCTTCACCAGAAGCGAAGTTAGAAAACTATTGGGTCTTCCAAGTTGTGCGTTACCTTTTTGGCTTTCCGGTGACCCAATTATAATATATCTGCTTGTTCCAACTCTGTTGCTTCACCAGAAGCGAAGTTAGAAAACTATTGGGTCTTCCAAGTTGTGCCTTACCTTTTTCGCTTTCCGGTGACACAATTATAATATATCCGCTTGTTTCAAATGCGTTGCTTCACCAGACACGAAGTTAGAAAACTATAGGTTCTCCAAGTCGTGCGTTACCTATTTCGCTTTCCGGTGACACATAATATATATCTGCTTATGAATGTTTTTTTGATGTTGATAACTATTTCCGAAGCGAAAGTCGAAAGGTCAAGTAAACTTGATTTCAAACTCGAATTGTGGCTTATGCCCAAATAAAATAATAAATCTTATTTTTAATACATGTTATTTTTAGTACAACAATGAACTAACATTTTTTAAAAAGGTCCGCATGTACATTTTTTTATTTCAGCTTCTATTTCCGTTCAGATCGGATTTAAGTTGTTTCTTTAAATTAAATGGTTCTTTTTTGAGGATCCCACAATAATGATTTTCCACGGTAAACATCAATTTCCTTCCGACAGTTCCGACCATTCCATTACTAACAAATATTCAACTCATGCGCGCCAAAACCAACAAACCACTCGCAAACCCGTCCAAATACGTATTGTGAACCATCAAAGCGTTTGTTGAAAAACCGACAGAATTTAGATCGTGGTGCGCCGTGTGCGTGCCGTTTGTGCGTCGCTTGAAAACACGTACTAATCTGACGAATACGCTGCGCGCGAGCGGCTCGCACACCGAGCAGAGCGCATATGTATCTCCGCCTTTATAGATTATCAAAAGGCTTTTTATAAAGTACGGCATCAGAAATTCGTAGAACTTTTAAAATAAAAGAATGTGGACAGCCGAGATATACCTCTCATTGTCAATCTGTACTGAAATAAAAAAGCAAAGGTTAGAATCGAAAATGTCGAAGCAGAAACTATAGAAATTGAAAGAGGTGTTAGACAGGGTTGCGTGTTGTCCCCATTGTTATTCAATCTGTACAGCGAAGCTATTTTTAAGCAAGTCATATCAGAGGAAGAACATGGTATATCAATAAACGGAAAAATCTTAAATAACATAAGATTCGCAGACGACACCGCTATTTTTGCAGACAGTCTAGAAGCACCGCAACGAGTAGTAAATAGATTACATTAAGTTAGTATAAAACATGGACAAATGAAGGTTAAGAAAACCAAGTTTATGATTATTTCTAAGCGACATGCAGTAGGTAGACTAGATATAAATGGAAAATAAGTAGAAAGAGTGGATCACTAAAAATATCTGTGAGCCTGAGTAAATGAAAACAATGACCAAAATGGAGAAATCAGGACACGCATTGAAATTTTAAGACAAGCATTTATAAAAATGAAAAAAAAAACACAATGCTTGTTAACGAGACCATCTTCTGGAGCTTAGGATGAAAGCCTTAAGATGCTACGTGTTCTTGACTTTGTTATTTGGAATGGAAGCTGCGCAATGAAATTAGATAATGTAAAGAAGTTGGAAGCATTTAAGATGTAGTGCTATAGAAGAATTTTGAAAATAACATGGATCCAACAAATGTCAAGATGACTACAAACATTGTGATTTCGAGGTCATAAAGAATGTAAAAACACGAAAGCTGAAATATTTAGGCCACATTACCAGAGATCATAAATATGAGACATTACGGCTCATAATGCAAGGTAAAATTAAGGGTAAAGATCCATGGAAAGACGAATAATTTCCTGGTTGAGAAACCGCAGAGAAAGGTGTGATTACAGCTCAGTAAATCTTTTCAGAGGAGCCGCCAATAAGGTACGGATAGCAGTGATGATATACCACTTTTGAAAGGAGAAAGTACCACAAGAAGAAGAAGAAACAATTTACTTCAACAAATGGTTAAAGTACACAAACGATCAATAAATATTATTATGAATATATACTTATAAATGGAAATATGCTGTAATTATATTTATGAACTCAACGAAATCAAGAAAAATCGAGAAAGAAAGGCACGTAAGCTTCCCAAAAGAACTTTACTAGAAGTGGTGATTTTCACTTCAGGAAGTTACCACCTCAACACATGACAAATTTCTAATGCCATCGAAATCCGTAAATAAAAAAAGGCAGTTTAAAAATTTCAAAGCGCATAGACACTCAGTATAGAAAAATATTCAATAAAAAACTAAGAAGTTCAAAAAAAAATAAAAATAATATTTGAAACCTGTAGGATGAGATCTTACCCCCTTGTGATCCAGAGAACAGAAAAGAGCTGGAGAGAAACAAGAAAGTTACTAAACTGAACATGTTGTGAAAGTGATTAAAACTTATGTATGTCCAAAAGGTATTTATATAGTTAGAAATCTATTCAAATTTTAAATTATGTTAAAATTGTAATTAAAAATATCAGCACAAAATGTAAATAAGCAGATTTGGAAATCAATTTACGTAAAATCCACAAAAGCTATCGAATTAAAGCAAAAATATTATAGTCCAGGGCGCATCTGTTTTGAGATGGACGTTGAGAGGTGACTTAAATTTTTTTGCAGAAATTGCTTGAAAATAAATCAAATAATAATATTTGGGTTATCCTCCCTCTCAAAAGGTCCGGAATATTGTTTAAATAATCAAAATGTCAAAAATTGAAGGAAAAATTCGATTTTGTTCTTGGTTTTTTGATTATAACTTTAAAATTATTCATTTCCGAGAAAAGTTGTACTGACATAAAAGTTGCTTAATTAAATTTTCTACAATATAGAATTGGCAAAAAATTTAAAAAATAGTCAACCTAGTTGCAAAATAGCAATAATTGCGAAAAAACCATACAAAAACAAGTATTCGCATTTTACGTTTTTCAACCATTTATACTACACTTAGGACCTATATATTTTACCCAGAAAAACTTTATGATACAGTAAAACAAAACTGTAAATTTCGTTAAGATTGGTTCAATAGATTTTGCAAAATAAATTTTGCAATCCAGCCTTCGCAAAAAAAATTCATTTTTTCAGAATGTTACAGGACTGAAAATAAAGCAGATAGCAAGTTGAAATTTTTTTTGCTTATAGAAGTGTACTGTACCTTTCATTTTCAATTTTCAAAATTAAAATCGATTAATTACCACGGCGTCAGAAAATTTTTGAAATAAACAATAATTTTTGGTGCTACGCGCAGGACAGCGGTGTTCGATTGCCAGCGAAGTTGATTTCCACCAAAATTTCTTCCAATCTTTATCTAATATATTATTTTCTTACTCTTAGTTTGTTGTATTTTAATATTTTATTTCCACAAAAATCAAACTAATTTTATTATTGTTTGTGAAATATTGTTTAAACAATTGCATATGTTTAAAAATAATAAACTTTTATTATTTAAGTTAAAATATATGAGCAAAGCAAGTTTTTGCTAATAAAAGTATTTCAAAGGATAGAGTATGTGTTTTTATTTTGCAATAAACAAATTTATTTATTTATATCGAAATGTAATAAAAATTAAAATGTATCAATCATTATCAAAGGTCACTGGAATGCCCAATCAGAGCAAACTATCCGCTGTCCTGCGCGTAGCACCAATAATTAATGTTTATTTAAAAAATTTCCTGACGCCGTGGTGTTAATCGATTTTAATTTTGCAAAATTGCAAATGAATGGTACAGTCCACTTCTATACGCAAAAAATTTTCAACTTGCTATTTGCTTTATTTTCGGTCCTGTAACATTTTGAAAAAATGAACTTTTTTTACGAAAGCTGGATTGCAAAATTTATTTTGCAAAATCTATTAAACCGATCTTAATGAAATTTACAGTATTGTTTCACTGTATCATAAAGTTTTTCAGGGTGAAATATTAAGGTCCTAAGTGTAGCATAAATGGTTGAAAAACGTAAAATGCGAATACTTGTTTTTGTATGTTTTTTTCACAATTATTGCTATTTTGCAGCAAGGGTGACTATCTTTTAAATTTTTAGCCAATTCTATGTTGTAGAAAATTTAATTACGCAACTTTTATGTTAGCACAAGTTTTCTTGTAAATGAATACTTTTAAAGTTATAATCAAAAAACCAAGAAAAAAATCGAACTTTTTCTTAATTTTTTGACATTTTGATTATTTAAACAATGTTCCGGACTTTTTTGAAAGGGAGGATAACTCAAACATTATTATTTGCTTTATTTTCAAGCAATTTCTGCAAAAAAATTTGAGTCACCTCTCAACGTCCAAATGTACTAATATTTTTACAGGTGCGCCCTGGTCTATTAATATTTTAGGTAAATATAGATTTTAAAGACTCAATTAGGAGTGAACAGATAGGTACAATATAATATTATTAAAAAATGTGTATATTATTTAGACTAAAATACACTGGTGTATCGAATTGACTTATGGATGAGCAGTACGGCAAGGGATGGTGGCTTGTGGTACGTTGTTATTCACTCTATATATCCCTACCGGACAAGTTTGTCTTCTTCTTGTGCCGTCTTCTAACGAAGGTTGGCGATCACTTCTTTAGACGCCTTTCTATCTATTGCAACGTGAAATATCGATTTAACACTGAGGTTAGTCCAATCTCTGATATCCCTCAGCCAAAATTTCTTCTTTCTTTTCAAACCTTTTTTTTCCTCTTCTGTTCCTTGTATGATGATGTGTAGCAGCGAATATTTATCGTTTCGAAGTATGTGGCTCTGATACGAAATTTTTCTTATTTTAATTTTGTTAATAAGATTTCTGCCACGTAAAATTCGTCTTATCAATTCTTTGTTTGAGATTTTTGCGCAGTCCAAGGAGTTTTCAGAATACACCTGTATAGCCACATTTCGAATGTCTCCAATTTTTTATGGATTGGTCGCTCAGAGTCTAAGCTTCTACCCCATATAGTAGTTGCGACCAAATATAACATTCGACGAACCTGAATCTGGTGGCCATACTTAATTTTTAATTTCTTTTACAAACCAGCGGCTTTCCTCACGAGATGTCTTTAAATGATCATACATATACAGGCCCTCAGGATATTGCTATGGCTTTCTCTCATCATTTTAGCTCAATTTATCATGTATCATCCACACATCAGGGTAGTTCACAGGGATCTTTTAACTTTTCAGTTATTAGTGAAGAAGATGTGAAGGTTAGTATAAAAAAATTAAAGCCAAAAAAGGCCACTGGTAGTGATAATATCCCTGCCTATATCTTTAAAGGATGTTCTGATATATTTCAAAAACCATTATCACATCTATTTAATCTATCTCTTAAAACTAACACCTTTCCAGACAAACTCAAAGAGGCTACTATTACTCCAGTTTTTAAATCAGGTAACAGAAACAATATAGAAGACTATCGTCCAATAAGTATCCTTAATTCCGTGGCTAAAATATTTGAATCTATTCTCTATATGAATATACTGAAAAATTTTGAAAATGAATTTGCTCCATAACAACATGGTTTCTTGCCTGGGTTATCCACAACTAGTAATCTGTGCATTCTGTCTAATTTTGCTAGTGAGGCAATAAACAATAAACTCCAATTAGATTTAATAATGACCGACTGCTCAAAGGCATTTGATATGGTTGACCATGGCATTCTTTTATTGAGATTGAATGAGTTTGGTTTTTCGCATGATGCTTGTACATTTATAAAATCGTATGTGGAATCAAGGTTTCAACGAGTCAAAATTGGTAGGTGTTTTTCAGATAAATTTCAGGCTACATCTAGTGTCCCCCAAGGGAGCAACTTAGGGCCTTTGTTTTTCTTAATTTTTGTCAACTCACTACCACAATCTCTTAAATTTTCTTCTAGTTTGATCTATGCTGATGATTTTCAGCTTTTTAAGACTATACATAATCCAACTGATTGTCAGTTACTACAGGAGGACCTGACCTCAATTATAGAATGGTTTAGGGACAACAATATGATCTTGAATATTAAGAAATGTGGAGTCATATCATTTACTCGCAAAATCGACTACATTCAAAATAATTATAGAATTGACAACTGTTTAGTATCTAGGAAAACCAAATGTAAAGATTTGGGAATATACCTACTGGCTAACATGAAATTTAATGAACACTATATAAATATTGTTAATAAGGCCTACAAAATATTGGGATTTGTAATAAGAAATTCCAAACACTTTAGTATAAACACAACCATTAGACTATATACCGCTTTAGTCAGACCAAACTTGGAATATGCATCAGTGGTATGGGCTCCTGAAGCCAAATTTCATACTAATCATATAGAAAAGGTACAAAAAAGATTTCTAAGGTATTTATACCTTAAGAAATACAACGTGTATACTCCACCTTACGCCATCAACAGAGTTGCTTCAAATATTTGGCTTGCAGTCATTAGAGCAAAGAAGAAATATGCATTGTGTTGTGTTTATTCATAATATTATTAACAATGTTAAATATAAGACATGTGGTTTGATCAATTTTATTAGGTTTCATGTGCCAAAGGTCAACCTAAGAGTAAACAGTAATGACCTATTTTCTTGTAGTCCATATATAATCCTTGTACAATAATAAACTATATGCAATATCAGTGTAATGCATTAATAAAGATCTGTGATATAGACCTCTTTAACTGTAGTGTAAGGGATATTAAAAAATGTTATCATCAATAGATATTAAGTAATGGGCTCAATTTTAAAATTTTATTAACTTGTGCCTTTTTTTTTAATGTGTTTACTTCCTGTACTTTTATTTTTTACTTGTGTGTATATTGTATTTTTTTGTACTTTTTGTGTGTATTGTTATACCAAGTAATGAGCACTCTTACATGTAATTACTACCTAGGCGGTGTTTGTAAGTTTTAATTAAATAAATAAATAAATTTCTTATTTGTAAACATTGACTTTGTATTTTATAAATCAATTTCAAGCTATTTCTATTGTCACCTTTATCTCCTCATTTTGATTAACCTGTGAGTTTATAATTGCTCCGAGGTATTTATACTCGAACTTCTCTAGAGCTTTACCCTTCAACAGCAGATGTATGTTGTCTACAGGGTTTTTTAATATCACCATATATTTGGGTTTATGTACAATGATGAGCGCGCTAATAGCCGGGAAAATAACGCAAAATATGAAACACCTATTAAGTTGTGAGATAAAAAGGAATGAAACTAGTGGAGGTGGGGAATTTAGCGATAGAAACCTATAAATTTACATTATATTTATTGTTTCCCGTCTTTAGACGTATCAGAGGAGTATGCCAACTAAAACTGTCACTGTCATAGTGGCAGTTGCCAAACTCGTCCGATACGTCTAAGGGTAGAAAACAATAAAGATAATATAATTTTATAGGTTTTTATCGCTAAATTTCCCACCTCCACTAGTTTGATTTCTTTTATCTCACAACTTAATATGTTTTCCATCTTTTGCGTTATTTTGCCCGTTATTAGCGCGCTCATCACTATATATTCATTGTTAGTCCTATCTTTTTGCTTTCTCTGTTAATCATTTCTTGGAGAATTTGTAAATCGTCTATATTCTCTGCCATGATTGTGGAATCGTCTGCAAATCTTATGTTATTAATGATGCTCCTTTCACTATCCTAAAATATTTGTTGGAAGTAAACATACAATAATTGTGGCCACAGCACGCATCCCTGTCTGACTCCTCTTTGAATGTCTACTTGGCTTTTTTAACTATCTTCCACGCGTACGAACGCTATTTGATTGTAGATTGTAGTATAAATTTTGATTAAATTAATTGGTGTACCAATCAAACTGTATTTTTTCTCAAAGTTCGCATCACCCTGTGGATATTCTAGCATTTATAAAATACGGAAATTAAAATCCAACTATAGTCTCATGTTTTCTAAACATTTTGTTTTTTGATTCATTCGCTGTCATTAGACTATAAAAAAGTTAGGTACTTTAACAACTAGCCATGTTTTTCATCAACAAAGGGTGTTTTTAGATAAGTATGGCAACCTTTAAAGGGGCAATTCTGCATGAAAAAATAATGACAGTTTGCTTTATAAATGGTATGTCCGCAAATGCTTCATTTCCGAGATAGGGGGTGTTGAAATTTTTCTTACAAACTGACGATTTATTTATTGATTTAAAACCGGTTGAGATATGCAAATGAAATTTTGTGGGTTTTAAGACGTCGTTATTGCACATTTTTTGACATACAACTAAGCATTTAATATTCACCATTGGCGCGCATACGGGTAGTATGGCGGCTCATATTACCCGTATGCACGCCAATGGTGAATATTAAATTCTTACTTCTATGTGAAAAAATTTACAAAAACTACTTCTTAAAACAATAAATAAATCGACAAAAATTTTAATACCCTCTATCTCAGAAACGAAGCATTTGCGGACATAGGTTTATAAAGCAAACTGACATTATTTCGTCATGTAGAAATGCCCTTTGAAGTTTGCCATACTTATTTATGAACACTCTGTATTGACGAAAAACATGGCTAATTGTTAAAGTACCTAACTTTTTCACGGTCCAACATAAGCGAATGAATCAAAAAACAGAATGTTGAGAAAATGTGAGGCTATAGTTGGGTTTAAATTTAAGTATTTTATAAATGCTAGAATATTCCACAGGGTGTGGTGAACTTTGGGAAAAACACAGTTTCATTGGTACACCCGGTATACAATGAAAATTTACATGTTTCACAACACTATTACAGACAAATGGTTAAATAATAAGGTTATAACATATTAAAAAAATCACTTCAATGGGACAACAGGTTTAGAAAATTCGAGACATAAAAAATGACCATTTTTTAAGGTGTCCGGTTAATTTTGCACCTTAATGTATATTATATAAATGGTCGATTAATAAATAAAATACACTTACCAGTTGTTGCCTGGGTTATCAAAACGCAAGAGATTATTAGCAATAAAATATTTAACATCAGCATTTTGCAGTAGCTGTAAACATATAAAGTGTTGTGATTCAATTTATGCACTGCCCTAAAGATATATCAGCAAATTTGACAACAGTACCGGAACCCATACTTAACCACAATATACATGGTGTCCCAAATGAAAATTGTTACCCTAAAATACGGGAACATAAATGTTTTAATAAAAATACAACAAACGGTAAATTTTTAAATAATATGTTTATAATTGTTTCAACCAAAATGTTAAACGGTCCTAAAAGACAGTAACATTAAATGGTCCCTTCGTATCGATTTTTTAAGTAAGAAACTAAGCCTCAGCTAGTGTTTTACTAAAGCTCTGTTTCAAAGGCAATCAATTTAGCATCTTCCAAAATAACATATTATTATGTATTCTTCTTTATTTGAGTCTCATCTTCGATATGGTCTTCCTTTTTGGGATTGTAGTACAGTTGCCCAATTCGATGTTAATTTTCAAATTAAAAAAAGGGCAATAAGAAATCTGTTTGGTCCTAGACGAACAACACATTGCGGAAGCTGTTTTAGAAACTGTTTGCTTAATTCGTAAACACCTACATGTTTTTCCAGCAAGACTTATCATAGTTACTCCACAAGAATTTCAATGTCTATTTACCGTCTACTGAGTTAGTAAAGAAATCTATATTATACAAATTCTGCAAAAAAATTATACAACAATCTTACTTTGTTACTTAAACCTGTAATATTTTTCCAGAAGTTCCGTAAAATGACGAAAGCCTATTTATCTAAAAGACCATATTATTAAGTAGAATAATGGCCTATGCCTATGCACGTGGCTTGCTCATCTTAGTCGCTGCGATTTAATTTCTTGGACAATATCGTCGTCATTGTAGAGTGCTTTTAATTTTGATAGGGGATCTGGTCTTATACTGGTACTTGGTGAGGTCGTGGTGAGGTGCGAAAATTTTTTTTAGTACTTTTCGTTTAAAAAGTCTGAGCTTTTCTTCGTTTGCTTTGGTCAGGGTCCACGTTTCTCATCCATATGTTAGCACAGGTCTGACGATACATTTAAAGATTTTGATCTTTGATCTTCTTGTAAGATTTTTGATTTTATAAGCTTATCCAGTGCGAATAGACAGCGATTTACCGATTGGATTCTGTCTTTTATTTCTTCAGTAGCATTATGGCCCCCAGATACTTAAAAGTTTGTAGGTACTCTTTCGAGGTTTTGAAGGTGGTGACCGTGACATTTTATCATATATAATCTCTTTATGTCGTTCTATTTATACACATATATTTTGTCTTCATTTCATTATTATTCAGCCCTACTTCACTTGATGCTCCTTCCACCTTACTGAAAATGCCTTTTATGGATAGGATGAAGTCTCCAACAAGATCAATGTCATCTGCGTATGCTAGTAATAGCTTGAGACCTTGAACCGATAGCAAATATGTTTTTATTTCTGCCGATCTCATGGATTTCTGTAATATAAGGTTAAAAAGTAGTAGAGATAACACATCGCCTGGTTTTAGTCCATTGTTGATTTTGAAGCTGCCAGAGAGTTTATTATTTTCACGTACTTTAGATATTCCACCCTCCATACATACTTTGGTCATCTGGATGAGTTTCTTTGGTACTCAGAACTCCGTCATGGCATTCCATACTTGGCTTCTTTCTACGCTATCATATGCCTGTCAAAAAAGCTATGAAGAGCTTGTGTATGGATCTGTTATACTTCCATCCCTTTTCTAGAAGCTGTCTCAGCATGAATAGTTGATCTATTGTTGATCTATTTGCCCTAAAACCGGCTTGATATTCTCCTAGGACATTTGCTAATAGGAAATGGACATATATTCTCCTAGGACATAATTAATTGATCGATGTTGAAAACATCGATCATTGAAAAAAAACTTTGCCTAACAAAAATGTACCTTTTGACAAAATAAACAAAACAGTTTTTTTTTTTCTATTTTCTTTAAGACCAATAGTAATCGAGCTATACTCTATTAGGTATATGTTAGCTCTTCTTCGTCAAACGCTAAATGTTGTAGTTTCAAACTCAAAAGACGGGGAAAACTGTGCATTTTTCGAGGATGAGGATAACTTGTTCAAACTAATTTAAAGCATTTAAAAATATCTATCTGCAGAGATAAAAAAGTCTCTAGCTCAAAAATTAAGAGACTTATTATGAAAAGAATTTTAATCTCTATTTTTTTCAGCGAAAAAGTGATCGGAAACTTCCCCCTACTTACCACTATAAATAAAATTAGTCATTGACCGTATTTGGTATTCTATATTCATGTATTATTAATAGGTTCTAGAGGTTTGACCGGCTTAGAAGGATTAGTTTAACAAAAATTGGAGTTAAAAGCGAATAACGAATTTTTTTAGTTTGATAAAAAATGCATTCTTCTTCAGAATAGAAATATTAACATCAGATATACGAAGAAATATTTAAATATAAAATTGTAGACTATTTAATTCCCAAGAAAAGGGTTAGCAAAAATTTTTTCTATAGCAAAAATTGAGTGAGACATTGACAATTAAAACTTGTAATAACATGCAAAAACCACCTTTACCAACCCTTTTACAGTCACCTCTTTTTGCGACTGAGGATTTTAAAAGGATTTAATATTAATACCCTTATAGACCATGTACAAACTTACCACATTCTTTTTTACCAAACTTTCTAGGATAAAAAATAAAAAAGTTACGGTTAAAAAATCAAGATATTTTTTTGAAAAAGAAAAGGAGAAATCCAATTGGAAGCATAATAATGTTAGTTGGCGGTGTTTTTAGTCATTGGCCTTATTCATACTTCTTTATTTATGTATTAGTAATAGATTCCAGAAGTTTGACTGGCTTATTATTATTATTTTTGAAAAAACTGGAGTTAAAAGCGAATAACGAATTTTTGTAGTTTGGTAATAAATGCCATTTTCTTCATAATACAAAGATTAACATCAGAGATACGAAATAGCTATTTGTATAACAAGGGAGGAAAGTGCTACTTTTCCTCCCGAGAATGAAGTTTACTGCCCGACGCGTAGCGGAGGGCAGTAATCATTCAAGGGAGGAAAAGGCACTTTACTCCCATGTTATACATATGGTTTTTCCACCTTCCTCAAATAACAAGTCATTTTTTCATTTTTACTTAATTTATTTATATAACTAACCAACAAAATTTATTAGAACTAAAACTAACAAGTACGTACAATATAACTGTCAACTGTCAAATATAAGTCAAATTAATAATGTAAACATTGTTAAATCAAAATAACAATTTACTGTTTTTTACCATTCTGCAAAATACAGAGTGTTTTATAAATAAACGTTAAAATGTATAGAAACTTACGTAATAGAAAATAGATATTGTACAGGGCGTCAATAAGTTACATTTCATGAATGAAATACCATGACGTCACTTTTACTTTTCCTCCCTAGGGAGGAAAAATATTTTCCTCCCTAGGGAGGAAAAGTACAACTTTGCTCCCTACAATCAGGTCCGGAAAAGTATACTTTCGGTAGAGGTAGGTGGAAAAAATATTTAAATATAAAATTGTAGGTTATTTAATTCCCAAGAACTTGGTTTGAAAAAAATTTCTATGGCAAAAAATTAAGTGAATCGTAAATGAGTAAATTATCGAAAAACATTGATTTTTTCACTTTCAATAGCGAATAAATTGAGAAATATTAATTTTATCAAAAAAATGTACAGAACATTTTTTGCTTAAAATGAATATTTTATCACCTTTGCGGTCAAAGTATAATAAAAAGTTTCCACCCCAAGATGGGGTGGCAACTACCCCCATAGTAAAAGCTCCTTTCGGCATCATATATATTTCGATCCTTAGACTATCCACTACTTATTGTCAAATTTTTAAGCAAATCGATCCATTCTGTAAAAATTGCGAGGTGAAAAGGTTCGGTTCCTGGACTACTTGTCTTATTTGGAAAAGTATGAAGGGTTGTAACCACAGAACAGGAATAAAATAGCAAGAATTATTTTTGACAAAAATTGGTCCACCCAACACAATTTTTGGCAATGAAAATTTCCGTTGGGACGCCATATTATGTACCCTATATTAGCTGATTAGCTTGTATCAGAGTGTTGTGGTATTTGATAAATACTAAACCATTATCTTAGTTTGAGGTTTCCTGAATCTAAAATTATATCAATTGCTCATATTACGGTAAACACAATTATAATAAAATATATAAATAAAGTTTTATGTATGTAAGGGTAAATAAGGTCCCGTACTTACAATCAGTATTAAGATTTTATTACATTAAAGTAAGTTGGGGTGACAGGTAAACGCTATATACATCATCGGGCCCACAAGAAACTTAGGATATCAGTACAAGATATATTTTTTATAGTTTCGTTAAATGTTGATGGTTAATGTTAACTAATGGTTATGTTGTTGGTGTTTGTCAAAGGGCCATATCCTCCAGTCACTGATTTTCTGTGTGTTTAAAAAATTATGAACAAAACACACTAATATCATACGAACATCAGAAACACATAGTATACAATGATGAGCGTGCTAATAACCAGCAAAATAGCACAAAAGTTGGAAAACGTATTGAGTTGTGAGATAAAAAGAAATGAAACTTGTCGAGCTGGGAAATTTAGCGATATTAACTTATAAATTTACATTATATTGATTTTTTCCCACCTTTAGACGTATCGGACAAGTTTGGCAACTACCAATGTCACAGTGACAGTTATAGTT
Organism: Diabrotica virgifera virgifera; assembly: GCF_917563875.1. Classification (NCBI taxonomy): domain Eukaryota; kingdom Metazoa; phylum Arthropoda; class Insecta; order Coleoptera; family Chrysomelidae; genus Diabrotica; species Diabrotica virgifera. The sequence goes on from NC_065444.1 coordinate 271,587,269, forward strand.
GACATACTCCTCTGATACGTGCAAAGGTGGGAAGCAATCAATATAAATAAATTTATAAACTATCTCTACTAGTTTCATTTCTTTTTATCTCACAACTTAATACGTTTTCCATCTTTTGCGCTAATAACCGGCAAAATAGCGCCAGAGATGGAAAACACATTAAGTTGTGAGATAAAAAGGAATGAAATTATTGGAGGTGGGAGATTTAGCGATAAAAACCTAAAAATATACATTCTATTTATTGTTTCCCACCTTTAAATGTATCAGAGGAGTATGTCAACTAAAACTGTCACTGTGACAGTGGCAGTTGCCAAACTCGTCCGATACGTCTAAAGATGGGAAACAATAAATAGAATGTATATTTTTATGTGTTAATCGCTAAATCTCCCACCTCCACTAGTTTAATTTCTTTTTATCTCACAAACAATGTGTTTTACACCTTTTGCGCTATTTTTCTGGTTATTAGGGCGCTCATCATTGCATATTAGCCCAGTGGTTGTCACATTTTAATTAGCATTTGTTGGTTCCCCATTTTCATTGTAACTTTGAAATCTTAAACTACTTATTAAAAGATTGGGGTGTATGATTAACTATTTATATGTTTCATTTCATTTCATCTCAAATCAAGGTTTTTTGTATAAATTATATATAAAATTGAAATAACTTCAATTTCAAAATGGGAGTAACATATTCAAAACCACCAAATACAAGGGGGATATTTTGGGGAGCTTTTTTGCGGTTTTAACATTTTATGCGGTCCCATTTTGAAATATCCTGAAGGACTTAATTATTTCAAATTTGGATATATATTTTAATCAAAAATCTTGACTAGTTTTATTTTTAAATCTGAAAAATTGTGAGAATCACAAAAAAACCTAATAAAACAGTTTCTCTGATTTTTAACGATGACGCAATTTTGTAAAAGCAACTTGTTTTGTAAAAGTCTTAACTAGGTACGCGTATGAATTTTTTAAATTTTTTACTTAATTGCATCCCATCTATAAAAAATAAAAACGATAAAATTACTTCTTTCATGGAGGATGGACGAGGAAGGTGGGTGAAAGGTTAATATTACCGCCGTCGTATGTTTTAATCACAAAGAACTTAAAAAAAAATGAAAAAAAATGTAATTCTAAGAATGGGGACATTTTGCTTATTATCAATGCAAGCGGATATTTCAAATTCTGATCCAAAACCATGAGTAAATGGACTAGTAATATTTATTATTCTTTTTATTCTTAATCCTATTTAGAAACAAAATATTTATACATTTTTACAATAAACATACATAAATATAATTTTACCCATTCGACAGGAATTTGAAAGAATGAATCGTCGAATTTTCCAGAAAATAATAATCACTTACACAGGGCCAATTAGGCCCCTTTAGACTTCTATGGTAGATTTGTTAAAAAAACCATTTAATAAATTTAGTAAACAATATTTTTTGTGTTAAATAAGGCTTTGTATCAAAATATTAAGAGCAATAAAATATGAAATCATTATTGCCTCAAATAAAAAAAACTACAATAACTTTAAATCGTAACAGGGGCCTAACTGGCCCCTCGGATTTTCTAGTGTTAAATGCCTAAGACCTAAGTGATCTTTAATTCTGTATAAGTTTTTTTTATAAAAGTTTATTTTCAAGGATAGGGAGTTTCCGCAGGGATGTCGTAATAATCATAATTACATATTTATGAAAAACCCTATTGATGGAGCATAAATCCATATGGGTCAAAAAGCACAAATTTTTTTTTTCCTACCCCCCCTTTATTTATTTTTTGTTTGGCTACAGTCTGATATGAAATAATTTTCATCTGTTAAACAAATTAGTGAAGGTAATAATAATAATATCGTATGGCATTTTTGCCGGGGAGATTCTTTCGGATAGTTCCAGAGCCAATTACATCTTTAACCCTGTTTCAAGTAACTAGTGTCGATGTACAACTAGCCCAGGGGGACCGACGGCTTAACGTACTCTCCGAGGCACGGTGAGACGGCTCGTGTCATTATTGGAAATGAAAATGGTTTGTCCATAGATAAGGTATATATAAGTAGAATAGATAGGCAACTCTTTAATACGTAAAATTGCAATGTATACAGCGCCCTCTGTCCGGTGTAGTCATGAACTAAATGGACAATGGCGGGAATTTTAAACGTTCAAATAAGCTTTGTTGCTAATTATTGTAGTAAAACAAGATTCTATAACATAATGCAAATTATAAAAATAATCGACAATTGTTTCTTACATTAGCGATTTTTTTTTGTAATTTGCATTACATTATGGAGTCTTTTACTGCAATTATAAATATAGTTAGTTCATACAATAGGAAAGGTAGAAAAACAAAATTCAAAAATTAAAATATTTATTTAAAAAATTAACGGCACAATTTACAGGAAAGTACCAAAATTAAAGCTCATAATAAAATTAAAATATTTCCAGTATCTTTTTGTAACATTGCTGAGTTTATATTAAACACATCAATCCTGACATTAAGGCAGCGCCGAAATTAACACAAAATTTTTAAATTACATGGATGCAAAGTAACCCAAAAGATTATTCCTTACTTCTCAGTCCTGTTTGGTACACAGCATTTAAACACCATTGACTTAAAAATTTGCACACAAACTGAATATTTTACTTTATAGTAAGAGAACAAAAAAGTCTTTGTTATACAGGGTGTCCGGAAAAGATTGGTCATAAATTATACCACAGATTCTGGGGTCAAAACTAGGTTGATTGAATCTCACTTATCTATATACAATAGTGCACACAAAAAAAGTTACAGCCCTTTGAAGTTACAAAATGAAAATCGATTTTTTTTTCATATATCGAAAACTCTTAGAGATTTGTTATTGAAAATGGACATGTAGCACTCTTACAGTAGCAACATCTTAAAAAAAATTAAAGTGAAATTTGTGCACCCCATAAAAATGTTATGGGGATTTTGTTCCCTTAAACCCCCCCAAACTTTTGTGTACGTTTCATTTAAATTATTATTGTGGCACCATTAGTTAAACACAATATTCTTAAAACTTTTTTGCCTCCTAGTACTTTTTCGATAAGCCAGTGTCTATCGAGATATTTTGAATATTTTTCGAATCCGCCACATATTTGTATATGGTTAAGTACGATTGTAGCGACCTGTTAATAATCTGAAAATTTGTTTATAATTTACATTTTTAAGTATATTTTGAAAAAGAAGCCACATCTCGATAAAAGGTGACTTATCAAAAAAAGACTAAGAGGCAAAAAAGTTTTAAAAAAATACTGTATTTAACTAATGGTACCACAATAATAGTTTATTTAGAACGTACACAAACATTTGGGGGGTTTAAAGGAACAAAACCCCCTTAAAATTTTTATGTAAACATATTAAAAAAGAAGCCGCATATCGATAAAAACTAGTTTATCGACAAAATACTAAGAGGCAAAAAAGTTTTAAAAACATTGTGTTTAACTAATGGTACCACATGAATGAATTAATTGGAACGTACACCTAAGTTTGGGGGGCTTTAAAGGAACAAAACCCCCATAATTTTTTATGGGGTGGACAAATTTCACTATAATTTTGTTTAAAGATCTGCCATAATAATGATACATGTCCATTTTCAACAAAAAATCTCTAATAGTTTTCGATATATTGAAAAAAAATCGGTTTTCATTTTGTAACTTCAAAGGGCTGTAACTATTTTTATGAGCACATTTGTACTAAGGTAAGTTAGGTTCAATCGAACTATTTTTGACCTCAGAATGTGTGGTATAATTTATGACCAATCTTTTTGGGACACCCTATATTTAGCTAATCTATAAGTAAAAAGTAAAAAAACAATTTAATAAAATAAATCCAAACACGTATGTAAACAAACAACGATGTCATAATCAGATGCCATTGACAAGACAAAATAAAATGACATTTCTGCACAGCGTTGCCACATTTTATTTAGAGAATCTACTGTGTCTGTAAGTTTAGCTAAAATCTACTAAATCAAAAACTAAAATATTCTATAAAACTTTATTAACGTATTTGTATATAATTTAGGACTTTTTATAATAAAAACAACAGCTGACTAACTAGAACTTAATATAATATGAATATTTGTAAAAAAACCAAACTTTTTTAGATTTTAACTGGGAAAAAACTATAATTAATTTTTATCAGTTTCATATTTAATATTTGTATATAATATTTTGTCATCCACTGATTTCTGCATGTCAGGATCAAATTCTTCACACAATTCTTTCGCATTTTACATTGGACACACGTAAACACAACATTTTTTGTTTTGCAAAGTTACATAATATGCTTAGATATTTTAGTTTTCCATCGTTAGCTTCTAAAGGCCGCGTCCCACCATCAAATAATTTGATCAAACTGGTTTGAGCAAACTGAAAGTGACAGTTAGTGACGTCACATCCTGAGTGTTCATTGTGGATAATAATGAAAAATTTTAATTTTAAATAAAGTACAAACAAGTTGGACAACTCAATACAAAAAATTTGATCAAACTAGACTGAAGACCGCGTCCCACCATCAAATAATTTGATCAAACTGGTTTGAGCAAACTGAAAGTGACAGTTAGTGACGTCACATCCTGAGTGTTCATTGTGGATAATAATGAAAAATTTTAATTTTAAATAAAGTACAAACAAGTTAGACAACTCAATACAAAAAATTTGATCAAACTTGACTGATAGTGAGAGCACAGATTTTTAGAATTTCAAAAAAACTGCAATTGTGACGTCACTTTGACGTACTTCCTCAAGTACGTCAAGTTTGCTCAAACTGTTTGATCAAATTATTTGATGGTGAGACGCGGCCTTGATAGTGAGAGCACAGATTTTTAGAATTTCAAAAAACTGCAATTGTGACGTCACTTTGACGTACTTCCGGAGTTTGCTCAAACTGTTTGATCAAATTATTTGATGGTGAGACGCGGCCTTAATAGGCTCACCGAATGCTATAACTCTTCAATAACACCTGAAGGCCGCGTCCCACCATCAAATAATTTGATCAAACTGGTTTGAGCAAACTGAAAGTGACAGTTAGTGACGTCACATCCTGAGTGTTCATTGTGGATAATAATGAAAAATTTTAATTTTTAATAAAGTACAAACAAGTTAGACAACTCAATACAAAAAATTTGACCAAACTAGACTGATAGTGAGAGCACAGATTTTTAGAATTTCAAAAAAACTGCAATTGTGAAGTCACTTTGACGTACTTCCTCAAGTACGTCAAGTTTGCTCAAACTGTTTGATCAAATTATTTGATGGTGAGACGCGGCCTTTTTACTGCTTGCACTGCTACTTGAAATCTGCAAGTTTGTTGAAACTGCACCAGAATCCAGTTTCATTTCTCTGTTTAAATTCATCATCTACGTCCTGAATCTTATTTTCGGTAATGACATTGGGAAATTGTAACAAAATGTCTGAAAACTAATTTAGAAATGGGGTAAATACTATAAAAAGCAGATTTTATTTCAGTCATAACAAAATGTTGAAATATAAAAAAAATTTACTAAAAAATATTGCCTATATACTAGAATTTTTTAAACAATATCAAAAATCTACCAAAAAAGTAGAAATCTACTAAATGTGGCAACGCTGTTGCAGTTTCTGCAGATGCGATGACATGCGCATTTGGAAAAGTCTTTAGTGGCGCCACCTTTCCAGTTTAGTCAAGAATTAAAGAGAATGAACCGTAATTGCCATTAAGGATAACAGTGCATGGGTTTGTCTTTGGCAGGGATCGAACCCACGTCTACTGGCGTATGAGGCCAGCGTTTATGCCGTTACCCACGGCCGCTCACTTACCCACGCCCGCTCGCATTAGTGACGGTAAAAATAAATTAAGGGTAGAGTGACGATAACGCCATTTTAACTGTTTATAATAACCATCCAAATAACATTTTAGTTGTAATTACATTAGCCTTATCTCTTTTACCGCGACATGTAAAAAGAATTGCTTTTCGGTCTTCTGCTGTTCGGTCTAGTGAGGTTTCGGTAGGTTGCATCTCCAGGTTGCATCAAGAAATCGCTTTTGGTGTCCATACATAGGTAATAAGAACGTGCACAAAATGATATAATTATGAAACATTTTAATAAAGGACATTGTGTGTGAAGGATTCCAAGAAAATCATTTTCTTTATTAATTCTCCTTTTTTTGGGTGGTTTCGAAAAAAAAATGGGGGTACATTATAGACATTTATAAATAACATATAACATATTTTATAATTAACATTTACATCAAGTCTATTTCCATTTTTACAGACTATCTATCACAGTGGGAACGACTGTTTTTATTGTTATTAATTGAACAAATTTTACAATAAATGCCACAAAACAACAGAGAAATTATAACTTCCTGTGGAACTTTCATTCCTGTCATGTCACCATTCAGAATTTCCGTTATCAAAATCACTTGCTTCCATACAGTCATGATGTGAACTTGTCAGATAGAGCTCATTGGTACCTCGGGCGAAAAGCATTGGATATCTTAATCATCCATGTTATAATTCACATCTTTGTCATATGTTCCGATGACGGATCAATTGTAAAGGGTTTTTACCCTGTTATTTTTACTTTGGTGGCTTGCATGTAGATTCTAAGTGAGTATAACCTATAACTTTTTATAACCTTAGTCAACATTTTAAATACTTTGCATCATTTTATCTGGTTGTACACATTTTAGGATTGCACTGATGATGATCGGTCAACCGATCGAAAACTAGTTCTGTCTTTGATGTAGCCCTGTATAGGGATTTTAACAAATATACCTTTTATAAAGGATTTTATGGATTTATAAATAAGACCAGTACATGGATAGTCGCTGAAAGTTTTTCTACTCTAGCTTAGGCAGCTCAGATGGTATAAGGGGGTTTTTTAGAATGTAACGCACTGTAATTAAAAATTTTCAGTTGCCCTTAAATGAAACCTATACCAAAAAATCAGCCACTTAATATTTGTGATTAATTGCCGTAGGGCTCCTTCTTTACTTTCATTACAGTTAGGGAAAAATAATTTTTTTAAAACATTTTTTTTTAATTTTGTCAACTTTGGGGCGCCACCCCCCCTAAACGGTGGGTGATAGATATATGCTGTCGGGAAATAAATAGTAGGACATATGGTCCTCTTCATTTTACTATTAATTAAATTTTAAATTATTTTTTAAATAAAAACCTTCAGGAAGAGCTACGTTTCGCAAAAACCACAAATTACCCCCTTTAAAAAAGTGGAAAGGGAGGTTCCAGGGCGAAATTTTTTAAGAAAAAGTTAGTCTCAGAATAAGCACCCCTTGATATACCAGAAAAAAAAATAAAACCGGACTTGTGTCCATTTTGCGAAGTTCAACCCCTGTTTCTTACACTATTAAGCGTATCAGAAAACTTCCGTAAACTGCTAGTGGGCAGCTTTCCCCCGAGTCAATACTTCTTTCTATTATATTTCTTATGATGTAAATTGTATTGTTTGTCTGTTTTTCTTTTCTAAACGCTGCTTGTTCTTCTCCCAGTCTTTTTCTATCTCTGGTCTTAGCATATTTTCTACTATTTTAAAAGATATCGATGACAAACATATCGCTCTATAATTTTCGCTGTTGAAGTGTTCTCCTTTTTTGTATACTGGCACTATAAGATCTTTTGGAATTTGTTGCTTTTTCTATGCTTTTTCTTTTTATATTTTCCATAGCCAGTTTATCCTTTGTTGTCCCATGTATTTGACCATTTCCGGGCCTATGCCATCATCTCTTTCAGCTATTATTGTTTTGTTTGATTTTTCTGATTTTTAAATAAAAATGCCTGTAATGTGTAGGATCGGTTTTATTATAATTATACCGTTATTATTATGTATTACATAAATAACAAAAGTAATTTATATTGCTGTAAAATTGCTTAAATGAAACAATTAAATTAAGAACAGCCACAATTGCAACCAGAACAACAGATCTGTTTCTCGCATAGAGGATAAAACAAGCGATTACAAGCGATATCGTTCCAAGTAGTAACTGTTCCATTATTACTTATTATGCTCACGCATTCTTCGTCCCCAGTAGCATTGTTTGGTTCATGAAAGACCAGGTCCCAACTAGTGTACACAAGAGCTTCTTGAGTTAACCAAACCCAATGAACTTTGTCCTGGCGTCTATTTCCTGAAATCCATATGGCGTTATTGATTCCTATATTCTTCACTCCTAAAATACAATGGAAAATACTTTGAAAGCCATGCTGCTGACTAGAACAATTTAAGATAATGATAACCTAACCTAACAAAATAAAAACACATTCGAAGTAGTGTTGCCCAAAATCGGTCTTGGTCTTGCAGTCTTGGTCTTGTTCTTGCGTTTTCGCAAGGACGAGACCAAGAACAAGACCGCCTAATTTTAGCAAGACCAAGACCAAGACTTACCGTGCAAGAACAAGACTTAGCCTGCGAGACTCTTGCGTCTTGCAGTTAGAACTGAGGGTCGTTTTAGGGAGTATGTATAATTAGTTCAGCTATATTCTTACATACTTTATGAGAAACAAAAAAAAAATTGTAACAAAAATTTTGAAAATTGGACTTATGTTCACTACGAACAATACCATAAACATACATAGCGATTCAAAATATCCATTTAAAGAACACTTGACACATTTGACACGTACTCAGGTCATTATTAGAATGTAAAAATAAAATATTTTGTACTTTCCTTCCCATCAGACGGCTTCTCTGAAATTAGTTGTCCGGGTTATAGGTCTGGATCCCGCGTATGAAAAAAAAGTTGATTGATAGGAAGCTGAAAATTTGTTAATAGCTTAAGGGTGTCTAATCAGACAAACTTTGATATATGGGAACACTGGAACAGAGAAAGTTTTAATTGTGGAACAGTTTAAAAATTTGGAACGGTCAGGCCACGAAAACGTTACACGTATTTTGTCCGACAGAACTTAAAATTGATTTGTTACCCTTTCATTAAACTCTCATGCAAAAATCAGGCTGCTATTTATCACCAAATGGGCATGATAATGAGTGGAACACGTAGAACATGTCAAATGACAGGAATTATGACAGGTGATAAATTGCAGTCTAATTTTTGCATGAAAGTTTAATGAAAGGGTAACAAATCAATTGGAAGTTCTGTCGGGCAAAATACATGTGACGTTTTCGTGGTCTGACCGTTCCAAATTTTTAACCTGTTCCACAATTAAAACTTCCCCTGTTCCAGTGTTCCCATATATCAAAGTTTGTCCGACTAGACAGCCTTAAGCTATTAACAAATTTTCAGCTTGCTATTAATCAACTTTTTTTTCATAAGCGGGATCAAGACCTATTATGAGAATAGTCGCCTTCTAATCATAACATAACATTCTTGCTTTGCGACGCCGATAGTAATATCAAATATCGTATCCAAACTTTTTAAAAATATGTCACCTTGCTGATAAAAAATATACCTAATAAGTAATTAATTTTTGTCATTATTACTTTTCTAGGAATTTAAACACCACAAATTTAATCTTATCGGTATAAAGAATAGTAGTATTATGTATTGTTTTTGCTGAATGTGCTATGACCTATGCTGTGAGATCACTGGGTTACAGAAAATTTGCCGAAACAGCGCGATTATTATTTAAAAGTATGATAACGAGACAAAGGAACAGTGTAAATAAAATACCGAAATTAACGATATACACTTCTCCAAAAAATTTACTCACCACCATAAAAACAGGTCATTGTTAATGTATTGAATTTCCTAAGCCTGTTGTTCGATTTAAGTGATTTATTTTTTCGTATGTATTGTCGTATTTTTATAAATATCTCTGTAATATTATTGTTGCTAGACAGGTCAATTATTATTGTCACTGTAGACCGGGTGTACCAATAAAAGTGTGTTTTTTCACAGAGCATCACTCTGTGGAATATTCTAGCATTTATAAAATACTGAAATTACAACGATAACCTCATATTTTCGCTTATATTGGACATTACATTCGCTTATATTGGATAATAAAATACACTACTACTACTATTACTATCGGTTTACAGCGTTCTTCGACGCCTTCCGACTCCTAACCGCCATTCTTCTCTGTTTAACCATAGACCTGGAGGGATTTCTCTTTCCTCTAGTTCTTTTTCAATTCCCTCCCTCCAGCTTCTTCTCGGCCTTCCTCTTTTTCTTCTCCCTTGTGGTGTCCATGCCAAAATCTGCTTAGGGATCTTGTCATCTGGCATTCTCTGTACATGGCCGTACCATACTAGTTGTTTTGTTTTTATGTCATCAATTATTGTGTGTGTGACTCCCATCATTTCTCGTATTCTCTCATTTGGTATCCGATCTCTTCTTGATTTGCCTGCTGCTCTTCTCCAGAAGTCCATTTCTGTTACTAGTAGAATTTTCTACGTTCTTTGTTTCAGTGGCCAAACTTCACTGCCATATGTTATTATACTTTTCAGTATGCTATTGTATATGAGCTGTTTGTTCGCTTTAGATATTGTCTGGTCCCACAGAATGCCGTTCATCATGGATATGGCTTTTCTACACTGTATTAATATAATAAAATATATAAGTTTCTAATAAACTTTAGTTAGTTAGAACATAGGCACGGATCACTTAGATCATGGGTTCAAACTTCACCCGGTATCAGTTGTCTAGATCAGTAATTCTCAATCTTTTTGAGTCATGAACCACAAAATACTTTTTATTATTTTTGTTACCAACTAACTGAAATATGTATCTAGCTAGGTAATCTAATTAAGTATAATAATAATTGTGGTGCTGATTTTAGCTGTGTTTGCGTTTTGTGTACCACCGCAAATAATGATATGTACCACCAGTGGTACATGCACCCCAAATTGAGGACCGCTGGTCTAGATATTTATTAATTTGGCTGATCTTTACTATGGCTATGATATTCTAGCTTAAAATGTACATCTCTGTCAGGTTGTTCAAATATATGCAATAGGCTAATAGGCAACTGCGAGACTTGCAAGACTCTTGCTGCAAGACCAAGACCAAGACCAAGACCGGGAGCTCAATACCAAGACCAAGACCAAGACCAGGTGTACTGGCGCAAGACCAAGACCAAGACTGTCTAAGTCTCGTCTTGGTCTTGTATTTGGGCAACACTGATTCGAAGGTAAAGTACAAATAAATGGGGAAAGGTCGGATGCCTCAAAATGGGATAAGGGAATTAAAAGGGATGGATTACGTCCTCTCATTATAATAGTCATAGTTACCATATAGTCGAAGCAATAAAGCACTGAACATCCGAAAAAAAAAGGACAAGACGGATCTTAATAATTATTCTTTTTGCATTCGATTCGTGAATGCGCCAGGAAACTTTGTGAATCAGAGCCATGATATAATATTGAAAAATGGCATAAAAAAGATGCATTCTTAAAATGCATCTCAAACAGACAATAAAAAAATTCAGAACTCGTCAATTATCGGCGGAAATGAGTTCAATTTTGTTACTCGGAGGTTTTTGGGGTCGCTAAAAACGAATATGACGTCAAAAGCGATCTCCGGAGTACCTGGTTACCAGGGTACCTACTGTGTACCTCGTCTAGTGGAGTTTTCGGCAAATTCATTAAAAATTTGTCAAAAATCATTACTCGGGGGTTTTGGGGCCGTTAACGACGAATATGACATGGGAAGTAATTTCCGGAATACCTGGTGCACAGGGCACTTACTGTTTACCTCGTCATGTGGAGTTTTCGGCAAAAAAATTATTAAAAAATTAGTCAAAAATAATTACTTGGCTGTTTGTGGGGTCGTTAACGACGAATATGACATCGGAAGTGCTCTACGGAGTACTTGGTACCCAGGGTACCTACTATTTACCTCGTTTACCCCGTTTGGCAAATTCATTATAAAAATTAGTTAAAATTCATTACTTAGGGGTTTTTTGGGTCTCTGACGATGAATATGACATCGGAAGTGATCTCCGGTGTACTTGGTGCTCAGGGTACCTACTGTTTATCTCGTAATTGATGTTGATTAATATTTTAATGAATTTGCCGAAAACTCCAAAAAACGAGGTAAACAGTAGGTACCCCGGGTACCAGGTACTCCGTAGATCATTTCCAATGTCGTATTCTTCGTCAGCGACCCAAAAAACCCCGAGTAATGATTTTTATCTAATTTTTTAATGAATTTGCCGAAAACTCCATAAGAAGTAGGTACCCTGGTCACCAGGTATTCCGGAGATCGCTTCCGATGTCATATTCGTCGTTAGCGACCCCAAAAATCCACAAGTATTTATTTTTGACTAATTTTTTAATAAATTTTTGCCGAAAACTCCACAAGAGAGCTAAACAGTAGGTAACCTGGGCACCAAGTAATCCGAAAATCACTTTCGAAGTCATATTCGTCGTTAGCAGATCCAAAAACCCCCGAGTAATGATTTTTGACTAATTTTCTAATGAATTTTAATGACGAGGTAAGCAGTAGGTACCCTTGGCAACAGGTACTCCGGAGATCACTTTTGACGTCATATTCGTTTTCAGCGACCCCAAAAACCCCCGAGTAACAAAATTGAACTCATTTCCGCCGATAATTGACGAGTTCTGAATTTTTTTTATTGTCTGTTTGAGATGCACTTTAAGAATGTATTTTTTGTATGCAGTTTTTCAATATTATATCATGGTTCCTGTTGACAAAGTTTCCTGTCGCATTCACGAATCGAATGCAAAAAGAATTATTAAGATCCGTCTTGTCCTTTTTTGTCAGTAAGGCCGATTTTAGTGCTTTATTGCTTTGTCTATTAACAAAATATACAAAAGACCAAACAAGAAGCCTTCAATGTATTGTAGGATACAAACGTAAATACAATAATGATTAAATCCCTTCTATCCGCTGATGATATAGTTTTAATCACAGACACAGTAGAGAAAATGCAAAAGCTAACTGACATTTGGCACAAATAGATATAGGATTTAAAAATGGAAATGAATCTCAATAAAACAAAGCTTATGATAATAAATGAAGATGAGAAAAAAGGAAGGAATGCCAATATAATAGTATAGGAACAAGTCATAAAACAAGTATCTACTTTTGAATATTTGGGAAATATAAAAATAGGTCTGGATCCCGCGTATGAAAAAAAAGTTGATTAATAGCAAGCTGAAAATTTGTTAATAGCTTAAGGGTGTCTAGTCGGATAAACTTTGATATATGGGAACACTGTAACAGGGGCAGTTTTAATTGTGGAACAGGTTAAAAATTTGGAACGGTCAGAACACGAAAATGGCACATTTATTTTGTCCGACAGAACAGACATAAACTCTCCGAACAGAGATTAAACTCTCATGCAAAAATCAGACTGCTATTTATCACCTGTCATAATTCCTGTCATTTGACATATTCTACATGTTCCACTCATTAAAACGCCAGTTTGGTGATAAATAGAAGTCTGATTTTTGCATGAGAGTTTAATCTCTGTTCGGAGAGTTTAAGTCTGTTCTGTCGGACAAAATACATGTGCCGTTTTCGTGGTCTGACCGTTCCAAATTTTTAACCTGTTCCACAGTTAAAACTTCCCCTGTTCCAGTGTTCCCATATATCAATGTTTGTCCGACTAGACACCCTTAAGCTAATAACAAATTTTCAGCTTGCTATTAATTAACTTTTTTTTCATACGCGGGATCCAGACCTATAACAGATGATGGGAAAACGGGCTTGGCAATAAGTTAAAAACTGATAAGGGCTACTCTAACGTGTATTACTCATTATGATGAAATTTTTGGGAAATCAGAAATGGACAATAAAACTACATTCAGGGTATAGAGCAGTATAGTTAATCCGAGAATGGTTATGGGCATAAACATAGATTGTGCAAAAGAAACATGAATAAATGATAAACGAGACCGAAATGAAATACATGAAAAAAATAGATGTAGTTAAAAAGTTGAAAGATTTAGAAATGAAGATATAAGGAAAGAGCTGGAGCAAAAACCGATAATGAACAAGTTCGAATAAAACTATAATAGAAAAACCAAATGATAAACGCTATCTTCCACTAATATTAATATGCAGTAAGGAGTATCGTTTTTCTTACCTGAGGTTCGAATAAAAGCAGAGATTTCCTCATTCTTAGCTTGACTCTGGATACTTACTAATCTCATTCCAACGAGTTGGCATGCTAGCACAGCGTTAGGCCAATTTACCTAAAAATTGTAACATGAACATTAAGAATCAACATAAACACAAAAATTGTAATCTATATAAATACACAAATTTTATGTGACAAGTATCAAGAATGGCTATTTATAATAGGTATATCCATATAAGACATTGAAATCAATTTCAGTTTGATTGATGATCTTATAAATTTTTATTGGTGTTTTATTACACCAGCGACGTTAACATGTATCGTTGATATGAGCTAATTAAGAGCGTAGGCACACAATTTCGGACCACTGTTTTTTAATGAATTAATTTTTCTCGTATCCTAAGAAAACTAATAAATATTTTTGAAAAATTTAAGCGCCGAATGAATGATTACATTATTAGTGAGGACTGAAAGTCCCTTAGAATTACAAAAAGTTTCTATTAAATAAGATATTTGAAATTAAGTATCACACTAAATTTTCCCTTATTTTCACCCCAGTAACTTATTAAAATTAACATTAAAGAAATTTTAAGGGACTTTCGGCCCTCGGTAACAATTTTATCTTCCATTTTGCTATTAAATTTTTCAAAAATACTCATTAGTTTCCTGAGGATTCGAAAAAAATGAATGTATTAAAAAAGCATTGGATCTAAAGTTTGCGCCTACACTCTTAATAAATTGATAACCATTATATTATATTAACAGATTACTTCATTATGTACCTATATGGTTAGAATTTTTATTACTCAAAAAGCATTATGTACAGCTGGTTCCTAAAAAAACTGATACGACTCTTAAAGAGTATTTTGTAGAAAATGGAGCAGTGTATTTTGAAGGATAAATACTTATGTCTACATACTGCGTCACTGTCACTGCCAAACTTAAAATTTGTCAGATAACTTATTCTGTTCAACCTCAAAAATGGCGGCTTGAATATTTTATTTAGCAAAAATATATTTTATTCTAATTTATGTAAAAACTATTATTTATATACTCTTTATAAAATGCTGGAATTCAAAATAATATCAAAATTTAGACCTTAATAATTATTACAATTTATGAATTAACATACATATTTTGTAGTCAGTTGTTTGTTTGTTTATTTTATTATTTGTCTGTCCTGTCATAATAAATATAATATAATGTCAGACCAATCAAATACACTGCTCAAAATGATCAAATCTTACTAAGAGTCATATCAGTTTTTTTAGGAACCAGCTGTACCTACAGAAGCAAAAAATATGTACTGAAAATTTTAAAAAACAATTGACTGGAAGATTAAAAAAATTCCAAAATAAATATCTTCAAGAGTAAATAATCTATACTGTACCTGTTTGTCTCCTAAATAATAATTATTTTTTGGATTAGCTGCACAACATGTGTCTGAAAATGAAGAAAAGTTTGAAAGTGCCTATTTAATTCAGATAAATATTTTAATTATTTTTAAATGTGAAAAAAAGTATAGAAAAAGGGGGCACGATATTTTTGTAAATAAAAGGCTCAAGTAAACAACAAATTACCCTTTGAAAACCAAAAGTATAAAAAATATGGAACTTACAATTATTGATTAAATATTGGCAATACATTCTACAAATAAATATCAAATATGTTCGGTAGAAATAGCGCACACACTTACATATAGGGTGTCCCAAAAGTAGCGGAACGGTCGAATATTTCGCGAACTAAACATCGGATCAAAAAACTGAAAAATACGTGTTAAATCATTTTCAAAAATCTATCCAATGACACCAAACACCAATCCCCATTACACCCCCTGGAGGTGGGGTGGGGGGTAACTTTAAAATCTCAAATGGAAACCCCCAGTTTTTCTTGCAAATTTGGATTCTTTACGTAAAAGTAGGCAACTTTTATTCAAGACATTTTTTCGAACTGTGGATAGATGGCGCTATAATTGGGGAAAACGATTTATCCTGATACCATAGGTAAATTATAGAAACGGTCTAATATCTCACGAAATACACTTCCAAATGAGAAACCAAAAAACAGATTTTTAATCTTTTTCGAAAACCTATCGAATAACACCAAACATGACCCTCCAACCCACCCCCTCGAGGTGGGGTGGGGGTAACTTTAAAATCTTAAATAGCAACCCCCACTTTTTATTACAGACTCGGATTCGCCATAAAAAATTAAGCAACATTTATTCGAAACATTTTTTAAAATTTCTGATAGATGGCGCTAATAAATCGTATTTTTCCAATTAAAGCGCCATCTATTAACAATTCTAAAAAATGTTTCGAATAAATGTTGCTTAATTCTTCGTGACGGATCCGAATCTGAAATAAAAAGTGGGGGTTGCTATTTAAGATTTTAAAGTTACCCCCCTCCCGTCCCCAGGGGGTGGGTTGGAGGGTCATGTTTGGTGTTATTCGATAGGTTTTCGAAAAAGATTAAAAATCTGTGTTTTAGTTTCTAATTTGGAAGTGTATTTCGTGAGATATTAGACCGTTTCTATAATTTACCTATGGTATCAGGATAAATCGTTTTTCCCAATTATAGCGCCATCTATCCACAGTTCGAAGAAATGTCTTGAATAAAAGTTGCTTACTTTTACGTAACGAATTAAAATCTGAAAGAAAAACTGGGGGTGTCCATTTAAGATTTTAAAGTTACCCCCCTCCCCACCTCCAGGGGGTGTAGTGGGGGTTGGTGTTTGGTGTCATTAGATAGATTTTTGAAAATGATTGAACACGTATTTTTCAGTTTTTCGATCCGATGTTTAGTTCGCGAAATATTCGACCGTTCCACTACTTTTGGGACACTTTGTATAATAAGGCTTACAGAACCAGTAGGCGAATTCTATAATTTTCGTTATTATCGCGAAAGCTAAGCTAAACGATAGCGAAGTTGATTTATGTTCATATTCTATAAGGTTAGTTTTCGCTTTCGCTTCGTTATCATAGCGGCATACGATAATATACGAGTTTAAACGACGTATGAATAAATAATTACGGCAACGTTGCAAATATACGTGCAGGGAGTAAAAAAAAAGAAGAAGTAAAGAAAGAAGAAGAGTAACTAGCAGTTACATGACGTATTTATATAACCTTATTGGCTTATAATCACAAGTTTGATTGAATTATTTCCTTGAATAACTATATTTTTATTATATTTTAATAAAAATGTTGTGTGTGTGTATGTGTGTGTGAAAATGGCTTGGATGCGGGTCCGTTAGCCACAGATTTTTATTTTATTTTTACCTCAATTTATTAGTTTTGTTATATTCCCATCTATCTGACTCAAATGACTATATTTGTTTCTTTCAAGTAGTTTATGTGTAATTTAAATATTTCCATTTTATTACAACTTAGTAGATATTCTATACTAATTGGAAAATGAACTTGTGTTTGTCGTAAATTGTAATACAATTTATTTATATATCTCTCGTTAATTTTGCATTCAAAGAAAATATGGTTCAAATCTCTAATCGAAACATTATCACAAAAACAGACTGATGAATTAACTATTCCTAATTTGTGCAGATGTGCCTCATATTTTCCGTGTCGAGTTTTTAATCTGACGATAGTAGAAATATCTTGCTTTGGCAGGTTATACTTAAATATGTATTCAGGTGGCGGAGGAGGTTCTTGATGTAAAGAAAAATATAAATTTTTTGATATGCTTGAAATATTTTTCCATTGTTTTTTCCATATTTTATTTATTCTATCTTTGACGTCATTTATTGCATCTGTCGATAAGATCTGAGTTAGGATCTCACCATTTTTTATTGCATCTTTGGCCAACTCATCCACTTTCTCATTACCCAGTATACCGGCATGCCCTTTTGCCGATATAAATACTACTTCCACTTTAGACAAATTATTTTTTATATTACATAAAATTTTTGATTTGTATGAATTAAAATCAGTGTTTTGAATTGCATATATTGCAGATCTGGAGTCTGTTATTATCACAGCTTTTTCAATATTATTCTCTTTGATCAATTCTAGAGCTTTTTCGATGGCTATAATCTCAGCTGTAAAAATACTACTAATACTAGATAATTTATAATTATTATGTTTTATAAATAAATGTTTTATAAATAAATAAATTTTATTAAACATAATAATTTATAATTATTATGTTTTATAAATAATTATTATGTTTTATAAATAAAAATATTGCCGGTGCAATTTGTTCTATATTATGGAAAACTCGCGAAGAAACCATCTACGGTTAACGCGAGAGGAAAGCGGGCTGCTTCGAGATAGAAGTGACCCATTTAGTTTAACAGATATAAGGTTTATTGATAATTTTCGCTTAAGCAAAGAACTAGTTCGATTCCTTTTTGATGAGCTACAGGAACTTACGGAAGATATGGTGTAAGAGCATCACGAATTCATTATCAACAAAAACACAGAATTCTTGTGGAATCAACAACAACGAACAACCCACTTAGCGCTTGCGCTTTTGTACCACGTGAAAATGATCGACCAATCTCTATCGAAAGCGAAACGAAACGCAATCCAAAAGTTATCGCTTTCGCTTTGTAATCGGCTTCGTGATCTGCTTCTCCGGTTCTTCCCGAATGAGCTTACAGAATAGCAAACCGTCGGATAACGAACGTAATTGTTTCGCGTTGATCTTATAGAATCGGTCCACAGGTCTTTCTTTCTCGTCCTAATAAAACTACCAGATAGTTTAAACTTAATATCTAATCAAGGTGCTGATTGCTAGTAGAAGAAATAAATACATTACTTGAAAAGAGAAACGATTTCATATCCCTATGTTTACTTTATAGATTATCAAAAGGCTTTTGATAAAGTACGACATCAGAAATTCTTAGAACTTTTATAAGAAAAGAATGTGGGCAGCCAAGATATACCGCTCATTGTCAATCTGTACTGAAATCAAAAGGTAAAGGCTAGAATCGAAAATGTCGAAGCAGAAACTATAGAAATTGAAAGAGGTGTTAGACAGGGTTGCGTGTTGTCCCCACTGTTATTCAGTCTGTACAGCGAAGATATTTTTAAGGAAGCCATACCAGAGAAAGGACATGGTATATTAATAAACGGAAAAATCGTGAACAACATAAGATTCGCAGACGACACCGCTATTTTTGTTAAGAAGTTAGTATAAAATATGGACAAATGAACGTTAAGAAAACCAAGTTCATGATTATTTCTAAGCAACATACAGTAAGAAGACTAGATATCAATGGAAAATAAGTAGAAAGAGTGGATCACTACAAATATCTGGGAGCCTGAGTAAATGAAAACAATGACAAAAATGGAGAAATCAGGACACGCATTAAAATTGTAAGATAAGCATTTATTAAAATGAAAAAAAAAATGTTTGTCAACTGAGACTTTCTTCTGTAGCTTAGGATGAGAGCCTTAAGATGCTACGTGTTCTTGACTTTGTTATTTGGAATGTAAAGCTGCGCAATGAAATTAGATAATGTAAAGAAGATGGAAGCATTTGAGATGTAGTGCTATAGAGGAATTTTGAAAATAACATGGATCCAACAAGTGTTAAGATGACTACAAAAATTGTGATTGCGAGGTCATAAACAATATGAAAACAAGAAAGCTGGAATATTTAGGCCACATTACCAGAGGTCATAAATATGAGATATTAAGGCTCATAATGCAAGGTAAAATTAAGGGTAAAGATCCATGGGAAGACGAATAATTTCCTGGCTAAGAAACTTCAGAGAAAGGTGTAGTTACAGCTCAGTAAATCTTTTCAGAGCAGCCGCCAATAAGGTATGGATAGCTGTGATGATAGCCAACTTCTGAAAGGAGGAAGAACTACAAGAAGAAGAAGAAACAATTTAGTTCAACAAATGGTTAAAGTACACAAACGATCAATAAATATTATTATGAGTATATACTTATAAATGGAAATATGTTGTAATTAGATTTATGAACTAAACGAAATCAAGAAAAATCGAGAAAGAAAGACACGTATGCTTCCCAAAAGGACTTTACCAGAAGTGGTGATTTTCAGTTGAGAAACATTACCACCTCAACACATGGCAACTTTCTAATGCCATCGAAATCCGTTAACTAAAAAAAGGCAGTTTAATAATTTCAACGCGCATAGACACTCAGTAGAGCCGTATGTTAAAGAAAAATATTCAATTAAAAAGTTAAATAGTTCAAAAAATAATTAAAAATAATATTTGAATCATGCACGATGAGATCTTACCCCCTTGTGATCCAGAGAACAGAAAAGAGCTGGAGAGAAACAAGAAAGTTACTAAACTGAACATGTTGTGTAAGTGATTAAAACTTATCTGTGTCCAAAAGGTATTTATGTAGTTGGAAATCTATTCAAATTTTAAATTATGTTAAAATTGTAGTTAAAAATATCAGCACAAAATGTAAATAAGCAGATTTGGAAAGCAATTTACGTAGAATTCAGAAAAGCTGTCGAATTAAAACAAAATTATTGTTATTTTAGGTAAATATAGATTTTAAAGACTCGATTAGGAGTGAACAGATAGGTAATACAATATGTTACTTTTATAAAATGTTTATATTATTTAGACTAAAATACACTGGTGTATCGAATTGACTTATGGATGAGTAGTACGGCAAGAGATAGCGGCTTGTGGTACGCTGTTATTCACTCTATATATCCCTACCGGACAAGTGTGTCTTCTTCTTGTGCAGTCTTCTAACAACCGTTGGCGATAATTTCTTTAGACGCCTCTCTATCTTTTGCAACGTGAAATATCTATTTAACACTGAGGTTAGTTCAATCTCTGATATTCTTCAGCCAAGATTTCTTCTTTCTTCTCAAACCTCTTTTTCCTCTACTATTCCTTGCATAACGACGTGTAGCAGCGAATATTTATCGTTTCGAAGTATGTGGCCCTGATACGAAATTTTTCTTATTTTAATTTTGTTAATAAGATTTCTGCCACGTCAAATTCGTCTTATCAATTCTTTGAGATTTTTGCGCAGTCCAAGGGATTTTCAGAATACGCCTGTATAGCCATATTTCGAATGTCTCCAATTTTTTATGGATTGGTGGTTCAGAGTCCAAGCTTCTACCCCACATAGTAGTTGCGACCAAACATAACATTCGACGAACCTGAATCTGATGGCCATACTTAATTTCTTATTTGTAAACATTAACTTGTATTTTATAAACCCAGTTCAAGCTATTTCTATTCTAAAAGGTATATTTAAAAGACCCCAATAAGGGTTACATCACAAAACAAAACGTTTTCGGATTAACAAATAATCCATCATCAGTGTAAAGCCCTAAAATGATAAGTATAACCTAATTAATAAGCGAAATGTTGTAAAAGTTGACTAAGGTTAAGACTTGACTGAGGTCATACTTACAATAGCATGCATGCGTGAGCCACCAAAAAGTTATGGGTAAAAACCCTTTAAAAGTTATAAAATCTTATATTATACTACATATTATGTTTAAGATAGTTGGATGTTGCAAATATTCCTATTCCTGGATATTACCCACGGCAACACGGGACTCTAACCCACGTGGATGTGATATGAAAGGGTGAACCTCATATCACATCCACGTGGGTGAAAGTCCTGTGTTGCCCTGGGTAATATCCAGGAATATTTGAATGCATCCAACTATCTTAAATAAAATATGTAGTATAATATAAGATCTTATAACTTTTAAAGGGTTTTTACCCATAACTTTTTGGTGGCTAACGCATGCATGCTATTGTAAGTATGACCTTAGTCAATTCTTAACCTTAGTCAACTTTTATAACATTGTCTCTTATTAACTAGGTTATGCTGATCATTTTAGGGCTTAACACTGATGATGGATTATTTGTTAATCCGAAAACGTTTTGTTTTGTGATGTAACCTTTATTGGGATCTTTTAAATATACCTTTTACAAAGGATCCTGTATTTTTTGTGATTTATATTATACAGCCAGCTACAGGAATTTTATTTTGCTGTGAGTTTATAATTGCTCCGAAGTATTTATACTCGATCCTCTCTAGCGTTTTACCCTTCAATAGCAGATGTATGTTGTCAACGGGGTTTTTGATATCAGCATATACAGGGTGTTTCATTAATAATTGTCCATATAATAACTGGAGAAACCTTAGTAGAAAATACGAAGATTTAACCTAAAACACTTAAATAAAATGTGGTTCCTTACCGAGTTACAGGGTGTTTTATCTAAAAATTTAAAAAAATTTTGATCAGCATTTTAAAACTATTAGACGTATTTTTTTCATACTTGGTAGAAAGTATAGATAATGTATAAACTACTAAATTATGTTAAACAAACGTTTCTGCCTATTACCAGAGGCGTACGACGGGGGAAAGTGTATAGTTGACCCTTTCCAAATTCTACGCCACTGGCGGAATTGCTATTTTAGTTACATTTTTGGACTCTCCAATACTTTCTATGAAAATAATATACTCTTTATTTCTAACGATAAAGTCATTAGTTTTCGAGATCTTTGAAGTTAAAAATGAAACCACAAGGTTATTTTGATTAATGTATTATGTCGCTTCATTTTTAATTTCAAACATCTCGAAAACTAATCATTTTATCGTTACGAATGAAGAGTATATTATTTACATAGAAAGTATTAAAAAATCAAAAAATTACAATAAAATAGCTATTTCGTCAGTGGCGTAGAATTTGGGAAGGGTCAACTAGCCACTATCCCCTGTCGTACACCTCTGGTAGTAGCTAGAAACGTGTATTTATATTAATTTAGTAGGGTGTACAGTGCCTACACTTTCTGCCAAGTATGATAAGTATACGCCAAATAGTTTTAAATTACTGGGTACAAATATTTTTTAAATTTTAATCATATGAATCATATCATAAATTAATCAAAATAACTGTGCTGTTTCATATTTACCTTCAAATATCTCGAAAACTAATGACTTTATCGTTACCATTGAGGAGCATATTATTTAGGTAGAAAGTATTAGAGAATCTAAAAATGACACTATAATAGTAATTCCATCAGTGGCGTAGAATTTGAGAAGGGTCAACCATTCACTATCCCCTGTCGTACGCCTCTGGTAGTATCTAGAAACGTTTGTTTATCATACTTTAGTAGGGTGTATAGTAGTCGCACTTTCTGCCAAGTATGAAAAGGATATGTCGAATAGTTTTAACATGCTGAGCAAAAATAGTTTTTAAATTTTTAGATAAAACACCCTGTAACTCAGTAAGCAACCAAATTTTATTTAAGTGCTTTAGGTTAAATCTTCGTATTTTCTGTTAAGGTTTCTCCAGTTACTATAAGGACAATTATTAATGAAACATCCTGTATTCCAATAGATGGAAAACATAATACATTGCGAAACAAAACGAGATGAAACTAGTGGAGATGGAAGTGATCGTTATAAACGTATAAATTAACATTACATTACATAGTTTCCCACCTTTAGACGTATTAGATTAGTATGACAACTGTCACTGTGACAGTAGAATTTTATAAAATACTACTGTCACAGACGTCTAAAGGTTGGAAACTAAGTAATGTAATGTTAATTTAAACATTTATAACCATCATTTCCACCTCCACCAGTTTCATCTCTTTTTGTTTCGAGATGTGTTATGTTTTCCATCTTTTGCTCTATTTTGCCGGTTATTAGCGCGCTCATCATGCTCATCATCAAAATATGGAAAACCTATTAAGTTGTGAGATAAAAAGAAATGAAACTAGTAAAGGTGGGGAATTTAGCGATAAAAACCTATAAATTTACATTCTATTTAATGTTTCCCATCTTTAGACGTATCAGAGGAGTATGTCAACTACAACTGTCACTGTCATAGTGGCAGTTGCTAAACTCGTCGGGTACGTCTAAGGGTAGGAAACAATAAACATAATATAATTTTATAGGTTTTATCGCTAAATTTCCCACCTCCACTAGTTTGATTTCATTTTAACTCACAACTTAATAATGTTTTCCATCTTTTGCGTTATTGTACCGGTTATTAGCGCGCTCATCACTGTATATTCATTGTTAGTCCTATCTTTTTGCTTTCTTTGTTAATGATTTCTAGAAGAATTGGTAAATCGTCTATATTCTCTGCCACGATTGTGGAATCGTCTACAAATCTTATGTGATTAATGATGCTCCATTCACTATCCTGAAATATTTGTTGGAAGTAAACATACAACAATTGTGGCGACAGCACGCATCCCTGTCTGACTCCTCTTTGAATTTCTACTTGGTTTGTTTAAGTATCTTCCCTCTATCTTAACCCGTACGACTGCTGTTTGATTGTAGTATATATTTTTGATTAAATTAATATCCTTGGAATCTAGGCGTATGTATTTCAATGTAAGTATGAGTTTCTCAAACTCTTTCAAAGGCTTTTTGGAAATCTTTAAAACATGAAGACGTTTTTGTTATATGCCTTGCATTTTTGAAGATATACTTCCTTAGGCACGAGGGTGAATTTTTACATTCCCTGGCGCATGCTCACACCGACAGTTTGTTATTAGTCGCTACATCTTTATGTAGCGCAAATAAGATGTGCGTGAAAAGAATATATATTATATTATTAGTGTTTTTAGTAAATATATTTATTATAATTTTTTTCTCTTTGGATTTGTCTTCCTCGGGAATAAGAAAACTCCAGGGGGCACAAATCTATGATTGACTTTATAGTCACTAATAGAAAAATTCACCCAGAGCAGATTCTAGATATTCGAACTTTAAACTCGGCAGACGCAGGGAGTGAACACAAATTAGTCCTAGCAAAAATAAGAATGAAACTAACACCAAAACATTTTCCACAGGAAATCACCGAGGAAAAATTCAATGTAGAATCACTGTGGAACGATTCTACCAAAGAAATGTACCAAAGGAGGCTAGCACAGAAGATACAGCTGAAGCAGATAGACGACATCGAAGATATAAACGCGAGCTGGGAGAAAATTAAAAACAATATTGAAGAGGCAGCAACAGAAGCTCTAGGAAAACGCAAAGTCATACTGAACAAAAGAAACAACAACAATACACCATGGTTCAGAAAAGAAATAAAAGACAAATGTAAAGAGAAGAGAGACGCCTACATGAAGTATAAAACATCAAACACTCCAGAATCCAGAGACACCTATAGAAGAATACGAAATGAAACAAAGCAATTGGTACGAAGAACAAAAAATGAACACTGGGAACAGTTTACAAAAAGGATGGAAAGCGACTTCTACGGAACACAAAAACAAATATGGAGATTCATAAGAAACCAACGGAAAGAAATGGCAGAATTGAAGGAATACAATAACATACCAGCAAACGAATGGGAAAGATACTTGACGGAACTGTTTAAAGGAAAGGAAAATCATAATCAAAATAATATATATCAATCGGTTTTAAAACGTCTTGCGACGTTGTCCGATGCCTAATTTCCATGACACTCTATCATCCCATTGGCCCTCTCTAAGATCTCTTGCGCTCATCGCCTTCGTTACTCCCTCTCTCCAAGATTTCTTGGGTCTTCCTCTCTTTCTGCGGTTTGGTGGTACCCATTGCATAATTATTTTAGGGAGTCTTGAGTTATCCATCCTCTGGACGTGTCCGTACCATATCAGCTGTTTTCTTTCTATGTCTGTTGTTAGAGAGCCGTCAACCCCCATTCGCTGTCTTATCTCATCATTACGTATTCTCTCTCTGCGTGACACTCCTACTGATCTTCTAAAAGCGTCCATTTCTACTGCCTCCAGCTTTCTTCTGTTGTTTTCGGTTATCCGCCAAGTTTCTGCTCCGTACAATAGACTGCTTTTAATAAGAGATTCGTAGATATTGTGTTTTCTTCTTTTTCCTATTTCATGATTCCACAGTACGCTGTTTAGACAACCTATTGTTTTTCTGGATTGTGTTATTCTTCTCTTTATTTCTTCATCATCTTTCCCGGTTGTGTCAAAAACGATTCCTAGATATGTGTAATGGTCGCAGGGCATGATGATTTCATTATTTTCTAATGTGATGTTCGATAGTTCGGTACCTATTGGCAGGTATTTTGTTTTTTCTGTATTAATTTCTAGTCCCCACTTTCTATATTCTTCTTGTAATTTCCTTGCCATGTACTCTAAATCATCTTTATCGTTTGCTATAACAACCTGGTCATCAGCAAACTGCAACGTATATAAGCAAATCTCTCCAAGGTCTACGCCCATGCCTCTGCATTTTCGTTTCCACTCTTTCAATGCTTTTGCAACATATATTTTAAATAAGGTCGGTGATACACAACATCCCTGACGTAGACCTTTATTAACCAGGAAGCTTTGCGATAATCTGTTTCCAGTTTTTATTTGTGATGTTGACCCTTCATACAAATTTCTTAAGGCTTTTATTAAGGTGACACTAATATTCGTCTGTCGTAACACGTTCCAGAGTTTGTTTACATAATCAAAATAATAACCTACCTGAATTAAGACACGAAATTGAAATCAGTTTTCAGGAAGTAGGGGTAGCCATAAATTCACTCAAAAATAGGAAGTCACCAGGACCAGACGGAATAACCAACGAGCTTCTAAAATACGGAGGAGAAAGTATAACCCTAGAGATGACAAAACTTATACAAAAACTAATATTGCACTGCAAGATACCAGACGCATGGAGAAACAGCATAATGATACCAATGTTCAAAAAAGGAGACAAAGAAGACCCCAACAATTATAGAGGTATAAATCTACTAAACACCGCACTTAAGCTAACCACAAAAGTCCTAACCAACAAAATCAATAAACTAACAACTTTATCAGATGAACAACAAGGATTCAGATCCGGAAGATCCTGCGTAGACGCCGTATTTGTACTGAGACAAATCACAGAAAAGGCCATTGAGTACAATAAACCAGCATATCTATGTTTTATAGACCTGACAAAGGCTTTCGATTGCATCCAAGTCGAAGACGTCTTACATTTACTGTATGGAAGAAACATACCAATCAATATTATACAAACCATCGAAAACATCTACGTTCATAATCGAATACAGGCAAAGATAAATGGAAAACTAACGCAGTTTATACCAGTACAAAGTGGAGTCAGACAAGGTGACTCATTAAGCCCACTGCTCTTTAATATAATAATGGACGAAATAATAGAAGCAGTACGTAAAGGTCGTGGTTACAGAATGGGGAATAAAGAAATCAAAGTATTGTGTTATGCAGACGACGCCGCATTAATCGCCGAGACAGAAGACGATCTCCAAAGATTAACACACATCTTTAATACAACAGCCAAGAAATACAATATGATAATATCAGCAGAAAAAACCAAATGTATGACAACATCTAAATACCCACTACGATGTAAAATCGAAATTAATGGGAAAATAATAAAGCAGGAAGAAAGGTTTAGATATCTGGGAATTGATATAACCAGTTACGGAGATGTTGAAGAGGAAGTACGACAACAAAGCTTAAAAGCAAGTAAAGCGGCGGGATCTCTTAATGACACAATCTGGAAGAACAAACACTTAAGACAAGACACAAAAGCAAGAATCTATAAAGCAGCAATTAGACCTATATTAACATACACGGCGGAGACAAGGCCTGACACATCTAAAACGAGACGACTACTAGAAACAACAGAGATGAAAATACTCCGACGAATATCAGGGAAAAGTCTGTTGGATAGGGAGAGGAGCGAAAACATAAGAAGATCATGCAATATAGAAGACATAAATGGATGGGTGACAAAACGGAAACAGGAGTGGAACGAACACATTAGTAGAATGGCAGAGGATAGGATAGTACGAATAGCACGAGATAAGTCACCAAATGGACGAAGAAGTATTGGCAGACCAAGAAAAAGGTGGTGCGATAACCTAAACAATTTAGGAGGATAATATTGAAGAAGAAACAGGCTTTAAAGCCTACATACAAGAAGGAAGAAGAAGAAGAAGGGAATAAGATATTTTATAATAATAGTAAGTATATTTAAAGTATTTTTGTATACTTCACTTGGTCTGTTAAATTTATCAGTATGCATGAGAAATGAATTACAATATTTGTAACTTTTCAAAGCAAAGGGAGTACAGCTCAGTGGTAAAGCGTGTGACCAGAGATGGAGAGGTCCCCGGTTCGAATCCGTGTGTTTTCCATTTTTTTTATTTTTGGTATTGTTTTAATAAAATTTTTTGGAAAGTAGTAAGTAAAAATTTTTGTACGCCAGATATAAGAATTCTACTGCAAATATATTTAAAAAAATTTAATTTTTGACCTTGTTTATCTCCCTAACCTATCACTGGAATGTGCTTTGCAAGTTGGTTTTAGTCTCATTATAATCGGCGTTCTGCGAAGATCGTAATTTACAGTTTATTATTTGTTGTTTCCGGCGGTGGACAATATACGCCACGATTATATTAATATAAGTCGTAATATAAATACATATTTCAATTGTTTTTTAGTCATTATGGCACAAAATATATTTTTCTTTATAAACAATACTTTTTCTCCTGTAAAAAATCACATTTCAAAAAAATTTTTATCAGTAATTTTATTTATCATGGAATCCAGTTATTCCATGATTCCAGTTATAAATCCCAAGTGGCTTACTGAGAAGGAACTCCAAGTATTCACTGATGCCGAATAAGGTTTATAACAAACAACCAAGTGTATTTTTTCAAAAAAAAAATAAACAAATCCGCTGTTTTTAAGTGTACTTTCTTGTGGCGTATAAAGTACGCCACGCGTGTAGTTATGTTATAACTTGATGCGCGGGTAGTTAAAGGTTAAATAAAATACAAATAACCTGTTGAAAGTATATTTATTTCGTTGAAATCATATAACAGAAGTATAACTTCTTACGTGCGTATAAAGTACACACACATTATTATAGAGGAAGTGAATGAATACATATACTTGGGACAAATAATAAAATTGAATAGAGACAACCAAGCAGCAGAAATAAAGAGACGAGCGAAGTTACCGTGGGTCTCGTTTGGTAAGCTAAGCTTCATATTAAAGAATAAAAAATACCCTCAATATCTAAAAACGAAAATCTACGACCAATGTGTTCTTCCGGTCCTTACACATGGATGTAAAACATGGACGTTCACAAAATCGAATATGGACAGAATTGCGAAAACACAAAGAGCAATGGAAAGACAAATGATCAACGTAAGACTGTCAGATAGAAAAAGGAATTCCTGGGTAAGAAGTATCACAAAAGTTAAAGATGCTACTAGTCAAACAGCTAAACTAAAATGGAAATTCGCCGGTCATACGATTAGACAAAAAGACGAAAGATGGAATAAAATTATTACAGAGTGGAGACCATGGACATATAAACGAAAGAGAGGGAGAAGACAGATGAGATTGGTAGATGCAATAAAATACCAAGCAGGCTCAAAATGGATGCACATGGCTCAGGATAGGGAAAGATGGAGGAGCGAAGGGGAGGCCTATGTCCAATATTGGATGTCGCAAGGGTAATAGAAGACTGTCATTGCGCACAATGCCCCCCTTGTTCCCACTCCTCCTCTAAATCCTAACTGTGCGTCTAATTATTATTGTTCTTCACATTTTTATATGTACGCTGTTGAATAGCTGAGTTTTAACTTTGACTTTGAGGACAAGTGTGTAATCCTTAAAACCAGAATAAAGGTAATATGTTTATATTAGATATAATATGATATAGCATATTTTCTTATTAGGAAGCCATGTTCCTAAGACATGTCAAGTTGTTTTCTTTTTTTTTGTATAAAGAATCCATTCTAATATTTCGAAGTTATCCATTTTTTATATTTCTTTATCATCCCTCTTTTCTCTACACCGTAGCTTATATTTTGATTTAATTTCATTTTAACATCAACATATTCAACCTTAAAATTATTAGTGGCCGAGTCATTTTGATGTTAATGTATCTTGACAAAACATCTGCCTTGAAGTTCATTATTTATTTATATTTAAATATTTCAAAAGTTGATAGTGAATAGATAGATAAGTTTAGTTAAGAATCTATCGATCTTCATATAATATGACCAAGCCATCTAGCTCTTTGGGCTCGTATTTTGCTGTTATCATTGATTTATCGTACATCCTCATTATTCTTTTATTTGTTCGTCTTCGCTGCCAAATATTCTCTGCCCCATATATCTATTTTTCTTTTTTTTCTTGCTGGTTCATAATCCACGTTTTGCTGGCATACATCACTATTGGTCTAATTAATTTCTCGCAGATTCGCACAAAAAAACTACAATTCATCAAAAAGGATATTGCCTTTTGCATAGTACTTAAACCTATGTACTTTAATACTTACACAAATATAACTTGAACTAGAAAGTTATTGCAATTGATTCAATTCTGCAGGAAGTTGATTAAACTCGTAATTAAACTATATGATCAATAACTACTACAATGTTACACAGGAATTAATTTGTGGTTGAATAATTATATTTATTTTTTCTGTACTGTCTCTAATATTTTCAATTTCTGCGTTTTTCCGATGGACTAGGATCTTTTACAGATCTCATCAAACCACTGTTCGCTCGTGTCTTTTTATATTTTTCTAATGCTAAAGCCTGCCGCTTGTATAATGGATGTTTGTATTAGTTTCCATTCCTGCCCATCATGATCCTTTCCAATCGTTTTTTTATTTGTTCTTCTGTTCTTTTTGGTACCTATTTATCTTGGACCTGCTATATTTTCTATTTTCCCCTTGTTTTCCATTTCTTGGTTGTTTGTGAATTTTTATTCCAGAGAGTTGCTCCTTTTCTTGATCCCATCTCCATTTTCCACCGGCTACTGTTAACTTTTCGTATTCTTTATGTATTTTTACCGTTTTGTTTACTTGTTTCTGTTGATGTATTTATTTTTCTTTCATTGTTAAGTCATTGTGGTACATGCGGTCGTTGTGGCTTTTTAAGTTGCTCTTGTGTTTGAATATCTGTTTTTTCTATCATTGTTTTTTATTTTATAATGCAGATATTCTCCCCAATATTTGTGGCATGCCTAAGTTCAATTTTACTTGTAGTTATCTGGCTATGACCTTTTCCATTCTTTCTCTTATTTTTCTATCGTTATTTTAATCAATTTTAAATCCTGATTTATCAGGAAACTATCGTAAACTTATACAAAGCAAAAGACTAAGTTTTCAATCTAATGGCATATAAAACAACATAATGTTACTCTACATCCCACCAAACTGAGAAAACAATGGGAACCTTCTCTGGTTACACATCCGAGGCTTCTACAATTTGCAAGCCATAACGGATGCTGAGACTAAGGAAGATGAGGGATTTTTACAATTTATAATTCACGGCCTATCTGCTCAGCGCGGTAAAGTTCCAACGAGAATGTATCCCTTCGTACTCCAATCTGAGTAAACATGTAAATATAAAATAAAAAATGAAAAAAATTTAAAACGGTTATTCATTTTTTATACTGAGCAGTTTACACTATGAGACAACTGCTTTTGATACATTAACTTTGCTTATAAATTTACTTATTATTTTATATATTTAAAGAGTAGACTGTATATTTGCATTCAATGAGAAATCCTGGCAACTCTCAAATTTTCTTACACTAAGTTGCTTGCAATAATTCCTAATAAACCTAGAATAGAATAGGTCACGATTGAAAGATGGCTCTGAAAAAAACTCGGAAAAGAATTTCTCTTAAACGTAGTATATTTTTATAATTTTATAATTTTTAATTAAAAATGCATTATGTAGGTATTATTATTTTTATTATAATATAAACACCATTATTGTTACATAAATAAGAAATTGTAATTTATATTGCTGTAAAATTGCTTAAACAAAGCACTAAGATCTACAGTTGCAACCAGAGCAACATACCTGTTTCTCGCACAAAGGATAAAACAAGCGATTACAAGCGATATCATTCCAATCAGTAGTTGTTCCGTTATTAATTACTTGTAAGCATTCTTCGTTCCCAGTACCATTGTTTGGTTCCCCAAAAAGAGTATCCCACTTGGTGTACACAAAAGGTTCCTGAGCTAGCCAAAGCCAATGAACTTTGTCCTGTTGTCTAGTTCCTGAAGTCCAGATACCGTTATTGAATCCTAGGTAGTTCACTCCTAAAACACAAAACAAATATTAAAAGATATTCTGCTGTCCAGAATAATTATTTAACATAATGATCTAAATTCTGGATGATAACCATTTTGCTTTTATTTTAAAGATATGTTACTAACTTTATTTATTTTGCTTCTTATGATAAACTATAGTTAAATTTTATGTATTACTTCCTATCTTAAGCAAAATTCTATAAGTATAAAGAGCTATAAAATCCTAATAATGCAATAAACCATAAGAATTTTAATCCCTTACTCTCTCAGATTCTTCTCAGAGGCGGATATGGGACTACTGATGAGGGGAAAACAACCCCGAAACCGGTGTATACTCTTCCTGCACTCTCAGATTTGACCTTAGTATTATGCAGCTGCTGAATTTTCGTGTTGCAAAGAAATTGAAAATATTTATACATTTTTAATTCATTTACTCTTTTGCTTGAGTGTTAAGGAATCTTTCTTGTTGGAGCTTTTACCACGCTGAGCAGATGAGTTGTGAATTATTTATTCTCTCATCTTAATTTCCTCGGCATCTTGTATGATTTATAAATTTTGAAAATCTCAGGAGGTGTAACCAAAGGAAGTATTCCACCTGTTGTCAATCTGGTGATATGGAGACGATATTTATTATCGTTTTCTATGCTACTTTGATTGATAACTTACTTTGTTTTACTTTTTTTTTCTGTTTGGGATTGTGCGGAGCACAACTTCAGTGCATACGCATACATGATTATATATTGTAATGCAGCTAGATATTGTTAAGATAATATTTAGTGGTGGTACTTCGATTGACCATTAGCTCCGATGATGAGAGTTTTGTCGAAAGTGTTTTTCTAAGGAAATAAGTACTTTTTACACACTTTGACATTATAATATGTAATAATTTGACATACAGTCTGTTCCAATGAAAATTTGACCCCCTCAGAAATTCAGAAACCAAGAGCTTCTTCAAAATTAAAAAAAAAACATTTCAATTTTTCATGAAAGCGGGACGAATTTTCATGCAAAATTCATGCCCTCAAATGTAACCCCCTACTGCCCCGCATTGACCTCCACTATTTTTTAAATAGCAAGTGTGGTCGAGTGCACATCATTTGAAAGGTAATTGTTTTCTCTAAACGACGCTGTATTTGTTTTTAATTTATTTAATAAGTTTGAAGATAATTTGGGACTTTACAAATTTATTATAAATTAGTTAAATCCAAAATTATCTTTAGGTTATTCCGCAAATTAAAAAAACAGAGGGCCTGTAGAGAAAACAAATACCTTTCAAATGATGTGCCACTCGACTATCCTTGTTATTTAAAAAAACTGGTGGGCTGATGCGGGGCATGGAAAGGGGGATGAATTTTTTATGAAACTTCGTCCCTTTCTCAATACAAATTGACATGTTTTTTTTTTAATTCTGATAAAACTCTTGGTTTTTGAATTAATTTGGTGGGGGTCAAATTTTCGTTGGAACACTCTGTATATTATATGTACTATTTTTTAGTTCCTTGAAAATGATATATATTCTATTTCCACTACTGTTAATATCTAGTAAGCAAAATCGTTTTTCTCACCTGTGGATTGCAAAAATGCGGCGATTTCGTTATTCTTAGCTTCACTCTGGATACTAACTAATCTCATTCCAACGACTTGGCATGCTTTAACAGCATTAGCCCAATTTACCTAAAAATATTAAGTAACAGAAACTAAATGCAGACTTGGAAAACAATTAACTGGAAGAATAAAAAAATTCCAAAAATAAATAGTATCTAAAAATAAAACACTGAAAACGTTTGTTTTCTGTACTTCCACAAAATTTATTACAACTAAGTGACTACAGCAGTTTCGGCAGAGCGCTTTTCTCAAGTGATATAGTTTACAATGTGTTTGCCTTTTTAAGTCTTTAACTGAAGAGGTTGAGGAGTAGGGAGCTGTTTGTCTCGAGTTGGTCATTCAGAATTATTATATCTGTATTTTTCAATTTATTAATTTCCATAGATTCTAAAAAAGATAGCTTAAGGCCTTTATTTTGAATATGCAGAATTTGAAACTCTTCATTGAAAGAATGATTATGATCTAGAAGGTAAAGTGCGTATGTAAAAGTGTTTGTTTTTCTATTGTTGAAAGCCTTTTATGTTCTGCTATCCGTTTGTCAAAGGTTCTGCCAGTTTGACCGATGTAAGTTTTCGGACAGTCACCACAAGTTAGTTTGTGCACACCACTCTGTAGTTGCTTTCTCTTTCGGATTTTATTGTTCTTAATATATTTGCTTAAGTTGTTGTTAGTTCTGACAGCTGGTGTTATTCCTTTCTTTTTTATGGATCTGGCTAATTTTGTTGTTATCTTGCCAGTATATCTGAGAGAGCAGAAGGTAATGGGTTCTTTCTGTGATGGTGGATACACTAATTTCAGAGCTTTCTTATGGAGTTTTTGGTTTAAAATTTTGGTAACTGTTTGTTCGTTATAGCCATTGTTTACCATTTGTTTAATGATGTTTAGTTATATCTCGAAGTTACTTTTTGTCATGGGAATTTCTGTCAGTCTATGTATCATGCTATGGTAGGCTACTAATTTGTGTTGTTTAGGATATGATGATGAATTGTGTATGGTTGTGTCAGTATGGGTAGGTTTATGATATACGGAGAACAAACTCATGTTTGTTGTGTAGTCTGGTAATCGTTACCCACAAAGTTTATGGAATTATTCTGTTCTGTTTCTACTGTGAACTCAATATTACTATGAAGTGAATTAATTTATGATAGAAATTGGTCAAGTTGTCTGTTAGTTCCTGTAAAGCATTTTAGTATATCATCCACGTATCTCCACCAATATAAGAACTGTTTAAATACGGGATGTTTAGTATTACTACAGAGTGGTGTGTACAAACTAACTTGTGGTGACTGTCCGAAAACTTACATCGGTCAAACTGGCAGAACCTTTGACAAACGGATAGCAGAACATAAAAGGGCTTTCAACAATAGAAAAACAAACACTTCTACATAGGCACTTCACCTTCTAGATCATAATCATTCTTTCAATGAATAGTTTCAAATTCTGCATATTCAAAATAAAGGCCTTAAGCTATCTTTTTTAGAATCTATGGAAATTAATAAATTGAAAAATACAGAAATAATTCTGAATGACCAACTCGAGACAAACAGCTCCCCACTCCTCAACCTCTTCAGTTAAAACTTAAAAAGGCAAACACATTGTAAACTATATCACTTGAGAAAGCCACTCTGCCGAAACAGCTGTAGTCACTTACTTGTAATAAATTTTGTGGAAGTACAGAAAACAAACGTTTTCAGTGTTTTATTGTTAGATAAAATGAACTTCCATCAAGTAACGGTCGAATCCATCAATTATAAATAGTATCTCCAAGAATAAATAATGTACACTGTACCTGCGTATCTCCTAAATAGTAATAGTTTTTTGGATTAGCAGCACAACATGTGTCTGAAAATTAAGAAAAACGTAAAAGTGAATATTTAATTCAGATAAGAGTTTTAATTGTCTTTATGTCCATGCCAACTGACATTAGTTGTCGAGGAATTACGCTTAACCCTCGCAGGACCAACCTTTTAGTAGAAACAGCGAGGACCAAGGAGGGTCAATAAATGTCCACCACACACAAATTAATCAAAAACGTGCTTCTTTATTTAACCTAATTTAAAAATAACACTTTTATATTATTCCTTGACCTTGACGGAACAGTTAAAAGATACGAATTTATAATTTACCCGGAGTCTTCTGCTTCTGTGGAATTGGCATCATCGTAGGATACAGAAACATTTTTGATTTCTTGCTGTGTTTACTGTTGGAAATTCCATATAATTGATTTGTTGTGTAAATAGTTCGAAATCATGTCCCTTTTTTTCCCTTGTCGACGCCAGTGTTGTTCCTGGCGATCATGTTATCGAAATTCACATATGTCGCGAAGAAGAGGGCGAACCACTTGAAATCCAAAAATTCTTCCTAGAAGAGATGCATTGAGACCGCTGCAATGTGAAGACGTGAAAGAGTGTTGATTTCGTCGTTCGTTGACGCGTCCTGATTGTAAGTACCTTGTATTTTTACCTTGTAATTTGTTATTACCTATATGTTTCCTTTGTTTCGTTTTTGAAATATTTACCAATTAAATTGATTTGAACATGTGTGTATTATTATTATGTTTATTGCGCCTATGGGAATTTCCATTCATCTCTACCAATAGAAGCCATCGAAGGCATAGTAAATTGTAGGTATTGTGACTATTGTTGATTGCTCGGTTTGATTTTATTATTGTTTTCGTTCAATACCTGCTGGTAACCATACACTTACCGCATACATACTTAAATTTTGAACAAACTATGGTTGTTTTTATCCACTTATTGGCCTTTTTCTTTTAGATTTTGCTAATTTGACACATGAATGATATCGTCCCTTTCCATTTTGGGATGGTGTTGAAGGTATTCAAAGGGATTACTTATACACTGTCAAGTTTTTATAAAAGTATGAGAAAATGAATTAAATTATAGAAATGCTTATTATATTATTATGCCATCTAATAGGGCAGTATTACGCCGACAACTACTAATTATTTGAGATTTTTAGGAACAAAGGTATTTAGAAAATCGGATGTAATGCAATGTTGTAGATACTTTTTAAGCCTCCTTGGTCCTTCTAGGGTTAATAAAAAAATTGCTAAAATCAGCTTAAGTTTCATTTCAATTCAGAGATGATCCATCACCTCTATACGTTCATTTCGGTGTCTCCAAAGCTCTTCAGTGGTCCTACATGAACACATAAAAAGATGAACTAAGAAAAACGATAATGTTCTTCATTAAAGTTCCTAATTAAATCCTTCGATAATATGTATAGCAATAAGAAAAATAGCAGTTATCAATAGTACAAATATGTAAGAAACAACTGTAATTTTGAGATAGCAGCATACAAGAACGATTATTGATGACCAGGTATATTCATGTCAAAATGTGGAACAAAGAAAAAAATAGAAAAATTAAAAAGTTTAAAAAATGTTATGCTATTTAAGTGCTGCAAGATGAGATCTTACCTCCTTTTGATCCAGAGAAGAGAAAAGAACTGAAGAAAAACAAGAAAGTTACTAAACTGAACATTTTGTGTGATTGAAACATAATATGTCGAAAAGGTATTTATATACCTATATCTGTTCAAATATTAAATTATGTAAAACTTTTAGTTAACAATATCAGCAAAATGTAAATCGGTAGATTTGCAAAACAATTAAAGTAAAACGAAGAAAAGCTCTCGAGTAATATGAAGAAAAGCAAGTTTAACTCGAGAGTTTAAGTAAAAATATCGAAATTTTAGATTAGATAAATATCGATTTTAAAGACTCATTAGGAATGATCAGACAATGACAGTATGTTATCTTTATAAAATATTTATATTACTTAGACTAAAATGCACTGGTATTTCGGATTGTCTTATGGATGAGCAGTACATCAAGAGATGGAGGTATGTGCTCACTCCATTACACCCCCATCGGATAAGTGTGTAAACTCTTTAAATCCGGATTATAGGTAATTAGTCCTGTCGCCAGGGGGGGTACAACGGCCTCCTTAATTCAGATGGACTTACACAAGTTTTTTTTATATATTTTGACCCGCAGAATACGAATTTTTTGGGTAACAGTTGATCCGGATGTCGATAAGATTGTTATAGACAAAGAACTTGAGGAATTACATAACAGCGATTTCTCGCAAAACAAAACATCTTTTTGTATTTTTTGGATCATTTTAAGCAAAAAATATTCCTACAAGTTTTTTCGTAGAATGCATAATTTTTGAGAACTTTCAAAAAATCGAAAAATTGTAATTTTTGAACCCGAATAACTTTTGATTAAAAAATAAAGTAGCAATTCTGCTTACCGCATTTGAAAGTTTAAGTCAAATTATATCGGTTGTGATTATTTGCATTGCTAGAAATTTATTATTTTATTGTTAAACAAAGCTATAAACACCTAGTATGTGAGTGATGTTTTCAATGATTTCTCATTTAAAATCGAACGAGTAGGTAGAGTAGCTACGAATGCAAGCGAGGCAATTTCTACGTAGCATGCGTTAAAACGCATGTATTAGGCACGGGAAACACTATGTGTTTATAGATTAGTTTAACAATAAAAAAATTAATTTTTAGCAATGCAAATAATCAAAACCGATATAATTTGACTTAAACTTTCAAATGCGGTAAGCAGAATTGCTACTTTATTTTTTAATCAAAAGTTATTCGGGTTCAAAAATTGCAATTTTTCGATTTTTTGAAAGTTCCACCGCGGTTATCTCGAAAACTATACATTCTACGAAAAAACTTGTAGGAATATTTTTTGCTTAGAATGACCCAAAAAATACAAAAAGATGTTTTGTTTTGCGAGAAATCGCTGTTATGTAATTCCTCAAGTTCTTTGTCTATAACAATCTTATCGACATCCGGATCAACTGTTACCCAAAAAATTCGTATTCTACGGGTCAAAATATATAAAAAAAACTTGGGTAAGTCCATCTGAATTAAGGAGGCCGTTGTACCCCCCCTGGCGACAGGACTAAATAGGTACTATATTATACAGATTATAAATATATGATATAGCACAATGATAGGAGAGCCCAAGCGGGGATTTTTGCAGTAACTTGAGCGCGTCAGATTATCATATGGGGAGAAATCTGGTTTCCTGCAGATGTACATCTGCCATATATTGGCTTTTAACACAGGGGAGTTCGTTAAGGGGGGGCCGAAAAGAAAAATCTATCCTTAGAAAAACTCGAAATCCTCAGATTAAGATAAGGTAAGTTAAGTACATGCAAAACAGTGTATATTTTAAAAATCTGACGATTTGGGAGGGCGTAAGGAAATGGGTGAGTCACAAAATTTCACAATAAAAAGCGAATGTTTCGCGAAATGAAGGATATATCTAAAAACTAAAAAATACGTGCTCAATATATGTCAAAAATCTATCGAATGATACCAAACACGACTGCCCACGGAGAGGGGTGGTGGGTAAATTTAAAATTTTAAATACGAATCCCGCGATATTTCACGAAATGAACATCAGATCTAAAAACTGAAAAATACACTTATTCAATATGTTTGAAAAATTTATCGAATGGCACCAAACACGACCCCCACGGATGTGAGGTGGGGGGTTACTTTACAATTTTCAATAGGAGCCCCCATTTTTTGTTTCAGATTCGGATTCTTTACGTAAAAATTAGTAACTTTTATTTGAAACATTTTTTCGAATTATGGATAAATGGCGTTATAATCGGAAAAAACGATTGTTGGAAATGGAAAATAAAATTAAAAATGGAAAGTCCTCACTAAAATGGAAAACTTTACTTAACTTTTTTTGGTTTTAGAACCTACTCTTCACAACCCAATAGGTCCCCAAAGCGCTCGAGTGACTTCACATTTAGCATACTTTCACCCCTACTACAATATTATATTCTTCTCAGGGAGCCATGTTCCTAGGGCATATGAGCAATTTCACGGTGATAATATTTTTAATATTAACTTTAAACTACGTGTTGAAACTGGCTCACAATTAAACATATCTTCTTCTTCTTATTATTGCGCACTGCCCAGTCAACTTTTGAATATAGGTGATCCAAACGGCAGTTGTAGCTATGGAAACTGCTGCAAGAAATGTTTCTGTAGAAAAACGGTCAAAACCATCTCGTCAGGTCTTAGAGTCACTGAGTTTTGGCGTCTTCCTACTAATTTTTTGTCCTATATTTTACCCTCCAATATGAATATATGACATCTTCTTCTTCTTATGGTGCCTATCCGTACCGGGAGTGGGCGATAAGCATGAACTTTGCTTGCCGCTATCCTGAATAGTCCGGTTGTCGCTGTACTGAACCACTTTCTCAGGTTTTAAAGCTAAGATATTTTTCTTCTGCCTAGTTCGCTCTTTCCAAATACCTTGCCCTAAAAAATGAGTTCCAAAAAGCCATGTCTGTGCTCATTCCTCATAACATGTACAAGATATTCTAGTTTGAGCTCTTTGACGGTGTTAATTTTCCCCATTCCTTATCCATTCTACATAGGACCTCCACATAAATGAAGAGTGGAGATATATAACGGGGCAAGCCAAGGTTAATAGATTAGGGCGTAGGTTGTCTCATAACTGTAGGCCAATTAAAGGCAGGCATTTTAAAGGCGGGAAAACGTCAACCGTACGACAATTTTAAAATTGTCATAAGAGTCAATGCTAATAAAAGGTTCAAAAACTTAGGTTTTGCAATATATTTTGAGATTTTCTTGGGTATAGGTATATTAAGTGGTTCTTATATTGGTAATTATATCAATTTTTCCCTTAAAAATCAATAGTCTGCTAACAAAAAACTAGAATTCATTTAACACTTATTATGTGTGTTTTAAATGGAGAAAACAATTTAATTAGCACAAAAATCCAAAAAAATAGAAGAAAAAGTTTAAAATCAACAATACTAATATAGGTACTTACTTATGTTTTTCGTGGAATGTGCAGCACTTTTATCATTGTTGGTGGTATGCAACAACAGAAGAACGAATAATATAAATAATTTATTATTAGGTTAAAATATAAAAAAGACGTAACATAGTATTAACATATTCAGACACGAGGAAATGTTTGCTACCTATTTTCTTATGTTTAGAGGCCCATTTATTTTGTAACATTTTATTATCCATTATTGTTTGATAATGTTAAGGTATTTGGGAAATGTCCAAAAACATTATTTTGTTTCCATCTGGTTCAGGAATTTTGGAGTTGCTTTTACATATAGCTATGATACAAATGTTACCACCACTCATCTAAAAAATGTTTTATTATTATAACATACAAAACTACATATTATTATGTGTAATATTATACTTGTTAAACTAACCTTCACGATTACGAAAACACACTTCACAAGTCATTACTGCCTTTGTATAGGACCCAAATAAGTAATTATAGTAATATAGTCCTTATATGCTTAAAAACTCAACAAATATTAAACAAATAAACGATATTATAAGAAAATTCCACAAAAATATACGGAAATATAACCACATACAACTGTCAAACTTGACTTTGTCGTACGAGTGACGTAGGCATTCCCCTCCCTCTCGCTTCCGCCCACATAGTTATGAGATAACCTAACCCCTATCTATGAACCTTGGGGGCAAGCGACAAACATGTACAATCGAGAAAAATGAGTTTTTATCAGCAAACGGAACACTATACTTAACGGCGGACGCTATTTGTTGAAATTATTTAGAACTATTTCCAATGCGACTATTATTTTGCAACTAATAATACAGGTTAACGGCTTTGTTGTATAGATCATTATAATAGCAAAATCAGAGAAATTTATTTCTTGTCGCTTGCCTCATTGGACACGCGCCAACTCGTAACTCTTAATGACAAACTTTTTCAAATCAAAATGTACACCGGCCAAATGTAACGGATTAAGCCAACACGGGGCATATAGCATATTATGTAAGCGAATGGTTCTTGGTTTGCTTAAAACATGTTGTGTATTATATGTACCTACAAAAAAATAACAAAAATTAAATTCTCTTAATAAAATAATTGAAACAATATGATATATGTATATATCAGGGCGGATCCGTAAAAAAACGTCTATTTGCGGATGTGCGAGGTGGCATTCGGATTTTTGCAGATAAAGTTAAGTGACAACTTCAATAATAATAATTGACTTATGCTCCTTCTTATACAAATATGCCCGAAACATTAATAAAAAAATTAAAATATTTAAAAATTTCGAAAAACATTGATTTTTCTACTTTCTTTGCTTATAACTTTAAAACGATTCATTTTGGAGCAAAGTCGTAGGGAAATAAAATAAAGATAATTGAATTTTGTATGATATACGACTAGTTAAAAATGTCTTATATTATTACTTTTTCTGTAAAATAGCAATAAATACAAAATAAGGGGGCAAAATAAGCCTCTTTTTATCCAGTGTTTTTCAACAACTTTGGTTGCACTTAGAACCTTCGTAATTCGCATAGAAGATCCTTATAACATACTTAACCCTGGAAGACCACACCTATTTTTTTTACATAAACCTCACACATGGGTGTCAGATACCCAATGATTTTTTGTGAAGAAATAAAAAAAAAGTAAATATTTTATGATTTCCAGAGACTCTCTAATCACTATTGAATACATACGAATAATTAAATCAATAATTTTATTTTCTCTCTCTTAATTGCAGTAACACAAAAGAACAAAATATTAAAAATACCTAAAAATAATTTAAAAAAATTTTCTAAAAAACCGGAAACATAATTCAAAATATTTTAATTTAATTTCTTTAATTAATATTTAAAATATTTAATTTTAAACAAAATGGTCTTTCTAACTAAAATATAACACCTTTTGATTATAGAACTCATATTCATTCTTAGCCAGGTATTTCAGTTTTACTCAATTTAGTAACGACACTCATAAGAGAGTGTGGCTCTATGCTCCATGCATTATGCTTTATAGCAAGCCGAGCATGCACGCTTAGCTTTTCCATCTTTGCCTTTGCAGAAATAACACCTAGTTTTCTTTA
This sequence comes from Diabrotica virgifera virgifera, assembly GCF_917563875.1. Taxonomy (NCBI): domain Eukaryota; kingdom Metazoa; phylum Arthropoda; class Insecta; order Coleoptera; family Chrysomelidae; genus Diabrotica; species Diabrotica virgifera. Next base: position 271,629,901 of record NC_065444.1, read on the forward strand.
CTAAATTTGTGGGATGTTGTGTTGTTGGGTCATTAACTTGAACGCACACTTGATCGCAAACCTCACACATGGGTGCTACATACCCTAGCCTGTATTCAATAAATTATATGAGACCGCAAGAAATATTGAATATGAGAAATATTGCTCAAATGAGACCGCAACCACACACCCGTCCTTGGCAGACTAGAGACTGAATTTACATAAAGCAGCATTACCATTGAAATGTAGCTACGCAAGCTACATGCAGTTAAGTGTCGCGATGGGTATCTCACACCCAAGTGTGAGCTTCCAGGGTTAAATCGCCTTAAATCGTCCACCAAATTTCATTAAAATCCACCTTATAGATTTTGCATAATAATTTTGCAATCTAAATTTTTTTAAAAAAGTTCAAATTTTTGATAAAATTTACACCATTTAGAAGTTTGCTAATTTTTCACATATAAAGAGACTCTCTACCTATCTAATACATTTTACAGAATGAAAATCGGATTATCTAAGCGGCCTGAGCACTGTTTCAAAGTTATAGACAATTTTTTGGCTTATAAACAAATACAGTGATTACGTTTGAGTTGAAATAAATTCATTTTCTGGAGAATGGGCGTCTCTGGAGATAAATCCCGAAATAGGTCGATTTTTATTTTTAAGTTCTAATTTTTTGGTATACATATCATACTAGTGATGTCATCCATCTGGGGTGATGACGCAATCGATGATTTTTTTTTAATGAGAATAGAGGCCGAGCTCATTCGAAAGGCTATTCAATTTTGTATTCACTGATATAAACATTAACATAATTATTTATACAGGGTACCCAAAAAAATTTTTTTTAATTAATTTAATTAAGACAAATTGTATAACAAGGGAGGAAAGTGCTACTTTTCCTCCCGAGAATGAAGTTTACTGCCCTCCGCTACGCGTGGGCAGTAAACTTCATTCTCGGGAGGAAAAGGCACTTTACTCCCATGTTATACATATGGTTTTTCCACCTTCCTCAAATTAATAACAAGTTATTTTTCATTTTTACTTAATTTATTTATGTAACTAACCAACAAAATTAATTAAAACTAAAACTAAGAAGTAGGTACAATATAACTATCAACTGTCAAATATAAGTCAAATTATTAATGTAAACATTGTTAAATGAAAATAACAATTTACTGTCTTTTACCATTCTGCAAAATACAGAGTGTTTTATAAATAAACGTTAAAATGTATACTTACGTAATAGAAAATAGATATTGTACAGGGCGTCAATAAGTTATATTTCATGAATGAAATACCATGACGTCACCTTTACTTTTCCTCCCTAGGGAGGAAAAGTACAACTCCACAATCAGGTCGGGAAAAGTTTACTTTCGGTAGAGGTAGGTGGAAATAGTTATTTTCCTAACTAGTGCGGAAAGTGATACTTTCACGCACGAGACTGCCGTTGACCCGAACGACGCGATATCGGAGTTCGGGCAAGCAGTCGAGTGCGGGGAAGACACTTTACGCATGAGTTAGGAAAAATATTTTTTCTAGGGCTGTACGTTTGGAAAAAAGCCACAAAAATAGAGTTATATCAATTTTTGTTTATAAGTGAAAATACACAAATTAATTATTTGACAAGGTTGACGACGATTCAAAACCATTGTAATTGTCTACTGATCCGACTTTTAAATATTAAGTCAAAATAATTTTATTTCTAAGAGCTCTAAAATTCTATATTAATTTTAGAGATCGAGTGCAATTTGTTGCGATTATTTCATGAATAAAGCTGTTCAAAATCAAAATTTTATTGTAATTTATTGATGTAAGTACAAATTAGTACAACTAAACACAAAGTTGTTATAAATATGTATTTGACGGTTGGCAGTCATCACTTTTATAATTTTTACATTTGTCATTAATGTCACTGAATGTATTTTTTCGTAGCAATAAGAGCATCTGACGTAATATGCTTGACGATGGGCAATTATAAAAAAAGTTATCAGTTTAATTTAGATTTCTGTAGCTTTCTATTGGTCAGAATCTCCTATGAATGAAATAATCAGTAGTAATTGCACAAGAGCTCTGAAATTATTGAATTTTTCCCGAGTGACACTTTGAGAGTTTTAATTTTACTCTCTTTGATTTTGCTGAGTAATCCATTTTATTTACTCATGCGGCGAAGTATCTCATCATTGGTAACTTTGTGTACCCATGGAATTTTGAGCATATGTTTGCATATAAACATCTCAAGGGCGTCTATTATTTTTTTGCTTTACACAGTCCATTGTCCAATTTTCAAAGCCATAATATAGCAAGACAGAGAAAACGTAACATCTGATCAATCGGATTGTGAACTCATTTAGTTTTCTGAGATTCTTGTTTGTTCGATTCCTGATAAAATTTATTTTTTGGATTACTCTAGCTGTTGATATTTGCTACCAAATATTTGCTACCTCTTCTATTATTTGTCCCTTGCCATTAAAGGTATCTTTGAAAATATTTTATTTTTGGAAACGTTGTATTACACCATTTAACATTTAGTTATGACGAACTATCGCAGTTAATATATTTTGTAGCTCTTGTATGTTGCCGTTTATTAGGACAGTATCACCAGCGTACCTCATGTTGTCTGTACTGGTTTGGTTAATCTTGATTCCACTTTAAACATCGTCTACTCCTTTTCTGAATATAGATTTCCAATAAAATATAAGTAATGGCGGTAATAATTCGCCACCTTGTCGCACTCCTCGTTAGTTTCTTCTATGCTTTTTGCTCTATTTCAATTGTTACCGTTTGTTGCAAGTAAGTCACCAGTGTTAGTCAATTTCAGTTTTTCGCAGAATCTTGATCCTCTTTTGGTGATTATCTCATCAAATGCTTGTCGATAATCAATAGAACATGCATTTATATCGACATTCATGCCACTGCATCATTTTGTTAAGGGAATGGGTACGTATTTTCGGCTGCAATGCTATTCAAATGGGGATCCATTTTTTCGAATCCTGAGAAAACTACTAAGTATTTTTGAAAAATTTAAACGCTGAATGAAATATTACGTTATTAGCGAGGGCTGAAAGTCCCTGAGAACTTCTTTAATGTTTATTTTAATAAGTTACAGGGGTGAAAAACTAAGAGAAAATTTAGTGTGATTTTTAATTTCAAATATCTCATTTAAAATAAACTTTTTATTTACTCTAGGAGACTTTCGGTCTTCGGTAATAATTTAGTCTTTCATTTTGCGTTTAAATTTTTCAAAAATATTCATTGGTTTTTTCAGGATTCGAAAAAAATTAACACAATGTCCGTGGTAATATTTTCCAAATCTATCTTTGTCTTACAATGCACTCAGTCGAATAGAGTATTGTCAGTCAGACAGTGACAGTCAATGACATTTAAATATTTTTGACATGGCATCGGGAATATTTTGAGTTGCTGATTAAATAATATTGATATATAGTGTATTTGATAAATAATTGATTTAAGACGTGAACTTAATAAAAAGTTATTTATTGTGTATTATTTGTGGAAGATTCAAGCAGAGAATACATCAGGATAATATATTCTGTGATCCAAGTATTTTGTTGTTAAAGATGTTCAAAATTGTAAGAGTTCCATAGTAAAAATATATTATTAAAAATCACTTTAACACTTTTCCTCTTTTTTCGATTGAGTATTATTTTTCCTCTCGATTATTTTTGTTGTACATATAAATTATTACAATCACTGAATACATAGTTAGTGAAAAAAATATCACATTTTTAACTGAATTAATAATTTGCAATTATACAAATAACAGTTATTCAAGAACATTCAAAAGCCATCTCTTTAAGTTAATGATGACATTTTCAAGTAGAATGACATTCTAGTAATGTTTAAATATCCATACCAGTGTGAATTTTACTACACTTAATTTGCCGTGTAAAGACAGAAAAAGTAGGGATAGCCGTAAAATATTTGCGAATTATGTACCGATGGCCTTAAAACATTTAAGGCAAAAAGAGCTTCCAGTGGTCCCAATATTCTTTCCAAAATCCAAATTCAGTATCTCTCATGTGAAACTCACACTTTTGGTGCATTTAGAATTTTGTAGAGGTCACTTTAAGGCTATGGGTACATAATTCGCAAATATTTTACGACTATCCCTACCTTTTCTGTCTTTACATGGCAAATTACGTGTAGTAAAAATCACACTGGTATGGATATGTACATATTACTAGAATGTCATTCTACTTGACAATGTCATAACTTAAAAAGATGGCTTTTGAATGTTCTTGGATAACTGTTATTTTTTGTATAATTGCAAATTATTAATTCAGTTAATAAATGTGATATTTTTTTCACTAGCTATGTATTCAGTGATTGTAATAATTTATATGTACCTACAACAAAAACTAATACTCAATCGAGAAAAGAGGAAAAGTGTTTAAGTGATTTTTTAATAATATATTGTTACCATGGAACGCTTTCAATTTTGAACATCTTTAACAACAAAATACTTGGATCACAGAATATATCTTAATGTATTCTCTGCTTCTATCTTCCATAAATAATACACATTAAATAACTTTTTATAAAGTTCACATCTTAAATCAATTATTTATCAAATACACTTATATCAATATTATTTTATCAACAACTAAAAATATTCTCGATTCATGTCAAATAATTATTTAAAATTGTCACTGATTTTCAGTGTCTTACTGACAATATTCTATTCGACTAAGTGCGTTGTATGACAAAGATAGACTTGGAAAATATTACAACGGACATTGTGTTCATTTTTTTCGAATCCTGAAAAAACCAATAAATCTTTTTAAAAAATCTAAACGCAAAATGAAAGACTAAATTATTACCGAGGGCCGAAAGTCCCTTAGAATAAATAAAAAGTTTGTTTTGAATGAGATATTTGAAATTAAAAATCACACTACATTTTCTCTTAGTTTTTCACCCCTGTAACTTATTAAAATAAACATTATAGAAGTTCTCAGGGACTTTCGGCCCTCGCTAATAACGTAATCTTTCAATCTGCGTTTAAATTTTTTAAAAATACTTATTAGCTTTCTCAGGATTCGAAAAAAATGAATCCCCATTAGAATAGCATTGTAGCCGAAAAAACGTACCGATCCTCTTAAAGGGTTTAAATTTTATGACGATTGTATTGACTTTGAGCAGTTTTGCTCTATATTTTAGTAATACGTGGTTACTTATTTTGAATTTAACGTTAATTATGAAATAGTGAATATTAAAATCTGTAAGAACATTTCATCTACCGGAAGCCTAATAAATAAGGAAATACATCAGGAAGGAGAAAAATGTATTTTAAATTGAATTTTTCTACTTGTTAATAATTTATTTATCTGCTTTGCGGTATCTTGATTAGTTGTTTTGCATAATGTTTCGGTAGAGCGGCTGTCTGCCCGTTAAATCATGCAAAATTATTTTATTATTGGTAATAAAATATTTAACTAGTGTCGGAAGACAATGTTATCTTTGCAAACTACACGATTATGATAGTTTTTGTATGAAAAATTCATAAAACGAGTAACTAGCAAATGAAAATGCGTTAAAGATAGTGGTAGCAAATAGATAACTTATATTATTTTTTTTTAATTAAATTAACGTGCCTTAATATAACAACAAAGGCCACTGACATGGTTACAAAAGTAAGGATTAGAGTATACAGTGATGAGCGCGCTAATAATCGGCAAAATAGCTCAAAAAATAGCTAACATAATACATTGCGAAACAAAAAGAGATGAAACTAGTGGAGGTGGAAAGTATCGTTATAAACCAATAAATTAACATTACATTACATATTTTCCCACCTTTAGACGTATCAGAGGAGTATGAAAACTGTCATTGTGACAGTAGAATTTTATAAAAAAACTCCTGTCACAGACGGCTAAAGGTGGGAAACTATGTAATGTAATGTTAATTTATTAGTTTATAACAATACTTTCTACCTTCACTAGTTTCATCTTTTTTGTTTTGCAATGTATTATGTTTTCCATCTTTTGAACTATTTTGCCGGTTATTAGCGCGCTTATCACTTTATTTATTACAACATGAGCATTTATTTATTACTTTATATTTATTAAGGAGTAGAATGTATTCCTGTCACTAAAAAAATTCTGGCTACTGTCAGATTCGTCTTAAGTTGTTTGCAATAATTCCCAGCAAGCCACTTTTCCTTCTTTTTCTTCTTGACTAGCTTTACAACTCTGGGCGAGGTTGGACCGCATCCAATATAGCCCCCATCTTCTACGATCTTGCGTTTCCATTTCACAATGTTGTACCCCAATGTTAGATAAATCGGCTTCAACATCTAGTCCAGGGCGCATCTGTTTTGAGATGGACGTTGAGAGGTGACTCAAATTTTTTTGCAGAGATTGCTTAGAATTAACTCATACAGTGTGTCAATTTTAAAATTTACAATGGCTATATCTCACGAACAAAAGCTGGTATCGAAAAATGCTTGAAACTGTTTCTAGGATAGTAAGGGGGAACTAAAATGACATGAAAGAGAACTCACCCCCATCAACCCCCTAGGCCCCACCCATCACAACCAAAAAAGTTTAAATTGCAAACCCCTAATTGTGATACATAATTGAAAAGGCTATAAAAAATGCTATTCAATGGTATAAATAATAATTATACAGGGTGAAGCAATAATTGTGAAACTTTGGCTTAAATGAAAAATTTAATAAAGTTTTGTTGAATTACAAATTTATTAAAAATGTCAATTAAGTAAATACTTAATGTGAATTCCGTTGTTTGGTAAACAATAATACAGCCTATTTTCAAATTCTGCACGAAATTTAGCAAATGTCCTAGTAACAGGGCGACATGCTTGAGTAATTCTTTCTCGCAATTCCCCAAGTGAAGCAAGTTGAGTTTTATAAACAACTGATTTAGGGTAACCCCTTAGAAAAAAGTATTATACTATCCTACTATAAAAAGTACTATCCAATGGTATAAATAATAATTATACAGGATGTTAATATCAGCTGGCTTACTATGACTTTTGTATTTGTAATGCTATCTCCCGGACTATTATTTTAAATGGTAACTGTCCGCTCGTACTTTTTTTTGTTAATTCAAACTTAATTTGCCATTTTTGCCTTAAATCAGTTGTTTATAAAACTTAACTTGCGTCACTTGGGAAATTGCGAGAAATAATTACTCAAGCATGTCGCCCTATTACTAGAAAAACATTTGTCAAACTTCGTGCAGAATTTGAAAATAGATTGTATTATTGTTTACAAAACAACGGAACCCACTTTGAACATTTACTTAATTGACATTTTTATCAAATTTGTAGTTCAACAAAACCTCATGAAATTTTTCAATTAAGCCAAAGTTTCACAATTATTGCTTCACCCTGTATAACTATTATTTATACCATTGGATAGCATTTTTTATAGCCTTTTCAATGATGTATCACAATAAGGGGTTTGCAATTTAAACTTTTTTGCTTGTGGTGGGTGGGGCCTAGGGGGTTGATGGGGGTGAGTTCTCTTTCATGTCATTTTAGTTCCCCCTTACTATCCTAGAAACGGTTTCAAGAATTTTTCGTTTTCAGCTTTTGTTCGTGAGATATAGCCATTGTAAGTTTTAAAATTGACACACTGTATAATAATAATTGAGTTATCCTCCCACTCAAAAAAGTGCGGAACACTGTTTAAATAATCAAAATGTCAAAAAGTGAAGGAAAAATTTGACTTTTTTCATCGTTTTTTTATTATAGCTTTAAAAGAATTCACTTCCAAAAAAAGTTGCACTAACATAAAAGTTGCATAATTAAATTTCCTACAACATATGATTGGTTAAAAATTTTAAAAATTGTCACCCTTGTTGCAAAGTAGCAATAATTGCGAAAATACTATAAAAAGACAAGTACTCGCATTTTACGTTTTTCAACCATTTACGCTACATCTAGGGCCTTCGTATTTTACCCAGAAAAACTATATGATAGAATAAAGCAATACTGTAAATTTCATTAAGTTTGGATTAATAGATTTTGCAAAATAAATTTTGCAATCCAGCTTTCGCAAAAAAGATTCATTTTTTCAAAATATTGCAGGACTGAAAATAAAGCAGATAGCATGTCAAAATTTTTTCTAGATATAGAAGAGAACTGTACTTTCACTGCGATTTGCAAAATTAAAATCAGTTAACTACTACGGTGTCAGGAATTCTTTTACATTAAAATTAATTTTTGGTGCTACGCGCAGGACAGCGTGTCCGATTCACACAAGTTGATTTCCACCAAAATTTCTTCTAATCTTTATCTAATATATTATTTTCTTATTCTATATTTTGTTGTATTTTAATAGTTTAATTCCACAAAAATTAACTAATTTGATTATTGTTTGTGAAATATTATTTAACAATTGAATATGTTTAAAAATGATATACTTTTATTCTCCAAGTTAAAATATATGAATAAAGAAAGTTTTTGCTATAAAAAAGTGTTATTTCAAAGGACAGAGTATGTGTTTGTGTTTTGCAATGGACAAATTTATTTGCTGATATCGATATGTACTAAAAATTAAAATTTATCAATAATTATCAAAGGTAATTGGAATGCTCAATCAGAGCAAAAGTATCCGCTGTCCTGCGCTTAGCACAAAAATTAATGTTTATTTAAAACAATTCCTGACGCCGTGGTAGTTAATCGATTTTAATTTTGCTGATGTCAAATAAAAGGTACGGTATTTTTCTATACGCAAGAAAACTCAACTTCCTGTCTGCTTTATTTTTAGTCCTGCAACATTTTGAAATATTGAATTTTTTTTGCAAAAACTGGATTGCAAAATTTATTTTGCAAAATCCATTAAACCGAACTTAATGAAATATACAGTATTGTTTTACTATATCACAAAGTTTTTCTAGGTAAAATATGAAGGTCCTAAGTGTAGCGTAAATGGTTAACAAACTTAAAATGCGAATAATTAATTAAACTTTTATGTCAGTACAACTTTTCTCGGAAATTAATACTTTTAAAATTATAATCAAAAAACGAAGAAAAAAATCGAACTTATTCTTCATTTTTTGACATTTTGATTATATAAACAATGTTCCGGACCTTTTTGAGTGTGAGGATAACTCAAATATTATTATATGAGTTATTATCCAGCAATTTCTTCAAAAAATATGAGTCACCTCTCAACATCCAAATGTACTAATATTTTTAAAGATGCGCCTGGTCTAATCATCTTTCTACCTTTTCTGGGACCCACTACTTATATTTTACAGTCTGGTCTCTTAAAAAAACTGTCTTTAACACTTTGTCTTCCTGCAATCTTACCACATGATTTGCTCATCTTATCCGGTTAGATTTTATTTATGTACGAAAATTTGGCGTACTTCTCGATTGAACTCACAGTTTTTTTCATATATTTGTCGGATCGTAAATATTTTATCTATTCGCACACCTAGTTCAATTGTGCCACAACTGTAAAAAATTCGAGTTTTGTGTTAAGGCTGTAAAATATTGCCTATATAATGTCCCATCCTATGCAATACTGCCTGAACTAAAATATTGTTTTGGATAAGTATAAAGTAAGTTACTTCCATATTTCACTGTAGGGGTTTGGAGATTTAGAAAATGCAATATGGCCATAACTGGGAGATGTGGCGATAATATACACTGCCAGAATATAACCGATGTAATTATTCAATACGTTCAATATGGCCACAACTGCAAAAATCAATTGATTTTTTCATTATATTGCCGCCGTATCTCCTAGGTATCGTTTTATAAATGACTTTCTTCACAAATTTAATAAATTGTAATAAGATCCAGCGAATAACTGTATAATTTGCTACCTAAATTGTAATTTTGAAGCCTGTCATTCTCAAAATAAATTGTTTACAGGGCATAACACGTTTGCTACAGAACGTTTTGCTCATTTCTCGAGAATATTGTGTTTTGCACTTGTGGCACTATTGAACTAGGTGTGCGTATTGTTGACGTTCCAGTACGAAAGCCGCCTTGGTAGTCACCTATTTTAGAATATCTTCCAAATATGTAGTGAACCTCTTTAGCAAGGTAATTGTCAGAACTGATTATTCGTCTCTATTTCCTTGCTATAATTCCCAATAAGCCTAGAATACAGTAATTGGTCACGAATGGCAGAAGGGTCGATATTAGAAGAACTGAAAGAAGAATACCTATACTATGTGTATGTGCAAAGTGCAAAGTACAGATTGCCATGATGGTCACAAACATCCGAAGCAGATAGATACTATAAGAAGAAGAATGTGTATGTTTATACTTTTTTCTTTTTAATACATGTAATATATGAAATAATTAGTATTCTTTTTTATCCTATATTATATGAAATTCCGTTAAAATTACTTCTTGTTTTTTAAGTGCTGTCCCCCAATCAGAGATTGGATATCATCATCACTATCTTTACTCTACCTACCGCAGCGCTGAAAACTTCTACCAGTCCCTTAGCCTTCGGATGACCAAGGGGGCTAAATTTAGACCCCAATGCATATTTTTATTTAATAAATTCAATTTGGGGTCAAAGACGAACTCCCTTGGCCTTTAATGTTAAAATTTTATATTAAGTAAATACCGTCTATTATGTGGAATTGTGTGTAAGAAACATTTCAATATTGAAAAAAATTGTTTGTAAAACCTGTGGCGACGTAATTCCTGTATATTTCTGAAAGTTTTTAGTTCTAAGTTTATAATGATGATTCCTGTTTTTGTTCAGTTGTACCTAATTAAAAATATGTTTAACTAATGTTTATTTATAATTTATTGATACAATAGTAGCATTAACATTACGAATAAATTATTACATTTCTTAAAACAACTTCATTTTTGTCAATTGTCATTTTTTACTTGGGGTCATATTTTACCCCCGTTGGTCACCCGTGTAACAAAAAAAGGTTGGTCATCGGAAGGTTAAACTCTTCAACCATGATACTCTCCTTCTTCCTATACTCCTTCCGCCTCTTATCCTTCCCTGTATTATTAGCATTAGCATTTCATATCGCTGTTCCCTCATTACGTGTCCCAGATATTGTAACTTTCTTATTTTTACTGTGTTTATTATTTCGCATACTTTGCCCATTTCTCGCAATACTTTTATTTTCTACTGTGTCCATGCTATTCTAAGCATCCTTCTGTAACATCACATTCTAGATGACTGTGGCTTATTTATGTGTTCTTGCTTCAATGTCCACCTTTCAAGTCCATATTGCACTACAACATGTAGCGTATCAAAGCTCTTACTCAAAGCCCTAATCTAAGGTCTTGGTTTGGGAGAATTGGTTTCATTTTTACAAACGCATTTCTTGCTATTTTTATCCTGTTACCTATTTCTGTTGTTTGATCATTTTTCTCTGAAATCCAGGTTCCTTGGTATTTGTATTTATATATTAACCCTTTCTATCGGTACTTTTCCCAAATATATACTTGTTTGTATGTTTGTTTTCTTAGTTATTACCATGTATTTGGTCTCTTTTATATTCATTGTTAGTCCATATTCTTCACAGAAACTGTTTGTTTTGTTTAGTAGTAAATGGAGTTGTTCAGCAGATTTGCAAGGCAGTTGATGGAAAAATACAGGAGTAAAGAAACAAACGCTCATATAGTATTCATTGATCTTGAGAAAGCATCTGATAGAGTTCCTTGAGAGATTCTGTGGTGAAAGTCTCCAATAAGAAAGAAGTCCCTGGTGAATATGTAAATATTGTGAAAGATATGTATGAGGGAGTAACGACAAGTGTTAGGACAGGTGTGGGAGAGACTGATAAATTTCATGTGAAAGTAGGATTGTACCAAGGCTCTGTGCTTAGTCCGTATTTATTCTTATTAGTTTTGGACCAGTTTACAGCGAAACTCCATGGTGACATTCCATGGTGCTTAATGTATGCTAATGATGTGGTATTAGTAGGAAATAGTGAAAGAGACTTAGAACAAAAACTGGAACAGTGGAGACATGCTCTGGAGGAAAAAGGTTTAAAACTTATTACGACAAAAACAGAGTATTTGGAATGTTCATTTAAAGATGGAGTTACAACAAATAAAATGGTATCTTTGGATAATGAACTGATTGTAAAAAGCAATAGTTTTAAGTACCTGGGATCGGTATTACAGAGTAATGGAGTAATAGATGGAGATGCATGCAGTAGAAAGATGGATGGATGAAGTGGAAAGAAGCGAGTGGTGTGTTGTGTGACAGAAAAATTCCAATGAAGCTGAAGGAAAAATTCTATAAAACAGCCGTAAGACCGGCTATGATGTACGGAACTGAATGTTGGGCAGTGAAGAAGAAAGAGGAACAACGAATGCATGTGGCGGAAATGAGAATGCTTAAATGGATGAGTGGAGTGATAAAAAAGGATAAAATTAGAAATGAGTATATTAGGGGAAGTCTAGGTGTGGCACCAATTGATTCCAAAATGAGAGAGCATAGGTTAAGACGGTTTGGTTATGTTCAACGTCGAGACGTTGATCAGCCAATACGAAGAATAGCTGAAGTGTAGATTCCTGGAAGGAGTAGGAGAAAAAGACCAAAGAAGACCTGGGGTGAGACGATAAGGCAGGACATGTTGGTAAAGGGGATTAACATTGATATGACCCAAGATAGAATTCTGTGGAGAAATGCAATTAGGGAAGCCGACCCCGCATAAGGATAAGGCAAAGAGAATGATGATGGAGTTTTTCCATGCGCCATCTGCACATCCTATGTTGTTAATAGATCTTCCGTTAATTAATATTCCTTCACTTTGAGATAGCAATGCTTCTTCAAAAATATCTTCACTATATACCTTAAAGAGTAATGGAGACATAACACATCCCTGCCTAACTGCTCTCCTGATCTCAACTTCTGGACTGGGTGCGTTATCTATTACAATTTGTGCTCTTTGATTCTAGTAAAGGTTTGTTCCTTTAAAAGGACGTCCCTTTTGTCTATGTTTTTGTCTTTAAAATTTAAATCAATTTTTCATGTTTTACTTTGTCAAATGCTTTCTTAAAACCAACGTAACAAACGTGCACATCCACATTCATATCCATGCATCTTTGAGCTTTAATATGATCAATATATTATTGAAAGCACATATCGCATCTCTGGTTTTTATTCCGTTTCTGAACCCAAACTGACTATCTTTCATTCCTCCTTCCAGTTTCTTATTTATACGACCATGTATTATTTTCAAGCATAGATTGAGAATGTGACTTATTAATGATATTGTTCTGTATTCACTGCAATCTTTAGCGTTTATATTTTTAGGGATAAGTAGCACAAAAGGTGGAAAGTAACCATTGTTATGGTATGTTTTCTGTTTTGTACACTGTGTTAAACAAGTCTACGGTAATGTCTAAGATTTCATCATTTATGTATTTTAAGCTTTCCACTTTGATTTGGTTTGGACCTACTGCTTAACAATTTTTGCTGTTTTTAATGCCGATTTAATTTTCTCTTTTGTTACCTTTAAAACCATTGTTAAAATTACATAAATACCAAAAAGTGATTTATATTACTATAACATTATTTGAATAAAACAATCAAATTTTAGAACAACCACAATTGCAACCAGAACAACAAATCTGCTTCTCACATAAAGGATAAAAAAGGCGCTTACAAGCGATATCGTTCCAATTGGTACTTGTTCCGTTATTAATTACTTGTATGCATTCTTCGTCTCCAGTAGCATTGTTTGGTTCATGAAAGAGAGTATCCCAGTTAGTGTACACAGGAGGTTCTTGAGCTAACCACAGCCAGTGAACTTTGTCCTGAAGTCTATTTCCTGAAGTCCATATGCCGTTGTCGAATGATGTGTAATTCACTCCTAGAATAAAACACAAAATGTAAAAGAGCTGCTGCTCTCTAGAACAGAGGTTCTCAATCTGTGGTACATATACCATTGGTGGTAGAAACGCAGAAAAAATTAAAATAGTAGTACTTAGTAAGTATTGATAATACAATTTAAAAATATAGGTGGTACCAAAAATAATAAAAATAACTGTAGGTGGTACATGACTCAAAAGGTTGAGAACCGCTGCTCTAGAACAGGGGTCACCAATTAGCGGACCGCGGTCCGCATCCGGACCGTGAGCTAGTTTTTTGCGGACCGTCAATAAATTCCGAATATACCTAGTGTTTGGCAATTTTGAAAATGTTTGGCCATGAAATTGTGTACTATGTTTGGCTCAACTTATGTGTGCAAAGCCGCTTTATCAAGAATGAGCTTTATTAACAATCGGTAGAGATCTCACTTAACAGATGAATATCTCAACTCCCTAATGAGACTGAGTTGCACTAAACTCACTCCAAACTTCAGACAGGTTGTACATAAAAAATGTCATTTTTCTCTCTGATAATTTAATTTTGTAAAATTGTTATACTTACTAATCATTAATTTTGAAATTAAGTAAGCTGTAATATAAAATTTTCATGTGCATTTTTTTATATTCTTTTCCTCTCTCCATATGTTAAGTAAGAGTACTTTTCAGATGTGCATTTAATTAAAATAATTTTCAGATTTAATAAGTTTGCAACACACACTTTGCATAGAAACTAATGTAGAAAATATAACATGTTAATTAGCATTTTGTACTATGCACCAATGTACCAATATATACCAATTCTCCACTCCCAAAGCTTAAAAATCTCTTGCTATAATTATCTCGCCACGGGAGTCGAGGGCGTCCGCGTGATCTTCTTCCAGTTGGGACTTCCTCCCACACAAGCCATACTGTTCTTTGGTCAGAATGTCTTCTGAGATGCTCTGCCCAATGGTCTCTTCTAGACTTTAGTTCTTTTATGGCGTCTAGGTATAGTTTTTAGTTCTTATTTTATATTGTTCTACTGCTTCATCCTAAGCATAAGATCATCCTTAGGATTTTTCTTTCCCAAAGACGTAGTCTCTTTTTAGTGCAGCCGATATGTGAAACAATTGTTCATTTAATGATAGAAGCATATAAATTGGACCACATATACTACATATACAGGGTGTCCCGAAAAGATTGGTCATAAATTATACCACACATTCTGGGGTCAAAAATAGTTCACATGAATCTAACTTACCTTAGTACAAATGTGCTCATAAAAAAAGTTACAGTCCTTTGAAGTTACAAAATGAAAATGGATTGTTTTCAATATATCGAAAACTATTAGAGATTTTTTATTGAAAATGGACATGTATCATTCTTATAGCAGGAACATCTTAAAATAAAATTATAGTGAAATTTGTCCACGCCTTAAAAAATTTATGGGGATTTTGTTCCTTAAAACCCCCCAAACTTTTGTGTACGTTCCAATTAATTCATTATTGTGGTACCATTAGTTAAACACAACGTTTTATAACTTTTTGCCTCCTAGTATTTTTTCGATAAGTCAGTTTTTATCGACATGCGGATTCTTTTTCAATATATTTACGTAAAAAATTTATGGGGGTTTTGTTTCTTTAAACCCCCCAAATGTTTGTGTACGTTCCAATTAAACTATTATTGTGGTACCATTAGTTAAACACAGTGTTTTTAAGACTTTTGCCTCTTAGTCTTTTTTTTATAAGTCACCTTTTATCGAGATGTAGCTTATTGTTTAAAATATGCCTAAAAATGTAAATTATAAATAAATTTTCAGATTATTAACAGGTCTCTATAACCGTACTTAACCATATACAAATATGTGGTGGATTCGACAAATATTCAAAATATCACGATAAACACTGACTTGATCGAAAAAGTACAAAGAGGCAAACCAGTTTTAGAAACATTGTGTCTAATTAATGGTGCCACCATAAAAATTCAATTGGAACGTACACAAACGTTTGGGGGGGTTTAAGGGAACCAAACCCCATAAAATTTTTATGGGGTGCACAAATTTCACTTTAATTTTTTTTTAAGATGTTGCTGCCATAAAAGTGCCACATGCCCATTTTCAATAAAAAATCTCTGGGAGTTTTCGATACATGAAAACAAATCGATTTTCATTTTGTAACTTCAAAGGGCTGTAAGTTTTTTTGTGTGCACTATTGTATACAGGTAAGTGAGGTTAAATCAATCTATTTTGGACCACAAAATCTGTGGTATAATTTATGACCAATCTTTTCAGGACACCCTGTATAAAGGTTCAAATTTAGATGGGAGGCCATCTCAGATTTTGCCTTTTACAAAAATGGCGGGGATTCAAAATGGCGACTATACATATATGACTAATAGCACGATAACTTTTGAACGAGACTTCAGATTTCAACCAAATTTGGTATATAGGTTTTTTTTTGATGTATAAGATCGAGGTCTTGAACTAGAAGAATCGGTTTATCAGAAGTTGTGATTTTTTTGGTTTTTATGTAAATATACGCTGTTTTTTTTTCAATTCTTTCACCCTGTATGTATTAATTTTTAAAGAAGTTAATACCGCCATTGAAAAGAGCGTAAAAATATATTTTAGGAAATATTTTTAATTTTTTAGTTTTGTTAATTACCATTTAATAAATGCAAAACGTATCTTCACATGTACCTATATGCGGCAGATTCGTGCAAATATTATAAGAATTATTGTGCATTTAATGGTAGAAGCATATAATTTGGACCACATATACTACACATATAAAGGTTCAAATTTAGATACGAGGTTATCTCAGTTTCTGTTTCTTTTACAAAAATGGCGGACATTCAAAATGGCGACTATACATATGTGACTTATAGCACGATAACTTCTGAACGAGACGTCAGATTTGAACCAAATTTGGTATATAGATTGTTTTTTTGATGAATAATATCGAGATCTTAAACCGAAAGAATCTCTTTAAAAAGAATTTGTGTTCTTACTGTTTTTTTATGTAAAAATATTTTATTCTTTTTCAATTCTTTCGCCCTGTATATATAAATTTTTCAAAAAGGTAATACCGCCATTAAAAAGAGTGTAAATTTATTTTTTACTAAATATTTTTAACTTTTCCGGTGTGTTCTTTACCATTTAATAAATGCATAACGTATGTTCACATGTACCTATGGGCGACAGATTCATTTTGAATGCCCGCCATTTTTGTAAAAGACTAAATCTGAGATCGCCCCATATCTAAATTAGAATCTTTGCATCTGTAGTATGTCTGGTCCAAATTATATGCTTTTACCATTAAATGCCCAATAATTCTTATATTATTATTTGCACGAATCTGCCGCACCTAGGTATCTACATGTGAAGATAAGTTATGCATTTATTAAATGGTAATTAACATAATTAAAGAATTTAAAATATTTCCTAAAAAATATTTTTACGCTATTTTCAACGCCGGTATTACCTTTTTGAAAAACTAGCATATACTGGGTGAAAAAATTGAAAGAGAAACAACATATTTTTACATAAAAAAACATTAACACAAATTCTGGTACACCGATTCTTCCGGTTCAACACCTCGATATTATTCATCAAAAAAAGAACCTATATACCAAATTTTGTTGAAATCTGTTATCTCGTTCAAAAGTTATCGTGCTATTAGTCACATATGTATAGTCGCCATTTTGAATGCCCGCCATTTCTGTAAAAGGAACAAAAACTGAGATGGCCTCGTATATAAATTTGAACCTGTATATTTGTAGTATATATGGTCCAAATTATATGCTTCTACCTTTAAATGCACAATAATTCTTATAGTATACAGGGTGTCCAGAAACTCTACCCACAAACGAAGACAGGAGATTCTTCAGATAATTTTAAGATAATTTAACCCAATTCACTTAGTCCGAAAATGCTTCCTAAGGGAGCTAGAGCTCTTTGAAGATGGCGTCTTGTAATTAGTTTTTCTTAAATACCTCCAGAACGCTTCTATTTAGAAAAACAAAAGTTGGTACGCGTATTTATCTACAAGGCTACAAGATATAAATCTAATTCATCTATTGCAAATTTCTAGTACCGATCATAGGCGTCTGTTTTGGGTAGGGCAACGGTTATTTTATCGCATAACTTTTTTATCTTTAACTTTTATGCATTTCTGACACTGGATTATGAAATTGTGAACTATTCTATTACTTAAAGGTACTCTTGTTTTAAGTCGATAGGACACACGGTTTTCTAGAAAAATCGATTTGAAAATTTTTCGCTATTTAAATAAAAAAAAATTCAAAAAAAAAACTGTTTAGAAAGACGAAAACTGGTACATTTATTTGGGTCTAGGACGTTTCATCGCCGCCGTTTCGATGCCGCCAGTTCGATGCCTATGCCGGCCGCTTCATCGCCAGTCAATTAATCGCTATCTGATATATTTCCGAATTTTCGACAGTTACAATTATTAGTTATTTTTAGTATTAATTAGGAGTTCTAGGAAATGTGAGATATGACGGCGATGAAATGGACTGGCGATGAACCGGCGGCATCGAAACGGCCGGCGATGAACCGGCGGCATCGAAACGTCCCATTCCGCATTTATTTATATTCCAGAGATAAATCGATTTCATTAGCTGCGAATTTCTAGTACTGGTCATAGGCGTCCGTTTTGGGTAGGTCAACAGTTATTTTATAGCATAACTTTTTGTCTTGAATTTTTGAGCATTTTTGACACTAGATTATTAAATTATGAGGTATTCGAGTACTAAAAGTTACTCTTACTTTATGTTGGTAAAATACTTCGTTTTTTGTTGAAAAGTTCTTTCAATTTTTTTTTCAAATTCCAAAAACGAAAAACTTTCAAATCTATTTTTCTAGAAAACGGTGTGTCCTACCGACTTAAAGCAAGAGTACCTTTTAGGACTAGAATACCTCACAATTTAATAATCCGTTGTCAAAAATGCATAAAAGTTAAGGACAAAACGTTATGCGATAAAATACCCGTTGCTCTACCCAAAACGGACGCCTATGACCGGTACTAGAAATTTGCAATGGATGGAATCTATTCATCTAGTAAAAATTCATCTGAAAAGTAAATATGCTTACCAATTTTCGTTTTTCTAAATAGAAGCGTTCTGGAGGTATTTAAGAAAAACTAATTTCATGGCGCCATCTTCAAAGAGGTCTAGCTCCCTAAGCATTTTCGGACTAGGTGAATTGGGTTAAATTGTCTTAAAATTATCTGAGGAATTTCCTGTCTTCGTTTGTCGGCAGAGTTTCTGGACACCCTGTATGCACGAATCTGCCGCATATAGGTACGTATGTGAAGATACGTTTTGCATTTATTAAATGGTAATTAACGTATCTAAAAAGTTCAAAATATTTCCTAAAAAATATTTTTACGTTCTTTTTAATGGTCGTATTAACTTTTTGAAAAATTAATGGGTGAAAGAATTGAAAAAAACAACATATTTTTACATAAAACCAGGAAAAACACAACTTCTGGTAAACCTATTCTTCCAGTTCAAGACCTTGACCTTATACATCACAAAAAGAACCTATATACCAAATTTGGTTGAAATCTGAAGTCTCGTTCAAAAGCTATCTTGCTTTTAGTCACATATGTTTAGTCGCCATTTTGAATCCCCGCTATTTTTGTAAAAGACAAAATCTGAGGCAAAATCCCATCTAAATTTGAACGTTTATATGTGTAGTAATTATATGTGGTCCAAATTATATGCTCCTATCGTTAAATGCACAATTCTTATAATATTTGCACGAATCTGCCGCACTACTTCGTTTGTCTTTGTTATCGTCCAAGTTTCGCTTACATACATCACTACGAGTCATATGCTTGTTTTAAACACATGTATCTTTGTATGTCTTTTTAGTTGTTGTTTCGTGTTTAAAAAGGTTTTAAAGGGCGTAAAGACATCTGTTGCCGGCTTGTATCCTATTGTTTCTTTCTTGTGATCCGTTATTTTCTTCAGTTAATACCTAAATTCTCTGGCGCGCTAAAAGTTAGAGTCATCGAAATCATGGATACTCGGAAGTTTTCAATAGTTATGGAGTAAATGATCACGCTTTTGACACGTTTCATTTTGTATTTGCTGAAGTATAACGAAATGAAAAATAATTTTTAGTGCTAGCGAAGCATTATCGAAGATAAAATAATTGTGATGTTCTGATTTCTTTACATACATCTTCCTTTTTATAGCATTTCACGTTTTTTCGGAATCGATTGTATCATCATCATAGTCATTAATAGCTTGACAGATATGCTGTGTTCATAACTGAGCTTTAGCAGCTCAGACAGTTTGAATAATGGTCTTTCTTCATTGGTCTCGGATATTTTTTATGATTAGTTTTTGATTACTTTTATGTGGAGTGATATTTTTACTATTTTCTCACCTGTCGTTTGTAAAAATTTACGGATTTCGTCATTCTTAACTTTACTCTGGATACTAACTAATGACATTCCAACGACTTGACATACTGTAATAGCGTTAGCCCAATTTACCTAAAAGTAATAATAGTCCGTTCTTTAACGGTAAAATATTGCAGAACCTCTAAATTTTAAAGAACCGCTTGGATTGACATGAAATTTGGCATACACATAGCTAATAAGTCAAAGAAAAAAAGTGAAATTGTGCCGATATGTGCTTTTGTCCTGGGGGTGGTTTGCACCCCATCTTGGGGGTGAAAAAATATTAGTCCAAATAAAGTCAGGAAATGGATAAACTGGCTAATTTTAAGTAACTTTTGTTCTGTAGAGTTTTTTCACTAAGTCAATACTTTTCGAGTTATTTGGCAGTGAATGTGTTCATTTTTTCAACAAAATAACCACGCTTTTAGACGGTTTTTCGCAAATAACTCAAATAGTAAGTATTTTGTCGAAAAAAGATTTTTAGCAAAAATATCGCCTGTAAAAAACTAAAAAAAATTGGTGTATATATTACGTCTCTACACCTAGCAGAAGCAGAGTTATAGCTATTGAAAAATAGGTTCATATTCGTCAAATTCCAAATGGAATATTTTAACGTGAAATAACCCAAAAATTAAGCACTTTTTGGGAAAAACTCATTACAACTTATTTAAAGTATTTAAAAAAAGCTTTATTTTTTATGAAAAAAAAATTCTAGAATCAAAATTAAACAAGTTACGCTCAAAATAAAGTTATTCCCTTTTGGTTTTGGTAAAAAAATCGAGAAAATCACCCCCTAATTAATATCTTAAATGAACTTAATCGTTACGACTTCACAAATTTATTGACTCGTGTATATATTGTTTATATGATCTGTAAGTTTCATCGGTTCAAAGTCTTTATTATTGAAAGGGCTGTAGTTAAAAGGGGTTAAACGAGTCACTGATCACGAATGTGTGCAAATTTCGAAACACCAAATCTCAATCAATTTTTGTCTAACAGAAAAAAAAAGATACGTAATATTCAGAAAAGCAAATCTGACTATTTTTTGTTTTTCGAGATTTTTGGTATCTCCAACCATTTTCAAGTTATTTTGAAAAAAAAAGCATATTTTTCAAAATTTAAATTTTTAAAAATTATACTTTGAAACCAAATTGTTTCAAAATTAAGGACTTTGAATCAATGAAACGTACAGATCATATAAACACAACATAAGTAAAATAATTTGTAGAGCGGTAACGATTAATTCATTTAAGTTGCTAATTAGGGGGTGATCTTCCCGATTTTTTTTTGCAAAAACAAAAAAGATCAACTTTATTTTGAGCGTAACTTGCTTAAATTTAATGCTAGAAACTGTCTATAAAAACAAAAATAAAGCTTTTTTTAAATACTTTAAAAAAGTTATATTGGCTTTTTCCCAAAAAGTGCTTAATTTTTTGGATATTTCACGTCGAAATATTCTATTTGAAATTTGGTGAATATGAATCTATTTTTCATTGGCTATAACTGTGGTTCTACGAGATCCAGAGACCTAACGTGTACACCATTTTTTTTTACTTTTTTATAGGCTATATTTTTGCTACAAACATTTTTTTCGACAAAATACTTACTTTTTGAGTTATTTGCGAAAAAACGTCTAAAAATGTGATTATTTTGTTGAAAAATGAACATATTCACTCGCATATAACTCGAAAAGTGTTGACTTAGCGAAAAAGCTCTATAGAACAAAAGTTACTTAAAATTAGTCAGTTTACCCATTTCCGGACTTATTTTGGACATATATTTTTCACCCCCAACAGGAGGTGAAAGTCACCCCAGGGCAAAAGTACACATCGCCACAATATCACTTTTTTTCTTTGATATGTAAGCTATACGTATGCCAAGTTTCATGTCAATCCAAGCGGTTCTTTAAAATTTAGAGCAAAAACCGTGAAAGAATGGACTATAACATGAATTAATTACGAAATATCACAAAAAGAAAAATTGTAAGGTTAATAATAAACGAATATTAACAAAAACTTTTGCTTAACCAAATGAGAATAAATACAAATGATTTTTGACAGTCTTGATGACTGATTTTCTTCCTGCCCACCTCGCTTTTTACTTCGATCTTTCCTTCAATTAAGGTTTGCCGAAATTGGTACCTTTCTTTTCTAATTACGTAACCCAGTTATGCCATTTTTCTCTGTTAAATTGTACGGCACATGCACAGCAAATAAGACACATGCACAGCATGAGTCGTTCTGTACCAATTCTCCTCAAGATTCCTTCATTTGTTATTGCAGGGCCTATTTTACTGCTAGGCCCGTGAGGCACCTGCCTCAAGCCCGCATTTTAATGGGGACCGTAAAGATCACACAAAAAGTCTTATTGCAATAACAAAATAAATTTTCAAAATTCTTTCATTTTACGAACAGCAAAAAATGATAAATGATAACAATAAGAGTTATATTCATAAGAAACTGTACTATGTGCAACTATATTTCTATTAAATAACTAATACATTTAAAAAGGTTATTAATATTATTAAATTGTATTAACGGGCCCGAAAATTGTGTAGTGCCTCGGGCCTGATTTGAAGTAAAATAGGCTCTGGTGATGTAACGAATGTCATTTTTTTAACATTCGCGAATACGAATGCGAATGCGAATATCTCCTACTGACATTCTCGAATGCGGATGCGAATGCGAATGTCCAGTTTTTTTAATTTGTTTCTATTTTTGTTATGTTTCCTAAATTTTTAATGAAAAGTTAATTGATATTTAGTGTAAATCAATCTGAATCTTAAGCTTTATTACATAATACCAAATAATAAAAAAAAGTGAAGGCTGATAATGTGATTATACAAGGTTAAGTTCTATCTATCTGTTGCCCTTCATTTGTCCAAAGTTGAACGTAGGCCTCCCCCTTACTTTTCCACTTTTCTCGGTTCAGTGCTAATGCTGTCGATCTGGTCGCTGCGTATCTCTTTAGGTCATTCGATCATCTCGTCTGTGGTCTGCCCCTTTTTTTTTGTAGTCCCAAGGTCTCCAGTGAGTTATCGCTTCATTCCATCTTCCGTCTCTTTGTCTGCTGTTGTGTCCTGCATATTTCCATTTGAGAGTAGCTGCATGTTTGAGGTTAAGTTACCTTTTCTTAATAAAAAAGATGAGAAGTGAATAGATTTTGATTTTATTAACCTAATATTATCTTAAAATTATTTTTTTTCTGGTTTTCATATTCGCAAAACATTCGGACAAATTTCGCGAATGCGGATGCGAATGCTAATATGCAAAAACATGCGATTATTCGCGAATGCGAATGCGAATACGAATATTCGTTACATCACTACTCTGGTTATTCGTGCGGATCAGGAAACTTTAAAGATTCGTCGATAAATCCATATCTTAAATGTCTCCAGTTTATCCATGGTGTTTATTTTTAAAGTCCAATCTTTCATGCCATATAGGAGCACCGACCATACATAGCATTTCGTCAATCTTAGTCTTAGGCTCAAGTCAAAGTCAGAGCTCGTAAAGACGTTTCGGAATTTTCGGAATGACAGTCACTGTAACTAATATCTCACAATTTTTTTAGATTCTATATGGGCACAACAACAAAACTAATATAAATAAATACTATTATAAATAAAAACTACTTATAAACGTATGCATAATTATCCAGCTTTAATAAGAAGTAATTATTTATAATTACTTTTTAAATTATGTATGTAATATTTTGAATAATATTTATTTTTGTTTATCAAATAAAGAATTTAAAAATAAAATATTATTTTTCAAAAATAAAACTGACAGTAAAATGTTTAAACAAAGTAATTAGTTACTTTCCAATTTCCAAAAAGTTTTCCAAAGTTTTCCAAAAAGTTAATTGCATATGTGCATAGTACTTACAAAAGCTAATACAAATTTAAAAAAAAAATTCGTTTATGTTGAATAATATTCGAGATATTACAACCTACTTAAATATTAAGTTGTAATGTCACATTCACTAGTCACTAGTCACTTCAACTCGTCGCATATGCAGATGATCTAGTCATCATAGCGAATACGAAGATGGCACGTATAAAAGTAGTTGAAATATTAGATAAGGAAGCGAAGAGAATAGGGCTACAGATAAACCAGCACAAAACAAAATATATGACGGTAGGAAAGCATGAAACAACAAATCAAAAATATCTAATAACTAAGAACCATATATTTGAAACTGTATTTTTACCTATAGCTACTTGGGAGTAACAATAGGGAAAACCGGAAAAGAAAGACCAGAGGAAAGAATTCTGAAAGGCAAAAAAACAAATGAAAAATGAAAAAAAATGGGCAAAAGAGAGATAAAAATACTCTGTTACGCTGATGACACCGTGTTAGTAGCAGAGTGCGAAGACGGCCTACAAAGATTATTGCACGAATTCAACATTAACGCAAAAGAAATGAATATGAAAATATCAGCCCAAAAAACAAAAAGCTTAGTAATTTCCAAAGAACCAATAAGATGCAAATTGGAGATTGACAATCAAATTATACAACAAGTAATGACTTTCAAATATCTGGGAATTAATCTATCAGCCGACAACAATATCGAAGAAGAGGTAAAAGACCAAATAATTAAAGCCAGTAGAACGGCCAGATGCCTAAACGACACAATTTGGAAAAACAAACACCTAAGATTGGAAACAAAGGCCCGAATATATGTTTAAGTCAGTTATTAGGCCAGTTATGACTTACACGGCCGAAACAAGACCAGATACAAGCAAAACACGAAGACATCTGGAAACCAACGAAATGAAGATCTTAAGAAGGATTGGTGGAAAAGGACTACAGGATGGGATAAGAAGTGAGGAAATCAGACGCATATGTGGAGTAGACAATATAAATACCTGGGTAAAGAACAGAAAAGAAGAGTGGAATGAGCGCATAAGCAGGATGTCTGAATCAAGGATAGTAAGAATAGCCAGGGACAAGTCACCGTTAGGCAGGAGAAGTATAGGACGCCCAAGGAAAAGATGGAATGACAACTTAGGGGCAGAATAAAAGGCACCGTTGAAGAAAAACAGGCAGTACTGCCTATATAAAAGAAGAAGAAGAAGAAGAAGAAGAAGAAGAAAACATATGGAATGGATAGAAATCTGCTGAGAAACAAGACCCTAAGTAAGAGAACCAAGATGAATTTATATAAGACCTTAATAATACCTGTTGTTATATATGGGATGGAAACAACAATGATTAACAAGATAGAAGAAGATATTATTCTGAAATTTGAAAGAAAAATAACGAGAACAATAATTTGCCAAAATGTAACAAGAGAGGGAAAAATACGAATTTAAACAAATGCCGAAATTGAAGAAGAATTAAAGAGAGAAAATATAGTCAGATGCATAAAATCGTTTCGCTTAGAATGGATAGGACATATACAAAGACGCCCACAATCAGATATGCTAAAAAGGATAACTAACTGGACACTACTATGGCTTAGGTGCAGAGGAAAACCCAGAAGAAGATGGCTGGATGATGTAGAAGAAGACATAAGAGGAATGAATGTGAAAGACTGGAAAGTTCAGTGCAAGGACAGTATGGTGGCATGATGGTTGTAATCCCCGATGATGGGGTTGATTAAGTTAATACACCAATTACCGGAATATATTTATTTAAGTCACCATGTACGAAAATAACTAGTTGGTGTAAGAAATGGATAACGTCTATACTCTAACCACGTCGGTTTCTAAATAATGAATAATCTTTTTCTTTACTTTCTACGTATCTATAAATAAATCGCAATTGTTTGTTATGATTGACCATACTTGAATGTGACCTTGAATTACTAATAGCAATATAATTGCTGACTTCAGTGTTTTCAAAATGCGTGGCCTAGATTACAAAACCAATGTCACTCATTTACGAAATCCAAACAATGCATGTAAATAATATTTGCTTAAGACTTTTAAAAATTAAATCGATATGGATTAACTCTTAATTTTTAGATGCATAAAATCGTTTCGCTTAGAATGGATAGGACATATACAAAGACGCCCACAATCAGATATGCTAAAAAGGATAACTAACTGGACACTACTATGGCTTAGGTGCAGAGGAAAACCCAGAAGAAGATGGCTGGATGATGTAGAAGAAGACATAAGAGGAATGAATGTGAAAGACTGGAAAGTTCAGTGCAAGGACAGTATGGTGGCATGATGGTTGTAATCCCCGATGATGGGGTTGATTAAGTTAATACACCAATTACCGGAATATATTTATTTAAGTCACCATGTACGAAAATAACTAGTTGGTGTAAGAAATGGATAACGTCTATACTCTAACCACGTCGGTTTCTAAATAATGAATAATCTTTTTCTTTACTTTCTACGTATCTATAAATAAATCGCAATTGTTTGTTATGATTGACCATACTTGAATGTGACCTTGAATTACTAATAGCAATATAATTGCTGACTTCAGTGTTTTCAAAATGCGTGGCCTAGATTACAAAACCAATGTCACTCATTTACGAAATCCAAACAATGCATGTAAATAATATTTGCTTAAGACTTTTAAAAATTAAATCGATATGGATTAACTCTTATTTTTTAGATGCTAATATAAATCCTTTAAAACAGGAAGAAATGGAAAAGAGTCACGAAAATAGCAAATACAGACAGCAAGCTATAAAATGATAAAGGAGTAATCAACCTCACCCAAGAATACTATTTTAAACGCCATGGCGTTAGCTATAATCCCTAGGAATGGTAATGCTTAATAAATAAATGAATGTCACCTAAGTCCATTAATTTTATACTTCCCCAACTAATCTTTAAGTTGCTCTTCAATATTTCCTTGCATTTAAATCTTTGCCAAGTGCCTATTTCAAAAGGGATGCTTTTGCAGTTTAAACTAATAAAACTTATACTGAATATTACTGAATAAATTAACACACAAACAATAAAAAAAAATCTAAAAATACATAATTTGTACTGTACCTGTTTGTCTCCTAAATAATAAGTGTTTTTTGGAGTTGCTGCACAACATGTATCTAAAAATTAAGAAAATATGGAGAAAAATTTATCAAATTTAATAAATCGTTTAACTGTATTTATATATGATGTAGTTTTTGTTCGTTATTATTTCTCGTTTTCGAGAAGAAACAAGAAATATAGAAAAAGGTTCAAAGCTGAGGTTCTAACACAAATATCGTCAAACGCAAAATTTATTATACTGTGGAGGATATAATATGAAGACAATGAGAGAAATGAAGGAAATAACAGATGCTTGATAGTTCCTTCCTTGAAGGTCTTGCCTATAATATTCTACAAATATTACCAACCAACAGTACAAATATACAAGAACCAACATCAATTCTGTGATAAGAATCGTAAAAAAAAACAGTATTGTCCACGATTAATGCCAAAGACACGGAACATGTATCAGTAACTGTTTTTCAAGGAAGCTTTCAAGCTTTTGTTCGAGAAATTGGCAAATAATACGAAATAATAAACACGACAAAAATAACAAACTTACAATTAGTGCAGTCAATGAAGGTGGATATGAGCTATTACCTCCGATTTTGTAGAACCTCCATCGATTTGCTTGAAAATGGGTGAGTGGTTAGAGGTTATCTCAAGGAACAAAGGTGACATGGTGCCAACTTGCGCTTTTACCCTGGGGTGGATGCCACCCCTCATCGGGGGTGAAAATTATTTTATTAAAAATAACCCCACAATTTGATAGAGGGACAAATTATAAAAAAAATTAGCTATATAAAGTTATTAAAATAAATCTAAACTTTTTGAGTTTAAATTTTAATTTTTCGTGAGAAAGATTCATGTTTTTAACCGATTTTTCATAAATAACTCAAAAACTATAAGTTTTTACAAAAACTTTATTACTTTCAAAATTGTGGCTAATAAAAAATCAAACAAACTTACTAGAAAAACCTTTCAATGTTAACTAAAAGTGAGTTATAGGTAATTGAAGGTATATTTCTTTCGTCGAGTATAATGATGATAAATACCGGGAAAATGATGCATTTTATAATATAAACTTATTAAACATTTGTCAAAGTTCATAGAAATATCTATCAAATAAGCCCTCGAACAAGTTGATAGCATTAAAATTTATGCACCAAAAATGTTTCAAAATGTATCTTTTAAAAATTACTCCAAAAAATGTTGTTTTTTTGTAAATAACTCCGTTAATTTTTAAGACATCAGGTTCACCTAAAAACTAGTTAAAAGCTTATTCTAAGAGCTATTAAAAACGTCGAAATTAGTCTTTTAAACCTCTTACTTGTTTAAAAATAAAAGGTTAAATGGCCCCAGATACATGGTTCTCGCAGCAAAATTGAAATTTTAAACGTTTCTATCTCGATTATTTTTTACTCTACGCAAATAGTAAAATGAGTAAAGTCTTTGGAATAGAGAAAACTAAAATATAGTCATATATCATTTTTTACGTATATTGAGTATTTATTTTGGAGTTATTTTCAAAAGAAAATGAAAAGTACGATAATTTTAAAAATTCTGATTTTCTTAAATTATACCTTTTTTTAAATATGCATTCTAAACCGATCAAAATTGTTGAAATCATTAACTATGTTAACCTAAAGAAATTCTTGTGCGGATTACTAAAAATTTAAATTTTTTTGGAAATGGCATGTTTTATTTTTCACTTTTTCCTAAAAAAATCCAAAGGGTTCTCTTATTTTCATCATAACTTGCTTAATTTTGATGCTATTAACTTCTACTGGAGCTCATTTGATAGGTATTCCAAAGTACTTTGACAAGTGTTTAACAAGTATATTCTATAAAATGCATCGTTTTCCCGTTATGTAAGCTTGGATCCTTAGATTTGAATACTCGTCGAAAAAATTAACATTCAATTACCCGTAACTCACTTATTATATAACATTAGCTTAGTTCTTTAAGTGGGGACTGTATTAAATGTTTTATTATTTTTAATTTTGGTAATAATAGCTTTTTAAAAAAAAGCTTTTAGTTTTTAAGTAGTACGTGAAAAACAGCTTTAAAACATGCATTTTTTTTAAGAAAAAATGAAATCTTTGATATTTAATAACTCAAAAAGTATTGATTTATGTTAATAACTTTATAAAACAAATTTTGTTTAGAAGTTGCCCCTCTATCGATTTATGGTATTATTTTTAATAAAAAAAATTTCACCCCCGAGAAGGGGTGGCATCCACCCCCAGGGTAAAAGCGCAAGTTGGCATCATGTCACCTTTGTTACTTGAAGTATATTCTAACGACTCACCAATTTTCATGAAAATAGATTAAGGTTCAACGAAATCGGAGGTGAAAACCTTCAGTGACTCCACTAAATATTTGGGATACGTAATGAGTAGAGTTCGGGAAATATGCACTTAAAAAACCCTAAAATATGCATGCAAATATGCACAAAAAACAGTTGAAATATGCACTTAAATATGCTTTTATGCATTTAATGCATATACGGTAATCCTTGTTTTGAAGGTATTTAATTATTTATTTGATGCCAATGGACTGTTGAGGCATTGAAGCTAAATAAAAAAAAATATTTATTTTATGCTAAAGTCATAAAAAATATTTATTGAAATTTCTATAACCTACATCATTATATTCATTTATTCTTTATATTTATCATCATTCTCTATAATTTATTATTACAATTATTATTAAAACTGTACATTATTAAACGTTTTCTAAATTTTCTACAGAAAAACAGCCGTAGGTATATCTGATTGTAATTGTTTAAGCATACACAGAAAAAATTCTTTCTACTTCACATGAAGTTAAAGAAGCTTACTTAAAATATTGTTTAATTGAGGGTTCTACCTATAAAATTAAATTATCTTCACATTTCCGCATCATAATAATATTTTTTTTAATTATTTTGTGATGTTCCTCATTTTTCTTTAACGCCGTGCACAATGTT
Source organism: Diabrotica virgifera virgifera (assembly GCF_917563875.1). NCBI lineage: Eukaryota > Metazoa > Arthropoda > Insecta > Coleoptera > Chrysomelidae > Diabrotica > Diabrotica virgifera. The sequence continues at coordinate 271,660,008 of NC_065444.1, forward strand.
TGATACATTTTGTTGGTTTCTCCAAGGTGTTTAATTATTTCATTTAATGAATTGATAATTTCAATACTTTGGTCTAGAGAAATGTTTCGCTTTTCTAATTTAGTAATTGGCTAAGCAATATTTACAAAATTGGTTTGGATTGGATATGTGTCAAATTACTTTTTAATAACGGTTTTTTTAAAACATCCACACATTTTTCATAGCACCTGAGTTACGTCTTCTTCTAAATTACAAATTGACGTCTCTAATTCCTTCAAAATATCGGTTATGAAATTTACAGAATTTAACCATGTTCTCCATCTAGTTATCACAGGTTCAGGTGGTAAAGGCACATTAGGTAAACGATCTTTATACACCTATACTCGCAGAAGGGCTTTCAAAATTATGTTTTTATTTTTGATAGAAGGGTATTAATCATTGGAAATTCCATCCTTATAGTTTGTAGCCTCCGGCTACTCTATTTGTAGCAGAAGCGTGCTCTAGACAGGTAATAAATTTGAAAAAATATTTTTAAATGTTGTCCACTTTTGGTCATATGGCGCAGCATCACCTAACAATAACAAAATGTTTTCACTAACAAAATGTGACTGCATTGCATATTGTAGAGTCTGCTTCGTCTCCTTTATTCGTCGCCTTAAAAATTGTAAAAGGCAGAGAAAGGATGTTACCAGAAAGTGGTTCCACGAGAATTTTCAGGTTTATTGTTTAGATCTGGGACTTTTCATTTCTCTTTAAAATGCATCTATGCAAAAAATGCAAAAAAGTCTAAAAATATGCAATTTTAATAAATGCATATGCACTTACAAAATTTATCCAAAATATGCAAATATGCACTTAATATGCATTTTTCATATTTATCGAGCTCTAGTAATGAGGGTACAGCGATATGAAATGGTAAGACAGATAATACAGGGATAGAGAAGCTGAGGAAGGAGTATAAGAATAAGGATATTGTCATAGTTGAAATATTTAAGAGACTGATTTAAATGCATTTCAGTAGCAGTAGATAGAGTAAAATAGTGACGATGATATTCAACGGCAAATTGGAAGACAACACTTAAAAAAGAATAAGTCAGCAGTGAACCAGATCGACTTACAAACTTTAGTTCAGAGTTCACTTTATCAAATTAATGTTATGATAGATAAAGAATAAAAACTTATAGTTTACTATTGTGTAGAATAAGAAAAAAAGAATACACAAAAATGTCCTATGTTTGAATAGAATTACTGAAAGTTATATACTTTAACATCAACATCAAGCAATATATAAATATGGCCTGCTTATATGTACTATTATACATAGTATTACATCTTACCCCCTTGTGATCCAGGGAACAAACAAAAACTAAAGAGAGATAAGAAAGTTACTAAACTGAACATTTTGTCTAGTGTATTAAAACCCATGCCAAAAGCTATTTATGTAGTAAGAAAGTCAATGAAATATTAAATTATGCTAAAATTTCAATTAACCATATCAGCAAAATATGTAAATCGGCAAATTTGCAAAACAATTAACGCAAAATGCAGAAGAGCTGAGTATTAACTAAAAATATTATATTTAATGATATTGATATGAAAAGTGAATAATAAATTTAAAGACATAAAAGCATATTTTTCATTTATAGTCCAGAGGAATAAGATTTTTCTCGTAACACGTCCCCCTCCAGGCGGATACCAATGTTTTTTTAGCAGTATGGACATCTATATTAATAACATATACAGTGAGCACGTAAAGGTTGGACTAAATTCATTTTCTCGAAAATGGACAATTCTGGAAAAAAATCCTGAAACAGGTCAATTTTTATTTTTAAATTACGACTTTTTAACATATATATTATACTATTGACGTCATCCATCTGGGCGTGATGACGTCATCGATGATTTTTTTTAATGAAAATAGGGATCGTGTGATAGCTCATTTGAAAGGTAATTCAACTCTCTATTCAGTAATATAAACATTAACATAATTATTTATACAGGGTGTCCAAATTTTTTTTTTTTGAATTAAATTTATTGACATAAAAAGAAGACTGTGTGTAATTTATTTAATTCAAAATTCATTTTACTGCTATCAGAAAACAGGAAAAAATGTTTATTTGGCAGATAAATATTGTTTTTTGCTTAAATTCAATACTAAAGCAGCCACCCACCAGACTCGTGACAGTTTAAACATTTAATCTAAGCGAAAAGCCATGATTAGTTTTCAAATAAACATTTTTTCCTGTTTTCTAATAGCAGTAAAATGTATTTTGAATTAAATAAATTACATACATTCTTCTTTTTATGTCAATAAATTTAATCCAAAAAAATAATTTTTGGGCAGCCTGTATAAATAATTATATTAATGTTTATATTACTGAATAGAGAATTGAATTACCTTTCAAATGAGCTATCACACGACCCCTATCCTCATTTAAAAAAATCATTGATGCCGTCATCATGCCCAGATGGGTGACGTCACTAGTATGACATATATGTCAATAAGTCGTAATTTAAAAATAAAAATTGACCTGTTTTGGCATTTTTTTCCAAAATCGTCCATTCTCGAGAAAATGAATTTATTCCAACCTTTACGTGCTCACTGTATGTTTTCTGTAACCGATTTTGATGATATATATACTTATAAACAAATGAAGATCAAAAAACGGTAAATTTTCGTTTTTTCGTCTATTACTAAAAAGTTAAGCATTCTAAACAAATTTGAGAATAAGAGACTCATAAATCAAAGCAATTGGTCAAATAGTTTATAAGTTATTTAATTTGTTTATCCCAAATACATTTTTTTGCAACAATATAAGTCAGAAAATTATGAGGTTACAGTAATACTTCGGACAGTTTATGAAAGAAGAACATTTATTCTATTAACTTAATTAAAAAAATAACCAAAATAATTTTAAACAGTGTAAAATTATTTGCCAAAAATATGTCGATTTTTTGCTGACTTAAAAACAATTAGAATAACTTTTTAACCGTTACCCGTAGAAAACTTATTTTTTCACATTTAGAAAGAATGAATTTTTATACACATTTAGAATGAAAAATAATAATTGTCCTAGAACAATTAGGCCCCCCCTTTTTTTAATTCACATGTTCTTGCAAAATAATCTTGCAATATTTGGAATTATTTTTTGTAATTTTTTTTTTTAATTAAATTAATAGTGTCAATCTTCTTCTTTAATTAACTATCCAAAGTATTACTGTAACTTCATAGTGTTGCAAAAAAAGATAATTTGGGATAAACAAATTAAATAACTTTTAAACTATTTGACCAATAATTGCTTTGAAATTTAGGGCATGCGTTAAGCACCAGAAGTCTCAGCATTCCGTATAATAAGAAGGTTCTAAGTTAATAGCCCGGAAGGTAGTGTCAAATTTGACTGGAGCATTTTAGCATGGCTGTTTTCTTTTTATTTAGGTAGGTGTTCCAAAGCTTATTAACAAATGTTGCGTCAGCTGGCCCAAAACCGGGGATTTTAGACAAGAAAAGGTAAAATATGAAAGTTGATGGACAAACGCTACAACTTAAATGTCAAATATTTATATACGTTATTCAGAACATTTGATAGACTTGCTTACTTGGCTCCTACCTTTCACTCAGGAGATCCGGGTTCAAATTCTGGCGCGGAAAATTCTTTTTGTTTTTTAAATTGACATTTTATTTTGAAAAATAGTTATTTTTATAATACCACGGCATGTTCACTTGGCCAGCTAACATTTTTTGCAACGTACATGATGCAGCTGACGCTTTTTTATTACAATCTAAAATTCATAAATTATTGATTTACCTCTACTTTTTAATCTTTGCCTCACTAGTCCAAGAATATTTTTTTATTATTAACTAGCTGACTCGGCAAACTTCGTACCGTCTTAAAACTAAATAATGTTTGAAAGTTTAATACCTAAAAATTATCAGAAAGCCAAAAAATACTAAAAAAATATTGCGTACCTATACTTTTTTTCTACCAAATGCATAGTTTACGATTCTATAAGGGACATAGGTACAGACAAACATTCATTTTTATGTATTATAGAGAATAGAGAAATATTTAGATTGCTATTAAAGAATGGGGGTTGGTGAGAGAAAAGTGAAAATTTAGGGTTGTATCTTTCGGTTCTACAACATATAAAATTAAGAAAAAACAGTTTGTCCAAAAAAATAACAAATACCTAATGTCTCCCTTTCCACTTAGATTGTTGGTCTTACCAACTCAGGAACCTTCAGAGGTTCATGTACAACAAATTTGCTTATTAAAATCAATCATAACATTATGACCAAAAATGCATAGTTTTCGATTCTATAAAAGACAAACAGATTTTTTTATATTGTCTCGTATAAATAATAAAAACGTGGTATTATAAAAATAAATATTTTTCAAAATAAAATGTCAATTTAAAAAACAAAAAGAATTTTCCGCGCCAGGATTTGAACCTGGATCTCCTGAGTGAAAGGTAGGAGCCAAGTAAGCAAGGATATTAAATGGTCTGAATAACGTGTATAAATATTTGACATTTAAGTTGTAGCGTTTGTCCATCAACTTTCATATTTTACCTTTTCTTGTCTAAAATCCCCGGTTTTGGGCCAGCTGACACATCATTTGTTAATAAGCTTTGGAACACCTACCTAAATAAAAAGAAACCAGCCATGCTAAAATGCTCCGGTCAAATTTGACACTATCTCCCGGGCTATAATTTTTACATAAGTTTTGAATATTTATATAAACTCAAAATTTGTGACTTATTATGCAATTTTCTAAGCAACAAGGATAGACATATTCAGCGAACGCATATTGAAGTTTTTTATACGATTTATGAGTTTCCTACTATAAAATTTGTTTAAAATAGTTAACTTTTTGGTAATAGACGAAAAAAGCGAAAATTTACCATTTTTTTGATCTTCATTTGCTTGTAACTATGTATACGAGTATCATCAAAACCGGCTGCAAGAAACATATAGGTTATTATTTTAGATGTCCATACTACTCAAAAAATTTGGTTTTGCCCTGAGTGGGTTGTGTACTATATTTTTTTCGTTATTTCTCTGAACTATTAACCCTTAATTGCTACAATTATTATAATTAGTCAGTAACAATTTGTTATCTTAACATTAGATATCTAATTGAGTAGTATATGAGCAATGTTTTTACTTTTCGAACACTTTTGTAAGGGGTGGAGGGTTCGCTGATTTTTACCAAATTTAAGGCTTTTGTTGTAGGTACCTTAAACACAACCTATTTTAATTCTCTAGGTGATCCTCGGTCTGAGATATGCCTTTCAAACAGGTCAAAAATAACCCTTTTCGCCCTATATTCGAAGAGCTATATCTGCAAGCCCAGTGGACGGATTTTAGCGCACAACAGGTAATTTTTGAAGTTATGCTTCTTTAGGCACGAGGGTGAATTTTTACATTCCCTGGCGCATGCGCACACCGAGAGTATGGTATTAGTCACTACATCTTTATGTAGCGCAAATAAGGTGTGCGTGAAAAGAATATAATATTAGTGTTTTTAGTAAATATATTTATTATAATTTTTGTATCTTTGGATTTGTCTTCCTCGGGAATAAGATATTTTATAATAATAGTAAGTATATTTAAAGTATTTTTGTATACTTCACTTGATCTATTAAATTTGTCAGTATGTATGAGAAATCTTGTAACCTGTCAAAGCAAAGAGAATATAGCTCAGTAGTAGAGCGTGTGACCGGATATCGAGAGGTCTCCGGTTCGAATCCGTGTGTTTTCTATTTTTTTTTATTTTTGGTATTGTTTTAATAAAAATTATTAGAAAGTAATAAGTAAAAATAAATTTAATCTTTAAATAAAATACAAATAACCTGTTGAAAGTATATTCATTTCGTTGAAATCATATAATAGAAGTATAAATTCTTAGGTGCGTACAAAATACACACACATTCTTTTTTTTTTGTTATAATGTCAACTTTTTGATGAAATAATATGCAAAACCGCAAAAGATAGGTTTATTTTATTGATCATAAAGAACAGGATGATCCTAAGCGGGGGGTTACAACTACTGGAAAAGGGGGTTACAACTACTGGAAGGTCTCTGAGGGGTATGGTGTTAAGCGTATAGAGCTCAAAGTCCATCCCAATGGGGGGGTTTATAAACCCCAAAACCCCCCCTGGTTACGCCTATAATAAAGAACAAGCTCACAAAGTTTTGGTAATGATGACTATTACTATTTTGGTAATTACTTAAAAACATTGAGAATGAGTGAGGCAGGAATAAGTTAATAATTTGATAAATTCAAGAAGATAGAGTGTCTTCATGAATGTACAAGAATGGCTGAGCAAATATGGCAATCGTATACTAACATACATTTACATAAATTATACAGGCATGAGAGCAAATAATACTAACATGCATTTTGGGTACCGTTTTTAAATTTTGTGTAGGTTTGTGTAAAGTTCGTGTTAAGTATTTTAGAAATTATTTTTCGTAAATATGAGTCTACTGTAATATTTTGGATCACATTGCTTCCGCAAAAACTTAAAAGCTAATTTATTGGTTATTAATGGTATTTTTATTCACGTCTTTTCTTAACCTTCCGTGACTAACATTTGGTCTGTGAGACGCACCGCTTATAGTCCATTCTTTCACAGTTTTTGCTCTGAATTTTAAAGAACCGCTTGGTTTGACATGAAATTTGGTATACGTATAGCTTACATGTCAAAGAAAAAAAGTGATATTGTGCCGATGTGTGCTTTTGCCCTGGGGGTGACTTGCACCCCCTCTTGGTGGTGAAAAAATATATGTCCAAAATAAGTCCGGAAATGGGTAAACTGACTAATTTTAAGTAACTTTTGTTCTATAGAGCTTTTTCGCCAAGTCAACACTTTTCGAGTTATTTGCGATTGAATATGTTCATTTTTCAACAAAATAACCACAATTTTGGACGGCTTTTCGCAAATAACTCAAAAAGTAAGTACTTTGTCGAAAAAAAAAACGTTCTTAGCAAAAATATAGCACATAAAAAAGTAAAAAAATGGTGTACGCGTCTGGATCTCGTAGGACCAGAGTTATAGCCAATGAAAAATAGATAATAAAATTTCATATTCACCAAATTTCAAATAGCATATTTCGACGTGAAATATCCAAAAAATTAAGCACTTTTTGGGGAAAACCCATTATAACATTTTAAAGTGTTTAAAAAAAGCTTTATTTCTATTTTTACAAAAAGTTGCTAGCATTAAATTTAAGCAAGTTACGCTCAAAATAAAGTTGGTTCCATTTGTTTTTGCAAAAAAAAATCGGGAAGACCACCCGCTAATTAGCAACTTAAATGAAATTATTAGTTACCGATCCACAAATTATTTTACTTATGTTGTGTTTATATGATCTGTAAGTTTGATAGGGTCAAAGTGCTTATTTCTGAAAAAATTTGGTTTCAAATTAAAATTTTTAAAAATTTAAATTTTGAAAATATGCTTTTTTCAAAATAACTTAAAAATTGTTCGCGATACCAAAAATCTCGAAAAACAAGAAAAGTCAGATCTGCTTTTCTAAATATCATGTATTTTTTTGTTTTTCTGTTTGACAAAAATTGATTAAGATTTGGTGTTTCTAAATTTGCATACATTCGTGATCAGTGACTCGTTCAACCCCTTTTAACTACAGCCCTTTCAATAATAAGGACTTTCAACCGATGAAACTTACAGATCATATAAACAATATATACACGAGTCAAGAAACTTGTGACGTCGTAACGATTAAGTTCGTTTAAGATACTAATTAGGGGGTGATTTTCTCGATTTTTTTACCAAAACCAAAAGGGACTAACTTTATTTTGAGCGTAACTTGTTTAATTTTGATGTTAGAAATTTTTTTTATAAAACAAAAATAAAGCTTTTTTTAAACACTTTAAATAAGTTGTAATGCATTTTCCCCGAAATGTGCTTAATTTTTTGTTATTTCACGTTAAATTTTCCATTTGGAATTTGACGAATATGAACCTATTTTTCATTAGCTATAACTCTGCTTTTACTAGGTGTACAGACGTGACATATAAACCATGTTTTTAAATTTTTTACAGGCTATATTTTTGGTAAGAATACTTTTTCGACAAAATACTTACTATTTGAGTTATTTACGAAAAAACGTCTAAAAGCGTGGTTATTTTGTTGAAAAAATGAACATATTCACTGTCAAATAACTCAAAAATATTGACTTAGTGAAAAAACTCTATAGAAGTAAAGTTACTTAAAATTAGCCGGTTTATCCATTTCCTGACTTTCTTTGGACAAATATTTTGTCACCCCCAAGAGGGGGTGAAAACCACCCCCAGGGCAAAAGCACATATTGGCACAATATCACTTTTTTTTTCTTTGACTTGTTAGCTATGTGTATGCCAAATTTCATGTCAATCCAAGCGGTTCTTTAAAATTTAGAGGTTTTGCAATATTTTACCGTTAAAGAACGGACTATTAGAGGTTTTACGATTATATCCAAATTGTTCGTTATGTATCTTCGCCGCCATCAGTAGTTGCCTGATTCAGGGGCCTGTTTTTAGTGTTGAAGTTTGAGTCTTCATTGTCAAGTGATTATGCAATTATTGGCAAATTTTGTCTAAAAGACCGACGTTGGATGTGACATGCTCAATGAAAAATATAGAAAATATAACAAAAAAACGTACGAACAAGTGCTGGTAATTTAGTAACCCAATTGCCAGGAGTAAAAGGTGAAGCTAAGTACAAAAAAACAGCAGTGGAAAAATTGAGATTTTTCTTCACAAATGAGATGTGATATAATTGTTTTATTTTCTTTGGTATTTTGCTAATATTTAAGAGGTTTAATAAATTAAAAATAGGTATCATTCTTATTTAATTTCACTCCTTTAAGGAGTAAACACATCCCTACGCTTGAAAGTGTGTCACTGGAAACATTTTTTGTCGGTCTCTGACACCGATGTTAGCTTTAAAGTCCAGAAAACCTATGTTGGTTGTAGAATGTTAATCTAAGGTTATTGTAAAAATGTATTAAAGAAATTGCAGTTTAAATTTATTGGCGTTATTTTACTTTAATACAACCTATCCTTCGCATACCTATTTCAAATGTATGGATTTTTCTATCATTGCAGTGGTCTATGTAGGACAAAAAATTTTATGTCGCATATTTTACATAAAACCACATTAACATACCAAATAAATTAATTGATAAAAGTCAATTGATACACAAAAATATTATCATAATGGCTATTATTTTTATATGTCAATGTAAAGACATTGCAATTTGGAATTTGGAAAACTTCAAGGAATATCTAGTGGTATATACAGTGCTCAACAATTTATAAGGATCTAATTATTGTTGAAATAAAGCAACATAAAACTATGTTCTGCAAAATCCAAAAAAACGAGGTAATTGGCGTACAAAACTTCTAATTCTAATATTTTATTGCACCTCCTCGTGAACGGATTAAACTTCAGATGATCCAACACCAACGTTAGTTTTCTTATTATAGCGGTCCAGATATATGTCCTATGAAGTTCATATTTGGTGACCGAGCTGGTATTCTGTCAATACTGTGATCTTTCGTTCACAAATCTTGCACGGTGGGGACGAGCATTGTCGTCAAAAGGACAAAACTTTCTCAATACATAATTGGTTTTACAGCCATATCTCAATATCTCTGAGCCGTCATCGTAGCATTTGTCAGATCCATGAAGTCGGTGCGGCCGTCATAATAAATACCACCCCAAACGCAAATACAGCCTTCCCCCAAAGCAGTTGTAAGCACAATACCGTTCATTAGATATACCTCTCGCCACGTTGCCTCCAAACCAAAATGTGAACATCGGAATTATTTATATGAAATATGGACATTCGTTGATTGTCCAGTTGCATTGTTCTTCTGCTCTGGTTAGTACTGGATAAGATGAACATCTTCTGGCTCTTAAGCCAGTGATAAGCAACCTTCTTCTGTTTGGTTTAAAATCATTCTTCCCGTGGAGTTACACATTACGCAATTCACATTCTTTCAGAGGAACGATTATATGTATAGTTGTTAAAATACTTCTTCTTCTTCTTGTGTCACTCCTATCGGAGATTGGAAATCATCAAGGCTACCCTGACTTTGTTTACAGCTGACCTAAAAAGTTCATTAGTGGTGCAGCCAAACCACTCTCTCAAATTCCGCATCCACGACATTCTTCTACGGCCTGGATTCCGTTTTCCTTCTATTTTTCCTTGCAGTATATTTTGAAGTCATGCGTATTTATGACCTCTCATCAGGTGACCCAAATACTCGAGTTTTCTTCGTTTTATCGTTAACAAAATTTCTGGGTCTCTTCCTATCCTTCGTATTACTTCAAGATTTGTGATTCTTTCAACCCAACTTATCTTCAGCATTCGACGGTAGCACCACATCTCGAAACTTTCAATATTTTTTATGTTGTTCTGTTTGAGAGTCCAGGCCTCTACACCGTATAATAGCGTGTTAAATACGTAGCCTCTTAGCATTCTTAATCGTAGAGGGATGCTTATATTTGTGTTGCAGAAGAATTTCCTCATCTTTATGAAGGTGGCCCTGGCAATTTCGATACGTCTTTTTATTTCATTGTTTTGGTCTCCAGTTTCGTTTATTAAAGTTCCCAAGTATTTATAACTTGATACTTTTTCAATTTGAGTGCCGTTTTTACTAATATGTGCTGGTTGTGTCCTGATTTTACTGAAGACCATATACTTGGTTTTTTGATATTAATGTTTATGCCATAATTGTTGCAAGCAATATTTATGTTTGTAAGTAATCGTTGTAATTCTTCTACTGTTCTTGCAACTAGTACAGTGTCGTCTGCGTATCGAATATTATTTACAACCTCTCCATTGATTCTTCCATGTACTCCATGTACTTCTCTCCATGTACTTCTTGATTAACGTCTAGGCATCTTTGTATAAGAACATTCAAACCGAAGAGAGCTTCTCGAGTACCTAGTCCTTTTCTGAACCCCATCTGTGTATTACTAATATCTGACTCCAACTTTTGATAAACTCGGTTGTGGATGATTTTTAGAAATATCTTTAGTAGATGGCTCACTAAAGATATTGTTCGATGTTCTGAACATTCTTTTGCATTAGATTTCTTTGGCAGTGTAACGAATGTAGACAGCAGCCACTCTTGAGGTATAATACCAGTATTGTATACTGTGTTAAATAAGTGCAATATTATACCTATTGATTCATCATTCAAGAGCTTTAGTAATTCAGTAGGAACCTCATCGGGTCCATTTGCCTTTCCCGTTTCGGAATTTCTAAGTGCCATTTCTAATTCACATTTTAGGATTTCAGGTCCCGTTTCACCATTTTCCTTGTCAATGTTATTTCTGTTGTCCTCAAACAATTCTCTTATGTATTCATTCCATCTATTAATTTTTTCTGTTAAGTCTATAATAATATTTCCGTCTTTGTCCTTAAGCAAACTTATTTGATGTCTTCTTTGGGTTCCTGTAAGTTCTTTTACTTTTTTATGCATATTGAATGTGTCATACTTTCTTTCATAGTCTTCCATTTAAACACATTGTTCTTTAATCCATGATTCTTTGGCCTTCTTTATTATTTGCTTTATGTTCTTATCAACATCTCTGTATTTTTCTGAATTATTCTTCAATTTGCGTCTTTCATCCATTAGTTCTAGTTTGTCTGGTGTCATCCACACTTTATGTTTATTTGGAGATTTGGTTAGGTGTTTCTTTCCCGTAGTTCTTATTATAGTGTTTATATACTTCAGTTTTTCATCTATGTTGTCTGTTCTGCGGATTTGGTTTTCTGCTACACTGAGGCCGGTATTGATTTCTTCGCGCACTGTTTGTCGTCGGTGTTCACTTTTAAGCTGACTTAAGTATAACGCTGGGATGATTGTTTTTCTCATTTTCTTTGGTCTAGCTTCTAGCACAGATACTACTGGATTATGATCTGAACCGATATCAGTTCCAGGGTAAGTTTTAGTAGATTTCACGGCATTACGGTATCTTTTTGTCACCATTATGTAATCTATTTGGTTTCTGATTACTTTTTCTTGTGTGTGTTGAGGTGACGTCCACGTATACAGTCTCTTTGGGGGTAATTTAAAGAATGTATTAGTTATTATTAAATCTTCGCTTTGACAAAACTGAACTAAACGATCACCCCTTTCATTTCTACTACCTAAGCCGTATTCACCGACATTTTCTCCAACTTTACCCTGACCTACCTTGGCGTTCAGATCGCCCATTACTATGTTAATGTGTTGTCTCTTTGTAGTTCTCATCACCTCTTCTAGGTTATTATAGAATTGTTCTATTTCCTCTTCGTCTTTGTCTGCTGTAGGAGCGTACACTTGTATGATGTTTATTATGTTCTTCTTATCTTTCAGTTGTATTAACATCACGCGCTCTGAGAATGGAGTAAAATTTGCTACAGCATCTTTCCATTTTTTTTGAGATGATGACATCGATGGGTTGTGGTGTCACTTCCGGCATAATAAAACATACCATGATTAGTTGTGGGGCATTTGCCATTTCCTGGCCATTGTGTATCGCTTATGCCTAATATGTCTATACCCAAACGATCCATTTCCAACACGGCGTTATCTAATTTTCCCGAAGAGAATAAGCTCCTCACATTCCACGTAGCAATTTTTATGGTTGTCTTTTTCTTATTACAAGGGTTTCGCAGGTTTACGACCGAAGAAGCCTTGTACTTATCTATTTGTCTTCCTCGGCCGGATCTTGGTATCTGATGTCCATGATCAGTATTTCTCCTTTGCATGTCCACCATGATGATTACTACTAGGGGTACTCTATGAGTCCTTAATGCAGTGGTTCCCCGTTGCCTTCTGCATCCTTATGCCGTTGACCATTCTGTAGGGTTCATCCGCCTTCGAGACCGATTTCTCAGTCTCAGGACAAAAGAGTGCCCTAACACTTACTAGCTCATCCACCCGAAGCTGTTGGCTAGTAAGTGGAGATTGCTTATACCGGCAATCGCTCGGTGGTTACCCTCACTTAGTTTAGCCTACAGACCAATGCAGTTGCCCAGGGTGTGGCACTTGGAGCCATAACTGACAGTTGGATGTTTATGAGGACCAGTTACTTCGAACCATCTCCCGTATATTACGCTCGATGTAGCCGTTCTCATAAAAGGTACTACCTCTATAAAACACCCCAACACCCCTATTAAAATACAGAACGATATAAATATTGGTCGTTAGTATTGAGCAAAATTGTAAGAACGGTTTTTAAAATCGGTATAAGAAGAATTTACTTAAATGAATAAATATGTTTTGGATATGAACCAGAGGCGTAGCTACCGCCGTATCAATTATACGGGGCCCCCGACTTTCAGGGGCCCCAGCTCGGCATGTCGAAACAAAATTCCATTCAAAAAATTGAACAAAATATTCTACAATTATTTCACTATTAAAACACTCTGAAACAGTGTATATTGTTGGGATACAGTTTCGTGTAATTGATTTTTTATCTATATATAAACTATATTTATGTTCAGGTACTTATCTATTTTCTGCCTCTCGTCGTTCTATAATAACAGAGCTTTTTTGTTTTCAAGCTACTTTTTATTGTCTATTCACCGTTGGCTGTGTGTGATACATTGTATAATGTATGAAACATTGAAACACTGTGTATTGTTTGCGTACATTTTCGTGTAATATGTTCTTTATCGATAAATTGTCTTTAGGTATATCTAGGGTTGCTCGCCGTTAAAGAACAGAGCTTCTTTGTTTAGAGGTCTTCCCGTTAGAGGGCGTTCTAACCTTACTCCGGTATAAATAGTTTTATTGTATACCGAGAACTACGGAAGTTTTGATTTAAATTTGTCTTCTTGCATAGCCTCCTTGACAAAAGGTAGACCTAGAAATAGCGCTATCGGGGGATGGCAGGAGACGGATTTAAATCAAAACTAAACCGTCTATTTTTGTATTCTTTGTTTACGCTCATTTTGTCATTTTTAATGTCCATTCACTCTTGGCTTGAAAAAACTGAATCTGTTTTAAAACAATGGGTCTCAATAATTCAAATCTATTTTTCGACTTTGGTTTATTAGAGTTTATTAGGTTTATTATTATTATCTATATTTGGGTGTTATACGAAAAACTTACTAGTTCCCAAGATTGTATTATGCAATTTGCAATTTATGTAAATTTTGTAATATACAGTCTTTAACAATTTTATAAAATTTTTGTCTTTAACTGTTAAGCCTTTTTGACAATGGATGAGTACATTGTGAGGTATTCTAGTAATAAAAGGTACTCTTGCTTTAAGTCGGACACACCGTTTTCTAGAAATATCGATTTAAAAATTTTTGTTTTTTTAAATTTGAGAAAAATTTTCAAAAAAAACTATGAAAACAAAAACGAAAACTGGTACGTTTATTTCGGAGATGAATAGGTTTCATCAATTGCGCATTATAGTACCGGTCATATACTTCCGTTTTGGGTAGGTCAACGGTTATTTTATCGCATTATTCTTTGTGTCTTTAATTTTGAAGCATATTTGACACTATATTAGTAAATTATGAGGTATTCTAGTAATAAAAGTCACTCATGCTTCAGGTCGGTAAAATACATTTTTTTAATTTTTTCAAATTTTATTCAAATTCAAAAAAGAAAAAGTTTCAAATCGATTTTTCTAGAAAACGGTCTATCCTACTGACTTAGAGTAACTTTTAGCACTAGAATACCTCACAATTTAATAATCCAGTGGCAAAAATGCTTTAAAGTTATGCGATAAAATAACCGTTGTCCTACGCAAAGTGGACGCATATGACCGGTACTAGAAATTCGCAATTTATGAAATCGATTTATCTCTAGACGATAAATAGACGTACCAGTTTTCGTTTTTCTAAATAGAAGTGTTCTAGAGGTATTTACAAAAAACTAATTAAAAGACACCATCTTCAAAGAACTCCAGCTCCCTTGGGAAGCATTTTCGGAGTAGGTGATTTGAGTTAAATCTTAATATTTTGAGCTACACACACCTATACATGCTATACAAAACTTAATCTACAGTAAAATATTTCCAATTATTAATGAAACACACTGTATTGTTTTGTTTTATTTCATTATCTTTTATTTTGTAATAATATTGACGATTTATGTAATTTCAGTAAACTATATTTGTTATAGTTTCTTTTCCTACTCTTTGTAAGCTTTGTCCATAAAATGGTAAAATTTTGGGTGACAATAAAGCATATTAAATATGCTTTATTGTCACTGAAAATTTTCTATTATATTCTATACAAGCGTTTTTGCTTCTTTTGTTGAACATTTTTTTAGCATTATGCCATATCAGTGGTGGAAAAGGGTCCCGCGACAAACTTTGATATGGGGCCACTGTGGGACTAGCTACGCCACTGATATGAACGGCTGTATTAGTACAAGATCTATGCAAATATGCGCATATGCGGATGATGTTGCCATAACTAGTCGCAACAAAAGGGTATTAAGCGAAAAATCTATAGAGCTGAAACAGGAAGCTGCTACGTTTAGTCTATATATAAATGTAAATAACAGAAAATAAATGGAGTGCACAAAGTCGAATCAACACGAGAATCTGAAGGTAGGCAACCATACCTACGAATCATCATCATTCTCTTTGCCTTATCCCTATGCTGGGTCGGCTTCCCTGATTGCATTTCTTCACACAATTCTATCTTGGGTCATATCAATGTTAATCCCCTCTACCAACATGTCCTGCCTTATCGTCTGCCCCAGGTCTTCCTTGGTCTTCCTTTCCTACTCCTTCCAGGAATCTTCACTTCAGCTATTCTTCGTATTGGGTGATTAACGTATCGACGTTAAACCATCTTAACCTATGCTCTCTCATTTTAGCATCAATTGGTACCACACCTAAACTTTCCCTAATATACTCATTTCTAATTTTATCCTTCTTTGTTATTCCACTCATCCATCTGCCCAAAATTCAGTTCCGTACATCATAGCCGGTCTTATGGCTCTTTTATAGAATTTTCCCTTCAGCTTCATTGGAATTTTTCTGTCACACAACACACCACTCGCTTCTTTCCACTTCATCCATCCAGCCCTAATTTTACTGCATGCATCTCCATCTATTTCAGCATTACTCTGTAATACCGATCCTAGGTACTTAAAACCATTGCTTCTCACAATCATTTCACCATCCAAAGATACCATTTTATATGTAGTAACTTGATCTTTAAATAAACATTCCAAATACTCTGTTTTTGTCCTACTAAGTTTTCAACTTTTTTTCCCCAGAGCTTGTCTCCACTGTTCCAGTTTTTGGTCTAAGTCTCTTTCACTATTTCCTATTAACACTACATCATCAGCATACATTAGGCACCATGGAATACTATCCTGTAGTTTTGCTGTTATCTGGTCCAAAACTAATGAGAATAAATAAGGACTAAGCACCGAGTCTTGGTGCAATCCTACTTTAACCTGAAATTTATCAGTCTCTCCCACACACAACCATACCTATGAATATGCCTCCAATTTTCCCTACCTAGACTCAATAATAAATTACAACAACATCCCCATCCATGAAATACAAGGACGGATTCTTAGCGATACTGTTTTTATGCATACAAAGACTTAATGAAAAGTAAGTTACTGAATCGTGTGTCTAAGCTTAGAATCTACAAAACAGTAATTAGACCAGTGATCACATATGGATGTGAAACGTGAACCCTCTCAACCACTGGTGAAAATCAATTGAGAATATTGGGGCTCAAATTACTAAGGAAGATATTTGGACCAACACATTGCAGCGATGGTTCGTGGAGAATTAAGATGAACCACAAGCTGGATGAACTAATGGAGAGCGCAGATATTGTTAGATTTGTAATGTCTTAAAGATCAAACTGGCTTGGTCACTTAGAAAAATGCCAGATAATCGAGCTGTGAATGTAATCCAGAAATAGAACCCGCAAGAAATAGAACAAGAGGAAGGCACTGTAATAATAATAATAATAATAATATCGTATGGCATTTTTGCCGGGGAGATCCTTTCGGATAGTTCCAGCGCCAATTACATCTTTAACCCTGTTTCAAGTAACTAGTGTCGATGTACACTAGCCCAGGGGGACCGACGGCTTAACGTACTCTCCGAGGCACGGTGAGACGGCTCGTGTCATTATTGGAAATGAAAATGGTTTGTCTTTGGCAGGGATCGAACCCACGTCTACTGGCGTATGAGGCCAGCGTTTATGCCGTTACCCACGGCCGCTCACGAAAGGCACTGTAAAATATGGATAGACGACGTAGAGAGTGATCTTAAAACCATGAACATGGTTTCATGGCAGAATGGAAGATCATTGATAAGCAGGCCAAAACTCACAAAGAGTTGTAGCGCCATTGGAAAAATAAGAAGAAGAAGAAAAAGAATAAGAATAAGAAGAAGAAGAAGAAAAACAAGAACAAGAAGAACAACAAGAAGAATAAGAAGAAGAAGATGAATAAGAAGAAAAAAAAAACAAGAAGAAGAAATATATCTACACTATCGCAAAGGTTGTTGTCATGTATACTACCAAAAATATGTATTTTGTTGTAAAATATGCAATTCATTTTCATAATAGTTAACAAAATATTTATCTCCTAGGTCTAGCTATTTTTAAAATTCAAAAAACTCATTATTTGTTATGTATTAACATTCTTATTAAAAATAAAATTCACGAGGAATTTACATGTTAAGTAATTATTTATAATTTAATGTATTTAAGGTTAGTAGTCTTTTAACCTAGAATAATAATAAGGAAGAATAATAAACAGGAAAACTTTTTCCTTGTGGATTTTTTAGAATAATATGTTTTATTAATTTCGCAATAATTAAGCGTATTTTCTATTTAAAATTGCAAATTTATTCCTTCAGATTCCTTCTTTGATATATTCAACTAAAACCATAATTTTAAAATACCATACAATTGAATTAAAAAATGCCCTTTATTATATAAATGTATTTTGTTTAGTTGTTTGAAAACTGTTTGTATCAGAATTAATAAAAATGATCCGTTTAATAAGTTTAATTCTCTACTTTAGTTATTTGTGCAAAACGGGAGGTAAACATGTATGTTTTTTTGAAAAAATAATAAAAATACTAATAATAAAAATTTTGTTTTTTAGAATCGTGTGATGGGGATAATCCAAAACTTCGATATTTTTTGGGAGCTAAAAAGGTAAATTGTAAATAATATACTCGTTCTATACAATACAATAATTTTTAAGAGCGTAGGTGCAAAATTTCGCGCCAATGTGTGTTAAATGCATTTTTTTTTTAATTTTAAGAAAATTGATTTTTGAAAAATTTACACGAAGAATAAAATATTACATTATTGTTAACTTCTATAATGTTTATTTTAATTACATACAGGGTTGAAAAAAAAAGAGAAAATTTAGTGTGATTTTTATTTTCAAATATCTCATCTAAATCAAACTTTTTGGTTAATCTAAGCGACATTCGACTTTAGGTAATAATGTAATCTTTCATTCTGGATTCTTTCTCTGGAAGTTTCTCAGGATTCGAAAAAATGAATGCACTTAAAACACATTGGCACGAAATTCTACGCCTACGCCCTTACCTAGCGCCATACCTCCTATGAATGTAAACATAATTTCCAAAGTTATGCATCACACCTAAACTTATGCTCATATTCACAGCTGATTTTTTCATGAATAGATGAACAGATTCTGCTATTTTTTTTTTTATTATTTTTGGCAAATGTTTACTCTTCTACTACATAATAACTCTCCTCCTATTTGTGAAGCATTAAGAAACGTGACCCTATAACCACAAACAAATATAGAGATCGATTGCTTTGTTCACTTTGTTGTATGTGATGTGAATATACCCCATTACTCTGAATTAGCATCATTTAATAACATAGTTTTTAATCAAATTTTAGACCAACATCCAAACTATGTCACAATATACACTGATGGATCAAAAAACACTGACGGCACAGGTTGTGCCTTTGTAATACCTAAACGTATACAAAAACACTATAAGCTACATAAAAACACATCTATCTACACAGCCGAAGCAATAGCAATTCTAAAAGCACTAGAATATGTACAACAGGAAGAGGAACAGAATGCCATTATCTTCTCCGATTCACTTTCAGTTCTTAAAATTTTAAAATTCAACTTAAACACAACAAATGATATTATCTAGTTAAAGCACACGTAGGAATAACAAACAATGAAATTGCAGATGAAATTGCCAAAGAAAGCATATAAATGGGGAACAGATAAATTACCAATTAACTACGGATGAACAAATAAACATATCAAAAAAAAAATTATGAGAAAATGGTCCTACTTTTGGCAAGAATACACCTTTACAAATTCAACACGTTACACCAGACTAGAAACCAAATTGAGGAAAAAACCTTGGTACAATAAGTTCGATTACAATCGCAAAATCATAACCACTATTAGTAGAATGAAGTTTGGTCATGATGTTATCCAGCACACTTACATAAAATCAAAATACTTGAGAGTGATCTTTGTGAAGTTTGTAATAAAATCTGTGACCTGGACCACATATTTTTTGATTGCCAAAAATATAGGGCTCAATCCAATGAGCTGTTTGGAAAACTTCTACAATTGAACATTGAAAGCCCATATAACATAATGTATCTTCTTGCTTTAAACAGAAAAGAAATTTACGACTGTTTGTTATATTTCGTCAGAATAACAAAAATACAAATTTAATAATACCTTTTGCTGCTACCTTATGTCTTTCCTTAATGACCTTATCTATCCGAGGCCTACCTTTGATCGTTTATAAAATGCCCTGATCGGCCCCTGGGCGAGAAGAGTGTAATCCTTGTGTCAAATCCTTGCACTTTCTTTTACAAAATTTGTATCTGGCTGTGTGGGTTTTACCTTAAAGCCAAAAAAAAATATTTACTAAAACTTTTTGTACTTATACTACGACATGCAATACATGAGGATTCCATGTCTTATACTACACTATGATGAAATTATTTCATATGTCACAGTGCGAAAGGAACAAAGTGTTCAAAGAAAGAAAATCTGCGCAATGTACTTCTCGCTATTTAAAGAGCCTCCACGTAGACACCAAATTCGTACTTATTCTCAAGGAAATTCCACCCCTAAATATCACAGAGCCTCCAATAAACAATCTGGTCTGTATTATGTTGCGCTGTGCATAGCGCTCACTTGGGCGGTAGATAACTCTTAAAGTGTCAACCAGAATTGTTAACGTTATGTGCCTTTCCGTTTTTAAAGAATTGTTAACTTTTTTTATTGTTAATTTAAATTTGTTTCAGTTAAACACGTCATGTTAAAGAATAAAAACAAATATTTCTTTGTTGCTACACATATCAGGTACATTCAAAAAACAAAATGTTCACAAAACATAAGACTACAATAATACCATTTAGATGTATACCCATACTTATAAACTGCTCGTCAAAAGTTAGGGATATAGAAAATTCTGCTGAATTTTTATAGTAGATTTTTTCGTGAACAGATTAACGGATTCCGCTAATTTTTTTTTATTATTTTAGACTTTTCTTTAGTATTTACACAGTTATGCAAAGGTTTACACAAACTTTTTTTTATACTTAAACCGGGTGGAAGAAAACAAATGTTTTTCTTATGTTAAGTTTGAGACGCCCTGTAGGGAGGACGAGGTAAAAATAGGAGTATATATCAAAGTCGTATTGTAGTCTTTTGTTTTGTGGACATTTTGTATTGCAATTTAACATGTGTTTTAACCGAAACAAAAGTTTGAGACACCTTCTAGGGAGAAAAAGGCACAAAGGTGAGTATACCTCGATATTTTATTGTAGTCTCATATTTTGTGAACATTTTACTTTTTTAATTTCTCTGATATCTTTAATAACAAAAAAACTAGACGATATTACTCTTTAATATGTGTTTTAACTGACGACATGCGTCACATCACACATGTGAAACATAGAAAAACATATTAAAGAGTAATACCGTCTAGTTTCTTTGTTATTAAAGATATCAGAAAAATTAAAAAAATGAAATATTTAAAAAATATGAGACTACAACATAATATTGGGGTATACTCACCTTTGTGCCTTTTTCTCCCTGCAACGTGTCTCAAACTTTGGTTTCGGTTAAAACACATGTTAAATTACAAAAGGGTCTATTTTTTTTTGTTTCTAAAGATATCAGGGGCATTCAAACAACAGCATATTCACAAAACATAAAACTACAATATTATTCTGAAGTTTACTCACATTTGTACCTCGTTCTCCCTACAGGGTGTCTCAAACTTAACACAAGAAAAACATATTTTTTTCTTCCACCCGGTATAAATACAAAAAATAAGTTTGAGTAAACCTTTGCACAACTGTGTAAATACTATAGAAAAGGATAAAATAAAAAAAATAGCGGAATCCGTCTGTTCGCGAAAAAATCAGCTATGAAAATCAGCATACTTTTCTATATCCCTAACTTTTGACGGGCAGTTTATATCGTCCTCCCTTCAGGATGACTTAAACTTAATGTAACAAAATATTTTTTTCTTTCACCCGGTATAAGTTCGAAAAAGAAGTTTGAGTTAACCTTTGCACAACTGTATAAACATTAAAAAAAATATAAAATAATAAAAAGAATTAGCAGAATACGTTAACCTGTTCATGAAAAAATCAACTCTGAAAATCAATACTTTTGAGGTGATGCATAACTTTTGAAAATACATATGTGCATACATACACTGTTTTACCTAGTAATACACTTGCTTATGTAATAACCTTATACTTATTAGAACATGTCAATTTTAGGTAAATTGGGCTGCCGCAATTAAATTATGTCAAACTGTTGGAATGTCCTTAGTAAGTATTCAGAATAAAGAAAAGAGTGACCAAATTACGCAGTTTCTTGAATCAACAGGCAAGTGAAATAAAATGTCAAGTCAATATTGTAATGTTATCCTAACTTGTTAATATTATCTAAATCTGATATTTAATTCTTCCACATGGCAGAATTCAAAATATGTACAGTTAAGGGTCGTACTTAAAATATGTGCTAATGTAGTATTTATAAAATAAAATCAATTTATTAAATTGTGGTCTATAATCAAATAATTCTTGATGTATGTCTTATTATTTATACAATTTTGATCTTTCTTCATGTGAATCATTTCCGATATACATATTTTATTTAGTTTTGCTCTTTTTCTAAAATCTGTACATTTTCAAAATAAAATGCATTGTTATTTTGATTATTATTATTTGACCATTATTTTGGGTATTGAATTTTTGGCTAAGGTTTTGTTTAATTTGTCTATAATCCATGTTTGTTTGCAATAATCCGTCTATGTAGATATTGATGTGTTTATCCAATGTATGTTGAATTGTAGTCTTTACAATTTATTTTATAAACAACATCGGACTGCTGGTCTTTAGTAATAATGTTCTTAATTTTTAAAAAATAGTTTCCGGGTGTTTTAGACGATTTTTATGTCCAACATTGATATTATATTTGCATACCACCTAATTCCACCTAAGTAGGGTTTCCTTTGACTTTATCTGCTTCTTATAGTCCGATTATTTTACATGCTCTTGCGTGTACACAATTGTCTGTATGTTTGTATTGTGCTTCTATTGATTTAAAGTTTTTTCTGGTGGTTTCTCCTCTAATCTATTTTTGTAGAGTTACACTTTCATGTTCCAAGCTGTCCAGTTTGTATATCCTTTCATCTATTATTTCGTCTTCTTCTGTATCTTTTGGTTCTTGGTGTGTCAGTTATACAATTGCAAGTCTTGATTTTTCGCTTTAAGAAAGTAAGAGTTACTCTTGAAGCTTGGCCCTCTACTATGGCTGGTCCTAAATTTTTTTATTATAGTGCTGTAATGTATTATAGACTTCAGGCCTTCAAAGCATATTCTATATCTATGTAAATTTATGTATCTGATTGTGCTAGTAAAAACCAAAAAACCACTTAATATCTACAGGTTATTTTATTTTAAGGTGTGAATTACGATAGTTATGATACCGCTATTTGGACTTCAGGCAACAGGTTGCAGGATAAAGTCAACTGGTTTTGGTTAGCTAGAGAACCTGTGAGGTTTACGAATTGGGATACTCGGTACAATGAACCCAATAATTATGGGGGAAACGAAGAATGTATAAGCATCCTTAAAGACGGAGCTATTACTACCTGGAACGACATTGCCTGTAATCGAGAATTTTATCCCTTGTGTGAGAAAAGCATGTGCTGTTCTCTTTTAAATTAATAAGATGTTTTAGAATAAGTGTATCTAGTAACTTCTTAATACAGATTATACAATAATACAAGTTAATAAAGAAGTACTTTTAATAATGAGGGTATTTTCCTTTTGTATAACTATATCATATATACAACTAAATCTGCTGGTCCAGATGGATTACCTAGCGAGCTGATAAAGTTGGTCAACGAGAAAAACCTGGACATAATAGTAGAACTGTTCAACGCTCTCTATACTACGGGAATCATCCCTAGAGAAATGTTGACATCAGCATTTGTGTGTTTGCCAAAAAAAGTGAATGCCAAAGAATGCAGTGACTACCGAACCATAAGCTTAATGTCACATACCTTGAAAATTCTGCTGAAAATTATCCACGGCAGAATACACTCTAAACTGGAGCTGGATATTAGTGACACTCAATATGGGTTCCGCAATAGAATGGGCACCAGAGAGGCATTATTCTCCTTCAACGTGCTGACACAGATATGTTTGGATGTTAACCGTTCTCTTTACGTCTGTTTTATAGACTACAATAAAGCGTTTGATAAAGTAAAACATGACCGACTCATGGAAATTCTAAAAACTAAAAACCTAGATGAAAGAGATTTAAGACTAATAACACATCTCTATTACAATCAGCGAGCAATAGTAAGAATTGAAACAGAAACATCTGAAGAAATGGAAATAAAGAGAGGAGTCAGGCAAGGCTGCATACTATCACCTCCATGAAGAGGTAATGCGAGAAACTCTGGAAGATGAAACAGTCGGCATAAGAGTAAATGAAGTCTTAGTTAACAACATCAGATATGCAGATGATACAGTAATAATAGCCGATAATTTACAAGATCTGTAAATACTCATGAGTAAAATAGTAAGGTGTAGTAGGGAGTACGGACTCTCTCTCAATATCAAAAAGACAAAGTTTATGAAAATTAGTAAAAACAGCCATAATACTAACGAAATCTTGATAGTAGAGGGCCAGCAGATCGAAAGAGTAAAAAAGTACACTTACCTAGGGACACTTATAACCGAAAATAATGACTACACTGCAGAAATCAAAGTCAGAATCGAGAAAGCACGTTCTAATTTTATGAAAATGAAAAAGGTCCTATGTAGCAAAGATTTAACATTAGCTCTTAAAGTACGCCCAACAAAATGTTACGTATATAGTGTACTATATTATGGACTGGAATCATGGACGTTAAATGTAGAGACAATGAGACGACTTAACGCCTTTGAAATGTGGACGTATAGCAGAATTATGAGGGTTTCCTGGGTAGATAGAGTTACGAACAATGAAGTACTGAGAAGAATAGGTAAAGAGAAGGAAGTTGAACTTACAATTAAAGAAAGAAAACTACAATACCTCGGACATGTGATGCGGGGCGAGAAGTATGGCATCCTGCGACTCATAATGCAGGGAAAGATAGATGGCAGAAGCAGCATCGGCAGAAGACGAATTTCATGGCTGAAGAACCTGAGAGAATGGTTTGGATGCAGCTCAAAACAACTATTTAGAGCTACTGCCTCAAAAATTAAAATAGCTATGATGATTGCCAACCTCCGTAGCGGAGATGGCACCTGAAGAAGATAACTATATCATATTTTAAGGTTTGTATTCAGTGTTGTCATGCTCTTAGAGCATGTATTTCATTATTGCCATCATTATTTCCTGTATAAAGGCATCCTAAAAAGCGTACCACAACACATCATTTCGCTTATAACTATACAAACACACTGCTAAATCAGTTGTTAAAGTGCTTGTCACACTTTCAAACTAATTTAATCCAGAACGGGGTGTCAGATATGGATGTGTACTATCTCCACAATTATTCCATATATGGGGAACATATCATGAGGAGTAGGGTGGGCCGAAAAAATATTTTTTTATCCGATCGAAACGGGGTAGGTTTTAAAAGTTTTTCCGAAGTGAAAATCTATATGCACTCCCCTAAATAAAAAAAATCATGTTTCTGATTGATTTTTATTAATAGAATATGTTCTCAATAATTATTATAAAGTTTCACAACTGATATTAAAAGCTAAAATCCCCAAATCATAATGGCAATGCATTCGAAATTTAAAGGATATACTCACAACGTGACGTCATACGCGACCTGAACGAAATTAGGAACGCTACTTATCGTATCTTGGGTTATTGTATCATGGCGTCCTCCATAGCGCTTCTCCTCACAGCCTTCACTCGACAATACGTTTTGTCCATCGGTTGTCTTACAATCTGGGGACGTGTCCTGCCCAATTCCACTTTAGCAACGCGATTTTTTCGCGTCATACGTTTTCTTTTAGGTTCTACTATTTAAATTATAGGCTCCTATCGTGCCTAGAATGATTAGCAAATTTCACCTATACCGACTCTTAGTGTATAAGTCGATTGATTTGTTTCATTTTCCAATAACTATAAATCAATTTCGAGCACAGGAACATTGTTTTCTCGGTGTAGAAAAGAAGTCTGGATAAGATCTAGAATACAGTGATTTCTGGAATACCAGAGGCGAGCGTCAGGAATGGTTTTTCAACTTCCAATTCCCAAGGGAGCTGGGTTAAAGAATGGAGAATCGTTGGGGAGGGGCGGGGGGCTAAGAGGTGCCGCCACGCCGATGAGTATCCGTGATTGCTAAGACGTCAAAGAAAATTTAAGTTAATGGTATTGAGATAAAACAAAAGAAGACGATAATAGAACTTTGTTTAAATTAGTTGATGCTTGGAAAGTTTGTCGACAGCTTCTTAGTTGAGTTTCAGATCTGGTTTTCATCTCAGATGAGAAACAGAAACTGATATGACTGTTAAAATCTTGTTTCTGTTTAGAGATGTTTCATAATTCAATTATTAGAATACAACTGGTTTATATTGTACAAAAGATAACTTCAATTGGATGGACAGTCTACTTTACAAATAGTCCAGTCGTCAACACGAGAATATAGCGTATGTATTTGCGGTTTTCCTGTATCGCCTTGAACCTAAGATTTATACGCCCAAAAAATATGCAATTTTGTATCTACCAAGCCCTATAGCTGGCTTATGGGTGGTCGAAAGTCACAAACTACACCAGTTCCGAATCGGCCCTGACCCCCGCTTGAAATACAGAAAAAAAAATCAGATCGGTGTAACTTTTCCACACACATACATTTTCCCCTTTTTAAATAAAAATTGATTAATATTTCTGAGCTCGGTAACTTTTGAATGGTATAACCGATTTTCAAAATTAGACATGCGTTGGAAAGGTAATGATCAGTACTTCAGAAGCCGCAAAGATCTGACTTTGGACTTTGGATAAATGGGAAGGGCCGTAAAATCCACCAAAATGGAGATTTGATATATGGATGGGCGAGTCATTTCGTAAACTTTAAGATGGGATTTGGTCCAATTTTCAATTCTGTCATATTCAGAAAATCGAAAATTTCGTGTAAATATAGTGTCTCATGTAGGGGTATTCTGCGCCACTGACGAGAACTGCCGTTCTCTGTTAATAAATTTTCAGATTATTAACAGGTCTCTATAATCGTATTTAACCATATACAAATATGTTGTGGTGGATTCGACAAATATCCAAAATATCTCGATAAACCTTGGCTTATCGAAAAAGTAATAAGAGGCAAAAAAGTTTTAAAAACATTGTGTTTAACTAATGGTATAACAATAATGGTATAATAACTAAAAAAACACCATAAAATCCTTTATAAAAGGTATATTTGTTAAAATCTCTATACAGGGCTACATCACAGAACAGAACTAGTTTTCAATCGGTTGACCGATTATCATCAGTGTTTGCCTTGACCTTACAATTAACAAAGTTGAGCTTGCTATAATGGTTACAAATCTCCTTTTCTTAAGAACACCTTCCAACGTAAAATTTTGAAAAAGGAGATTTTTGTAACCATTGTAGAAAGCTCAACTTTATTAATTGTAAGCTCAAGGCAAACACTGATGATGATCGGTCAACCGATTGAAAACTAGTTCTGTTCTGTGATGTGGCCCTGTATAGGGATTTTAACAAATATACCTTTTATAAAGGATTTTATGGTTTTTTGTAATAAATGGTATACAGCCAACTACAGGAAAAATTTTTCCTCGTGGGTATAATAACTCTGGGATAGTAAGGGATAGTGATGCGCAATACATAGCCTCTCCTATTCAAATGTCAACCTCACCTGCCCGTGAGATGATCTCGATCATGATCATCCGGTACATCCTGCTAGATAACAAACGAGGCGCTGACGTCCGAGTGATTGCCGGTATAAGCAATCCCCCACTTACTGACCAACAGCTTCGGGTGGAAGAGTCGGTAAGTGGAAGGGCACCTTCTTGTCCTAGAAATGAGAAATCATTTCTAAAGGCGGACGAACCAGGCATGGTCAACGGCGTGGAGATGCATAAGGCAACGGGAAACCAATGCATTAAAGGCTCATAGAGCATCCCTAGTTAATCATCATGACTAACAACATAACCAAACACTCTACTGATCATGAAACTCGGAAAACAAGATCCGGCAGAGGAGGAAACTCACAAGACTGCAAGGCCTCCCCGGTCGTCAACATGCGAAAACCTTGCAAAGTAGCGACGTGGAATGTTAGAAGTCTACATCAAGCTGGAAAAGTACATAATGCCGTTATTAAAATGGAAAGGCTGAATGTAGACATTTTAGGAATCAGCCATGTCCAATGGCCCGACTCAGGAAAGATGAAAATCAACAATAAAACAATATACTATTCAGGAAGTCAAGACGGTTCACACAAATATGGTGTCGGGATAATACTAAACAAACACATGGATAAAGCTGTAGTAAATTTCATTCCATACTCCAACAGAATTATCCTCTTACAGTTAAATCAGAGTAAACCCAAATTAAACATAATACAAGTTTATGCTCCGACTGCGGACAAACCAGAGAGCGATATTGAAACTTTCTACGAAGACCTACACAATATTTTAAAATCCATTAAAACGCAGGATGTTACAATTATAATGGGAGATTTTAACGCAAAGGTTGGAGACGAAAAAGTAGAAGAATGTACAGGAGGATATGGTCTGGGCAACAGAAAAGAAAGAGGTGACAGGCTTATCGAATTTTGCCAAAACAATAATTTTGTCATAACTAATACATTGTTTAAAATGCCAAAGAGAAGACTATATACCTGGAAGTCACCAGCAGATCAAGAAGGGAGAATTGTAAGAAACTAAATAGATTATGTATTGATTAGACAAAGATACAAGAACGCAATTATATCTTCAAAAACCTATCCAGGTGCCGACATAGGATCAGATCACAATCCAGTTGTGACCAAAATTAGGCTCAAAATGAAAATAATAAAACGCAGAACAACAGATGTAACAATCGATACAAGTAAACTAAGAAACCCACTCATAAAACAACGCCTGACAGATGAAATTAATAACCGTTTAATGAATGTTAAAGAACAAATCCAGCAAAATACTGAAACAGAGACAAAATGGCTATTAATAAAGACAGAAATAGATAAATGTCAAAAAGAAATTCTTACACCAACCAGATACAAAAAGAAACAATGGATGACGGAGGAAATCTTAGATTTAATGGAAGAAAGACGTCAGCATAAAAACAAAGATAATCAGATGTACAAAAATGTGGATATACAAATAAAATCCAAAATTAAACAGGCTAAAGAACAGTGGTTAAAAGAACAATGCGCAGAAATAGAAGAACACCAGAAAAGACATGATAATTTTAACACACATAAAAAAATTAAGGAATTAACGCAGATCAACAGAAAAAGAAAACCGGGAATACTAAAAGATACAGATGGGAAACTTGTGTTGAGTACTAACGAAAAATTAAAGAGATGGACAGAATACATAAATGAATTGTTCAAAGACAATAGAATAGAGCAGATGGAAGTCGAAGTAGAAGATGATACGGTTTTGAAGATATTAAAAGAAGAAATTAAATCGGCATTAAAAAACAGCAAAAATGGTAAAGCAGTAGGTCCAGACCAAATCCCAGTAGAAAGCTTAAAATGTATAAATGATGAAACCTTAGACATTATCGTAGACTTGTTTAACACAGTGTACAAAACAGGAAACATACCATAGCAATGGTTACTCTCAACCTTTTGTGCTATCCCTAAAAATACAAACGCTAAAGATTGCAGTGAATACAGAACAATATCATTAATAAGTCACATTCTCAAATTATTCTTGAAAATAATACATGGTCGTATAAACAAAAAACTAGAAGAAGGAATAGATGATAGTCAGTTTGGGTTCAGAAACGGACTAGGAACCAGAGAGGCGTTATTTGCTTTTAATGTGTTAGCTCAAAGATGCATGGACATGAATGTGGATGTGCATGTTTGTTACGTTGATTTTGAGAAGGCTTTTGACAAAGTAAGACATGAAAAATTAGTCCAAATTCTAAAGACAAAAAACATAGACAAAAGGGACTTACGAATAATAACAAACCTTTACTGGAATCAAAGAGCACAAATTGTAATAGATAACGAACCCAGTCCAGAAATTGAAATCAGGAGAGGAGTTCGGCAGGGATGTATTATGTCTCCATTACTCTTTAATGCATATAGTGAAGCCATTTTTGAAGAAGCATTGCTATCTCAAAGTGAAGGAATAATAATTAACGGAAGATCTATTAACAACATAAGATATGCAGCTGACACCGTGATTATAGCAAGCTCTGCTGAACAACTCCAACTACTACTGAACAAAACAAACAATTTCTGTAAAGAATATGGACTAAAAATGAATATAAAAAAGACCAAATACATGATAATAACTAAGAAAACAAACATACAAACAAGCATATATTTGGGAAATGTACCGATAGAAAGGGTTGATAAATACAAATACCTAGGAACCTGGATTTCAGAGAAAAATGATCAAACAACAGAAATAAGGACCAGGATAGAAATAGCAAGAAATGCGTTTGTAAAAATGAAAACAGTTCTCTGCAACAAAGACCTTAGCTTAGAACTGAGAGCAAGAGCTTTGAGATGCTACGTGTTCTCGATACCACAATATGGACTTGAAAGCTGGACGCAAGAACACATAAATAACCTACAGTCATTTGAAAGGTAGTGTTACAGAAGAATGCTTAGAATAGCATGGACACAGAGGAAAACGAACACGGAAGTACTGCGAGAAATGGGTAAAGAATGCGAAATAATAAACACAATAAAAATAAGAAAGTTACAATATCTGGGACACGTAATGAGGGGACCGCGATATGAAATTCTAAGACTGATAATACAGGGAAAGATAAGAGGCAGAAGGAGTATAGGAAGAAGGAGAGTGTCATGGTTAAAGAATTTAAGGGACTGGTTTAGATGCAGTTCTATAGAACTCTTTAGAGCAGCGGTGGATAGAGTAAAGATAGTGATGATGATATCCAACCTCCGAGTAGGAGACGGCACTTGAAGAAGAAGAATAATAACTCTTCAGAATCTTAAAAATGAATGTTTAAACTACAATTTAAGTAGTAAACCTAACCTACTTGATAACCTCAAAAATACTATTTGGAATATGAGTTCTTAAGCCTTGAATATGCGTACTTTCGCATTTTTTAGATTTTAAATCACTTATAACTCGAAAACTATCAATTTTTGAGAAAAATCACAAGATATCTTTCTTGTTTAGAACGACCCAGGAAATTTAAAAAAATATGTTCCAAAGCAAATAAAGGTGATCTAAAGCAAATAAAGGTGAAAATTGTTTAAACAATTTCTGCCCAAAAATTACGCCCGGCACCCTTTAGATTTCTTTAAGGGGGACATTTTTGGATAGGAATCCACAAAGAAACCGAATCAGAAATTTTTTCAGACGGGAGCGGTCTCACCACATGGACTAACTCAAGCAGAATTTATAATAGATATTTTTTTTAATTAAAACCACTCCTGGTAATAGTTGATTAATATTTATTTGACATATATAATTAGTCCAGAGAAATAAGGTTTTTCTCGTGACACATCCCCCTCCAGGCCGAAACCAATTTTTTTGAGTAGTATGGACATCTATATTATTAACCTATATGTTTCCTGCAGCCGATTTTGATGATATACATAGTTATAAACAAATGAAGATCGAAAAACGGTAAATTATCGCTTTTTTCGTCTATTACCAAAAAGTTAAGCACTTTAAACAAATTTGAGAGTAAGAAACTCATAAATCGTATAAAAAACTTCAATATGGCATTCTCTGAATATGTCCAACCTTATTGGTTGCTTAGAAAATTGCAAAATAAATCATAAATATTGAGTTTTTATAAATATTCGTAACTTAGGTAAAAATTAACTTAGAATCTTTTTATTACGCGGAATGCCGAGACTTCTTGTACTTAAATTATATTTTAAATTTCAAAGCAATTGGTCAAATAGTTTAAAAGTTATTTAATTTATTTTTCCCAAATTCATTTTTTTTGCAACACTATAAGTCAGAAAATTATGAGGTTACAATAATACTTCGGACAGTTTATGAAAGAAGAACATTTATACTATTACCTTAATTAAAAATAAATGACAAAAAATCATTTTAAACAGTGTAAAATTATTTTGCAAAAACATGTCCATTTTTTGCTTACTTATAAACAATTAGAATAACTTTTTAACCGTTACCCGTAGAAAAATTATTTTTTCATATTTAGAAAGACTGAATTTTTATACACATTTAGAAAGAAAAACAACTGTTCTAGGACATTTAGGAACAAAGTTAGCCCCCCCATTTTTTTAATTCACATGTTTTTGCAAAATTATTTTGCAATATCTATAATTATTTTTTGTCATTTTTTTTAAATTAAATTAACACTGTAAATTTTCTTCTTTCATAAACTATCCAAAATATTACTGTAACTTCATCATTTTCTGACTTACAGTGTTGCAAAAAAAATTAATTTTGGATAAACAAATTAAATAACTTTTAAACTATTTGACCAATTGCTTTGGAATTTAGGGTGTAATTTAAGCACCATAAGTCTCAGCATTCCATGTAATAAGAAGGTTCTAAGTTAATTTTTACATAAGTTATGAATATTTATAAAAACTCAAAATTTATGATTTTTTTGGCAATTTTCTAAGTAACCAATAAGGATAGACATATTCAGCGAACGCCATATTGAAGTTTTTTATACGGTTTATGAGTTTATTACTCTCAAATTTGTTTAAAATGCCCAATTTTTTAGTAAGAGACGAAAAAAGCGAAAATTTACCGTTTTTTGATCTTCATTTGTTTATAACTATGTATATCATCAAAATCGGCTGCAGGAAACATATAGGTTATTATTATAGATGACCATATTACTCGAAAAATTTGGTTTCAGCCTGGAGGGGGATGTGTCACCAACACGATATTTTTTTTCCTTATTTCTCTGAACTAAATACTTATAAAGACTTTAGTTGTCGTATATTGTGATTACGCTATGACCTCTTCATCCCTATCATTTAGTTTAACAATCTTTCAGGAATTAAACCCTGAATAGTTTCTCCAAGCACCCCGCCTGAAGGCTCAACCTCCATAGCTTTTAATCTTGAGCATATCATAAAATTATGAAGTAAAGGATCTAAGGGACCCGAAGGGGGTCCCGCAATAACCTCGTGGGCGTCTAATGATTTCAAAACTTAAGGGCTGACCCTATTAGTGAAATGAACGAGGAATATAACTGGAAGGGCACGCGGCGGTTATAATAATAGTTAAGGCTCAATTTTCTCTAATAGGAATTGGTTGGGTTTCTATTACAACCTCAATATTGCCGCGGTTTATACCGAATAGTCCCTCAATCTGTTCTTAATTCGAAAATTGTAACGACTATTGCACAAAAAAATTAAGGTAACACGTTAATTGAAATATTTTTAGAAGATCTAACAATAAAACACTAAAAAACTTTTGTTTTGAATACTTCCACAAAGTTTATTATAAGTTAATGTCACTACAGCTGTTTCGGCAGAGTGCCTTTCTCAACTGACGTATTTTACTGTGCACTTTAAATCTAAATGAATAGGTTGAAAATTGAAAAACCGGAGGGACCGCAGACGTTCGGATACAATTAGCGTCTCTTTGGAAAGACAATGACGTCGACTTTGCAAAGTAACAAGACACTCAACACACACACTACACATTACACCTGAGTTAGTGATAAGTTATACAATTACGTGGCTAAGGGTTCTAGTTCTAAACCAAGGCCAGAATCAGATCAGAGAAGAGGTTGAAAATAGGCCAGGAACCGAAGCTTTTCACCTCGCAATTTTTACAGAATGGATCGATTTGCTTGGAAATATGAGAATAAGTAGTGGATAGTCCAGTGATCAAAATCTATAAGATTGCGAAAGGCGCTTTTACCATGAGGGTGGTTGCCACCCCATCTCGGGGGTGGAAGTTTTTTAGTATATTTTGACAGCAAAAGTTGATAAAAACATTCATTCTTAACAAAAAATGTCCTATACATTTTTTTGATAAAATTAATAGTGTTCGATTTATTCGCTATCAAAAGTGTTAGTTTTGTATGGATAAAATCAATGTTTTTCGATATACTCATTTACGATTCACTCAATTTTTGCCGTGGAAATTTTTTTTTCAAACCAAGTTCTTGGGAATTAAATTACCTACAATTTTATATCGAAACATTTTTTTCGTATCTCTGATGCTTATCTTTCTATTCTGAAGAAAATGTCATTTTTACTGAACTACAAAAATTCGTTATTCGTTTTTACTTCAGTTTTTTTTAAAACTAATCATTCTGAGCCAATCAAACTTCTAGAATATAATAAAAATAAATAAATTAATAAGAAAAATTAAGGCCAATGACTAAAAACACCGCTAATTTACGTTATTATGCTTCCAATTGGATTTCCCCATTTTTTTTTCAAAAAAATATATTTATTTTTTAACCGTAACTTTTCTATTTTTTATTTTAGAAAGTTTGGTAAAAAACAATTTTGCAGGTTTTTACAAGACCTATAAGTCTATTAATATTAAATTTTTGTAAAATCCTCAGTCACAAAAAGAGGTGACTTTGAAAGAGTTGGTAAAGGTGGTTTTTGCATGCTATTACAAGTTTTAATTGTCAATAGCTCACTCAGTTTTTGCCATAGAAAAAATTTTTTGCAAATCAGGTTCTTGGAAATAAAATAAGCTACAATTTCATATTTAAACATTTTTTCGTATCTGTGACGCTAATCTTGCCATTCTGAACAAAAGGCCATTTTTTCCAAACTACAAAAGTTCGTTATTCGGTTTTAACTCCATTTTTTTTAAACTAATCATTCGAAGCCGGTTAAACTTCTAGAACCTATTAAAAATATATAAGTAAAAAAGACCAAATAAGGTTAATGACTAATTTTAGTAAGGGTGGTGATTAGGGGATTACTTGCGATCACGTTTTCGCTGAAAAAAATGGGAACTGATATTATTTCCATTATAAGTCACTTAATTTTTGAGCTATATACTTTTTTTATTTCTGGAGATAGATATTTTTAATTAATTTAAAACTAATTTAAAATAAACTAATTTAACTAATTTAACTAATTTAAAATTAGTTTGAACAAGTATCTTCGAAAAATGCATAGTTTTTCCGTCTTTTGACTTTGAAACTACAATATTTAGCATTTAACGAAGAAGAGCCAACATATAATAAAGTATAGCTCGATTACTATTGGTCTTAAAGAAAATAAAAAAAACGGTTTTGTTTATTTTTTTGAAAAGGTATATTTTTGTTAAGTAAAGTTGTTTTGATAAAACGAAAACTGTTTGAGTTATTAGCAAAAAACTGATTAAAAACATTGATTTTTTCGATATAAAACTAACACTTTCGATAGCGAATAAATCAAAAACTATCAATTTTATCAAAAAAAATATATAGAATGAACGTTTGCTTAGAATGAACGTTTTTACCAACTTTTGCGATTAAAATATAATAAAAATTTTCCACCCCCGAGTGTAGGTATAGATTTTGATCCTTGGACTATCCACTAGTTATTCTCAAATTTTCAAGCAAATCGATCCATTCTGTAAACACTGCGAGGTTTTGTCCTATTTTAAGCTTCATTACTTGGACTAAAAGTGAAGTTATTTGTCTCAAGTTGGTCATTCAGAGTTTTATCTGTATTTTTTAATTAAATAATTTCCATAGATTCTAATAAATATGGCTTAAGGTCTTTATTTTTACTGTAAAGAATTTGAAACTCTTCATTAAAAGAATGATTATGATCTAGACTAGAAGGTGAAGTGCGTACATAGAATATGTTTTTCTATCATTGAAAGCCCTTTTTTGTTTTACTAAACGTTTGTCAAAGTTTCTGTCAGTTTGACCGATGTAAGTGTTTTGTCAGTCAGCACATGTCAGTGTTTATACACATACACCACTCTTTTTCTCTTATTATCCTTCATGTATTTGCTTAAGTTTTTATCTGTTCTGAAAGTTGGTGTTTGCTTTCTTTTTTATGTGTTTGGCTATTTTTTGTTGATATCTTGCCTGTAAATACAGTGGTGCATACAAACTGTGGTACATGTGGTAACTGCCCAAAAACTTATATCGGCCAAACGGGCATAACCTTTGACAAACGTATAACAGAACACAAAAGAAGTTTTCTGTAGCCCTAACTCTGGACGAAAATTTATGTTACTCTTTTTTGTGTTATCAAAGACAGTTTAAAAATGGTCATGGACACTCAGTAGCGCCGTATGCTAAAGGATTAAATTTATAAAAATTAAAAATGAAAAATCAATAAATCTGAAAATTGTTACAACATTACCACGAAATTGGTTCTAATTGAGTGTCCTTGTTAAGGTAATGTCCTCTTATAACATTTATAATCAAACAAATTATTTATCTAGAAACAAGTTTCCCTGCTCTGAAACGCGATTTATCGAAATGCACGATCAAAAATTGTATTATACAAACATCAGTGACATAGTTGAAATTCCAAGGACATCATTTCGTTCATTTCCTGCTGTAACGCAGCAAACAAACGCTATTTAGACATTCAATACCGTCAGATCATCTGCAAATGCTATGCATTGGTGGTCGTTTTTAGATATCGTTTCTTGCATGTTTATACTGCTTTTCCTGATTATTCCTTCCTATGTTAGATTTAATGCAGTTGTTGATAGTGGGTCTCCTTGTCGTAATCCTTCCTTGGTTTAAAAATTTTGGATGTATAATGTACACCCTCTTCAAGCTATTTCGTTTGTTGTGTTTTCCATCGTCATCTTTACCATCCTGACAATTTTACTTGATATCCCCAATTCTTTTAACAGTTCGTACATCTGCTGTCTGTTTGCTGTGTTGTAGGCCTGCTTAAAGTCGATGAACAAAGCATATAGTACTGTTTTATGTTCGTAACAGGTAGTCTGTATTTCTTTTAAGGCAAATATTTGGTCAGTCGTTGATCTGTTGTTTCTAAAACCTGCCTGGTATTCTCCCAGTATTTTTTACGAATATTGGCTTAGCTTTTTCCTTATACTTTGTGCCAAAATTTTGTAAACTATTTCTAGTAGTGCGATGCCTCTGTAGTTTTCGCATAGCATTATATCACCTTTATTATATATAGGTCATATCCTTGCTATGGTCCACTCTTCTGGCATTTTTCCTTCTTCCCATATTCTTTTTATCAAATCATATATCTCTTTCTGTAGTCTTTTCCCTCCTGATTTTATTATTTCGGCCGGTATTTCTGTTATTCCTGGTCTTTTCTTATTTTTCAAGCTCTTTATTTCGTTTTTTATTTCTTGTTCTGTGGGTATTTCTATTGCCATCTGATCATCTTCAATTTCATGGTTTGTTTCCTTTTGTACTTCGCTCTTATTTAGCAGGTCTGTGAAATAGTTTTGCCAGTTTCCCATTATTTTTTCTGGCTCATTTAGCAACATCCCTTTATCATCTCTCATATATGCGTTGTTTTTCTGATATCCTCTTTCCAGTTTTTTGCTTTCTGGTAGAATGATCTTATTTCTTTTTTTGAATTATTTTATATTTCTTTCAGTTTGTTCTCGTTGTATTTTCTCTTTTTGCTTCTACAAATAAGCAAATTTACGAAATCAACGACAAACGTATAACAGAACACAAAAGAAGTTTTCTGTAGTCCTAACTCTGGACGAAAATCTTTGTTACTCTTTTTAATGTTATCAAAAACAGTTTAAAAATGGTCATGGACACTCAGTAGCGCCGTATGCTAAAGGATTAAATTAATAAAAATTAAAAAAGAAAAAATCAATAAATCTGAAAATTGTTACAACATTACCACGAAATTGGTTTTAATTGAGTGTCCTTGTTAAGATAAAATCTCTTATAACATCTATAATCAAACAAATTATTTATCTAGAAACAAGTTTCCCTGTTCTGAAACGCGATTATCGAAATGCACGATCAAAAATTGTATTATACAAACATCGGTGACATAGTTGAAATTCCAAGGACGTCATTTCGTTCATTTCCTGCTGTAACGCAGCAAACAAACGCTATTTAGACATTCTCTAACGGTTTGCTTAACTCAACAAAATGCCAGAAGAGCGACATAAAGCACAAAAACAACAAAACGACGCAACGAACGGCGACAATAAAAGTCATAAAGTTTATCTATGAAGTACAAGAACTATCTACAACAATTTCCATTCAGTGAATAATGCATGTGTTGAATATTCCCTGGAAAACTTTTACGACTCACTTAGAATTCCTAAATGTTTTCCTTCATAGTGAAAATAGCTGTGAAAATGAAAATTGCTACATGAAAGCTATGGTTGGGTACAAATTCCCATTCGAATGATACACTGTTGCCTGTTTAGTAGAAAACAAATTAAATTTTATATCCACCCACGTTTTATTTATGTGCACAGAAATGCCGCATACAAAGGACAAAATCCCTAATTTTCGTAAGTAAGGGACTTTCCATTAAGATGACTAAATCTCGGATTATAGGCAAAATGCCTTTTTTTGCCTATTTTGCCTATTATAATTGTTTATTGTACTTTTTGCCTTTTTTCGTAAATTCCGCCTATTTGTGCCTTTTTTAAAATTTCATGGTACTACCCATGATATTATTCTATTACTAAACCATTCTATAGTAAAATTTTGGGTCAATAATAAAATATCAATTTTATTAAAATATCAGTTTGTTTATACAACATATTTCTAGGAAAATGTACCTGATCGAGACTTGAGGGTTAACTATTTGGAAATTCCTAAGCTTTATTAGTTTATTATCAGTTGTACAGTCGGTTACTGTATCATAGTTTAGTCACAAATTGCTATATCCTAGTTTAGTTTTGTTGCGTATACCGGAAAGCAAAGAATACGTTTTAAAACGTTTTATACATTTGTGTGAAAAGATGATATCTAAATTAAGGCTATGGATCGCACCTTATCCGGAACTTTCTCTAGAAGGAGATGGAGCATTTTGTAAACCATGCGGCAAATCAGTAAGTTTTTTCTCTTTTTTCCTCGTCCCACAACATAACTAAATTCTAAAGCGGTTTTAGAATTCTAATTATTTTTTTTTTATTATTAGATTTCAAGTAGAAAAAAGTACTTTATTAACCAGTATTGTGGAACCCCACTTCATAAACGTAATTTGGAAAAATTAAATTCCTCTAAGTTAGCCCAAATATCCCTGCGGGATAGTTTAAGCAGTTAAAAAAAAAAGGGGGAAGACGCATTTAAATTTGATTTATGCCAGATGATGATTGCATCCAACATTCCTCTATATAAAGTTAATAACCCTAGTTTTAAATGCTTTTTCGAAAAATATCTTAATAAATCCTTACCGGACGAGAGAATATTGAGAAAACATACTGTAGAAAAATGTTATGTCGAATGTATTTGAAAAATTAAGCGGGAGTTAGAGGGCAATTTTTTGTATATTATCGTAGATGAAACGACAGATGTATGCGGCAGGTATATAGCTAATTTAACGATTGGAATTTTGAACGAAAACTTTGCGAGAAAACCTTATTTAGTTGCCGTCAAATAATTGGAAAAACAAACAATTTAACAATAAGTCGATTTATACAAGATAGTTTAACAAACCTCTTTTTACCCAACCCTATACCAGTGAATAAAATAGTTTTAATGCTTTCAGATGCTGCGGCATATATGTTAAAAGCTGCTGTTAATTTACAGATTTTTTATCCTAATTTAATTCATTGCACTTGTGTAGCCCACGGGGTAAATAGAATTGCTGAAGAAATAAGAAATCTGTTTCCGTTGGTAAATAATTTTATAAATTTTATGAAAAAAGTTTTTGTCCAGGAGGGTCGCGAAGCCTTACTCGGGGGGTCGTCGACTGAAAGAAAAAGTTGAGGTTATTAAAACACAATTTTAGTGGGAATGATGTGCTTGTTTGTTTTTCAAAACAAATTGTGGTACTATTTTTGAAAGGTTCATTTTCTAATTGCAGTTTATTTCTCTTTTATGTTTTAATGTCTACCATTGAAGAAAATGTCAGTTCACACAAGTATGCAGTGACGAATTGCACTAATAATTTAAGAGCTTCCCTTGCCAGCTTTGGATATTGGTGTTTTATTTTTATCCAAAATACGTCACACTTTGCGAATAAAAATCCATTTTAAGCATACCATCAGCAGCTAGATCTAGAAGACATTCTTTCATTTTTTTGTTGACATCAGTCAGATCTATTGATGTGTCCAACAAAGGGTTTAGAATCCATCTACGTCTATTGTCAGCTTCAGAGTGCAACTCTGGAAAGTATGTCAAAAGTTGCTCTTGTAAATTATGCAAGCTCTGTATAATGCAAGTAATGTGAGCAGATACTGCAAAACTTTGGTCTGTTGCATTATCTTCATCAATCTTCTGAACACATCAAACGAAGTTTTGAGTTAAATGCTTTTACTTTATCTTTAGCAGTTAGAATATTCTCTTCCCATTCCTTGAAGGTTCTTGTTCAAATTGTTAAGTTGGCTAAAAAGATCTGCCAAAATTATAATTTCAAGAGCCAATAGGGTCAGAAAAACCGTTAGCATATTTAGATTTTGCACCTTGTAAGAACATTAAAAATTCAGCTCTCAGTTCCAGAACTCTTGTCAACGCCTTTCTTTTGGATAGCCAACTGACCTCTGTATAATAAAGGAGATTTTGATGAAGCGAGTCAATATTTTCACAAACGATTCTGAATAGCCGGGTTTGCAAAGCTTTACCTTTGATAAAATTTACAATTTTTAATACCTCCTTGAGCACGTTATTTATATCACCTTAGAGCCTGTCGATGAAGAAAATAGTGTGTCCAGGATATGATTGGCACTAACGATTTTATTTTGCAATGAGTACGCTATTTTTGCACCATTCATAGCTTTAACGCCATCGCTACACATAGCGATATATTTTTCCCAATCAATATTGTAGTTGCAAGTTCTTTCTAAAAACATATCGTACAAACACTGGCCAATAGTGTTTGCAGGAGGTGCTCTGCAAAATAAGATTTCTTCCATGAAATTGTCATCGGCTTCAAAGCGCCCAAATACTGCAAACTGTGCACAGTCGGAAACACCTGTAGATTTGTCAAATTACAAAGCAAAATGTTGGTTATTCTTTAATTTTTGGTCCACGTGAATAAAAGATAAATTTACCAAAATAGAAAAAAATTATTACCGAACGCATTTATATTTTAAATAAATTATTTCCTTAGCTTTCTATGACACCAGGGGGTCGCCAGGAGATTTCAACCTGTAAAGGGGTCGCAAAATTAAAAATATTGAAAAACACTGCCCTAGACCGACAAGACTGGAAGAAATTGGAGGAGACCAATGTTCACCTGGACGCAAAAGACTGCATTAGCAGTCAGCTCTTATGGCAACTACTACATAGGTCTTGACAGAGTTTATATGGAGTTTTGGTATCTTTAATTATTTATAATTTAATTTATTTGATTTCTCACAATAGAGCCTATTCTGTGGTTATTTCCTTTAATATCCTATGGATATTTTCTAATCTTCCCAAACAGGCTAATGAATTATACAGACTGGCCCCTACTAATTTTGTCATTTATTTTTTTTTTGGTCCGGTTTGTTAAAGTGTGCATATTTCTTTTGCTTATCTCATCTGGTTTTTGGTTATTTGTAATTAGGAATATACTAACTTTCTGAGTTTCATGAGGTACATTCTCTTCGATATTGGTACATAATTTTTAAAACATCTGGCAATTTCTTAGTTTGAAATTATGCCTATCCATTTTCATCCCTTTCATTTGGATTATACATTTATTCTTAACGTACATTTGTAACGTACCTGACTTGTGCTATTCGTAACAATTCTTAACACAATTATTTCTATTCTTTTTAACCATTTTGAAAAAATGTGGAAATCCAGAATTATTCCTGTCTGTCTGTCTATCTGTAAACACACCCCCTAGTCCAGTCGGGTTAGACGAATAACAGGCCCTAACCTTGCATTAGGAGTTGCCCCAAAATTTATTTTTTTAATCTGGAGGGTTAATATTAGTATAAATTTAAAATCTTGACTGAATTCCACCGTTGCGGTAGCCGCCATCTTGATTTAAAACGAGAACCGTTTTTGCTCAATATCTCCGCCATTTTCAATTTTGACAAAAAGTGTACAATCTGAAATTGTTGAAAATGCGATTTTCTATAATTTCATTTATTATAATTTTTTTCGTGCGGTCGATATTTTCCGAGTTATGAGGGGAAAATAGTGACAGTTGGAGCATAATTATTGAATTATTAAATTATCTCGTTTATTATTAATTTTACAACAAATATGTACCCTTCTGAAGCTATTTCCTTGTGGCATTTTTATGATTAATTATTTATATGGGAAATAAGCCACAATTAAAATGAAAACATAATTTTATTAACGTTTCGACGCCCAACTCGGGTGCCGTTGTCAAAATACAAAATATTACTGATATTTTGTAAATATAATATAAAAATATCAGTAATATTTTGTATTTTGACAACGGCACCTGATTTCGGCGTCGAAAAGTTAATAAAATTATTTTTTCATTTTAATTGTGGCTCATTTCCCATATAAATAAATAAATATGTACCCATTCAAAAATGAAGAGAATTAAATTCTACACAATTTTGATCTCTTCATTTTTTACTAAAATTAATATTTAAGGTAGTACGTATGCGGTAATAGCGCGAGCGTAAACCGGATTGATTTTATAGCAATTGTTTTTGTTCAGTATCTACGCCATTTTCAACTAAAATTGTTAAAAATATAATTTCATACAATTTCCATTCAACAATTTTTTTCATGCGGTTGATATTTTCCGAGTTACATGGGAAAATAGTAAAAAGTGGTGGGGAGAGCCTAATTATTGAATTGAATTTTGTTTCCGAGCTGACCCAAATTTTATAATTCTATCCTTTAGGAGAGATCAATAGTAGTGTAAATTTAAAATCTCGACTGAATTCTGCGGTTGCATTAGCCGCCATATTGATTTTCAATGAGAACTGTTGTTGCTTAATATCTCCGTCATTTTCAACTTTTCGACATAAATGGTGGGAAAGAAAATTGTTGAAAATAAAATTTTCTACAATTTCTTTGGCACAATTTTTTTATACGATCAATATTCTCCGATTTAAGGGGGAAAATAATGGAAGCGGAGGGGAAGCATAATTATTGAATTATCTCATTTATTATTAACTTTACGACATAATTGTACATAAACAAAAATAAAGAGAATTATATTTTATACAACTTTGAAACTTCCAATGAAACATCAATAAAACTAACTATATAAAAGACATAAAAAGACATTATATGCATTAAGTTCACTTAATTTTATTAACTAGCGGGTTTTATTGGTTGAATTTGTCGGTCGATATTTTAAGTATTATGTCAGCTAATATATCGTGATGTTTCAACAATTTTTTTTTTAATTTTGAAACCTGTTGGGGGGATTTTCCCATTTCCCCCTTGTGGATCCGCCACTGGTTCTCCCGAAAAATTGTAGTAAATCGTAATTGCAACAATTTCAGTTCTTACACTTTTAGTCGAAAAGTTGAAAATGGCGGAGATATTGAACAAAAACAATTGCTACAAAATCAATCAGGTCTTACGCTCGCACATTTACCACATACGCACTACCTTAAATATTGATTTTATCAAAAATGAACGGCAACAAAATTGTACAAAATTTAATTCTCTTCATTTTTGTATAGGTATTGTATATTTGTTGTAAAACTAATAATAAACGAGATAATTCAATAATTCAATAATTATGCTACAACTGTTACTATTTTCCCCTCATAACTCGGAAAATATCGACCGCACGAAAAAAATTATAATAAGTGAAATTATAGAAAATCACATTTTCAACAATTTCAGTTTGTACACTTTTTGTAAAAAAAATTTAAAATGGCGGAGATATTGAGCAAAAACGGTTCTCGTTTAAAATCAAGATGACGGCGAACGCAACGGTGGAATTCAGTCGAGATTTTAAATTTATACTAATATTGACCCTCCCTAAAGATTAGAAAAATAAAATTTGGGGCAGCTCCTAATGCAAGGTAAAATGCTATCCCGACTGAGCTACCCTCCGTCATTAGATAAGATAGGATGACAAATGAGGTGTCGAAAGAAACCTTATAACACAGGAATGGTATTAAAGATGAAAATTTGACCTTGGTCTTCTGACTTCAGAGTTGCACCCGGAAGTATTATTTTAAAGTCGCCTACATCTTATTAGCTATATATTATTCGACGCGCCTTAGGAAGATGCAAACAAATATATCCTTTTGGTTTTTATATTATTTTTGGTTAAAGTATTGTAACCAGAAGTGCAGTGTAGTTATAGGCGCAGAAATAGTACATAAGCAATATTTCAATCAGCACGTATTGAAAAGTAGAGCTTGAATGCTTAGTTCCGGTTTCGACGTCATTTCCGGTAAACCCTGCTGTCCTGTTCGGGTCTATTTGACCCAAAAAATAATTTATTTATTTTACAAATTCTTGC
Source organism: Diabrotica virgifera virgifera (assembly GCF_917563875.1). NCBI lineage: Eukaryota > Metazoa > Arthropoda > Insecta > Coleoptera > Chrysomelidae > Diabrotica > Diabrotica virgifera. Next base: position 271,704,142 of record NC_065444.1, read on the forward strand.
GCGGCGTAAAGATTTGCTCTTTCGTGACTTTATTACCTAATATGAGGTCTTTCAATTGCATATGAGATAAACAATCGACTTTCTGATGTTTTTGATAAAAATGAAATTAGTACCAAGGGTACGTTCGGGTCAATATGACGCGCGTATTTAAACCGTTAAAAATTACCTGTGTATGTGTGTTTAGTTGGCAGTATTCTATATTGGAAGTACATAATGTGTGTTTGTCAGCCGGATACGTCTGTAAATAAAAACAAAGTTCTGCAATCTAGAACTTGTAAAATAGACTGTAGTATAGCTGGACGTTGTCGCAAACTAAATTATAAATGGTACATGACAATTAGACCGAAATCATTAGACCGAAAGCAGTAGACCGAAATCATTAGACCGAAAAGTACTTTACCGAAACCTCACTAGACCGAACAGCATTAGACCGAAACGGTAAATAAATTTAAAATGTTTGCAGTAAATTATGCTAAGATTTTGTATATCTGTCTTTTTGTTTATTCTATTTTTTTTTGTATTATTTTAAATATAGACTGTGTAAATTGTTACTTTGTACAGTCTGATATGAAATAATTTTCATCCGTTAAACAAATTAGTGAAGGTAAAAATAAGTTAAGGGTAGAGTGACGTTAACACCATTTTAACTGTTTATAATAACCGTCCAAATAACATTTAGTTGTAATTACATTACTCTTATCTCTTTGACTGCGACAAGTAAAAAGAACTGCTTTTCGGTCTTCTGCTGTTCGGTAAAGTGCTTTTCGGTCTAATGAGTTCGGTCTACTGCTTTCGGTCTAATGATTTCGGTCTCTTTACAGTAAACCATTATAAATATGACCAACATGGACGGACAGCATGTCATTGGAACCAACTGGAAAGACATGAATACAATTGGTTTCCAAGCATACATTGTTCTTTTATTTTTAGTTCGAGTATATAAGTCCTATGGTGAATTAACTAAAAGTTTGTGATATGAAGAAACGGGTTATAGTATATTTCAATCAACAATGTCGCTTGATATATTTACACAAACAAGTAATACGTTTTAATAACAAAACTACTAGAAAGGATAGCAGACGTTTAGATAAACTTGTTGCAATACGTGAAATTTAGGAAACATAGGTAGAAAATGTACCAAAATTTTTTAACCCTGATGAAAATGTTACCGTCGATAAGCAACTAGTTGCCTTTCGAGGCGGCTCTCCCTTCAAGTGGTACATTCGAAGCAAGCTAGCTAAATATGGCACAAAAGTTTGGGTTTTATGTAATTATGAACAGTAAAACTTTTTATGCTCTAAAATTGCAGATCTATACAGGAATACATCTAGGATGTGTGACTTGAGTAGTAATTTGAAAGGCCACAATATTACGTGTAATAACTATTTTACATCGTAAAATTTAGGATCATTTCTTCTAAAACAAAGTAGATACAATGCCGGGGACTATAAGTAAAATAAACCGGAGCTTTCAGCAAAAGTCGCGAATAAAGAAGATCATAGCTCGTCTTTTTTGTTTCACGCAAGATACCACTGTTGTTGACAATATTCCTAAAAAATAATAAAAATGTTGTCCTTATGAGTACTTTGCATCATAAATCAATGCATCGTGCATCACTTTCATCAAATGATAAAGCCCCAAAATATTTTAAATTACAATTCCAATAAGGGAGCAGTGGATACTCTAGATTAGCTTGTTGCCACGTATACATGTGAGAAGAGATAAATCGCTGGCCAATGATTCTTTTTTAATATCTGCTGGACATTTTTGCCTACAATGCGTTCGTGTTATTGCTATCAAGAAATATCCAATGGAATACCAATAATCTGGCAAAACGGCGAATTTTTCTTAAGAAATATTCAAATAGAGAAGATGGAAATGCTAGTGGACCGTCTATGCACAATCTAACTCCGCCTGCTAAACGAACACGCTGTAAACTTGCCATAAAAATGATAACAAGACTAATTTTTATGTTGTATATATCACAAACATATTTGTAAAATCCATTATTTTTATTACTGTCCCAGTTATAAACTGAATAAAAATTTTTGTAGATATTTGTTACTAGCTTCTTTGAAAGAAACAAATAAGTTTTATTCTTGTTAATAACGTTTAATTTACATTAACAACATAAATTTTGTTTAACTAGCCATAATTTCTTGTTAATAAAGTTTTATTTATCACCATTAGCTTATTTTATTTCCATTAAGGAGCGTAAGCCATAGTTGGGTCATAATGACCCGAACACTACATTTGTGTAGTTGACTCGAACGGGAGAGCAGGTTTAAAAAGTTATAACCGATAGTTTGGTAAAATTGATTCAAAATAGTGAAATCTTATATCAGTCGACAAAAAGTTACACGAAGAGATCAAATATCCACTTCCGATCCTAATTCAGGCCACGTTGGGTGAAAACCTAGGACTTGCTAATTCCAATTACTTGTTGATAGTCTATTTATCTCCTGTATTGCATTTCCAAGCTAACCGGTCTTGTGTAGCGAATAAAATAACATATTTATAATATACCTACACTAAATGTAACAAACAACAATTTGGTTTACCCGTTACCAGAATGTACTTTCGTTCTTTACACATAAAAGTACTGCAGGACGACCTATTTTACAAATAAATTATCCGTCTAATAAACTCCCCTGGCGTCGACACTCATACACGCGCGAAACATTGTTTTGCTCAAAACAGCCGTTTTTAAAAATTACCTATTCATAAAAGAGGCCAAAACGGGCCTAAGCGATCCCAACGTACGCATATATGTGTACTCGTTTACGTGTACGCAAATGTTATTGTGCCTGTGGCCCGAAAAGAAAGGGCGAAAAAATGTCATCACAATAAAAGACCTCTCGCATGAAAATGTAAACTTTATTACCAGGTTTAACGATTGCATTCAGGTGTGTAGGGATATAAAGGTAAATTACTTATATTTTTGTTTGTAATTATCCCTTATTTGAAACAACAAAATTTTGTTTTTTTTTATTGATAAAACATCATCATCATCAACGACGTTACAACTCTTCGTAAGTCTTTCCTGCGTTTACTGTTGTCCTCCATGTTTATCGGTCATGTGCCACTTTTTCCCATTGTGTCACTACCAAGCTCTCTAAATCCTCTCTGACTGCATCTTTCCACCTTTTTCTAGGCCGTCCTACAGACATGGAGTAACAGAGGAAGTTTTAATTGTGGAACAGGTTAAAAATTTGGAACGTCAGACTACGAAAATGTCCGATGTATTTTGTCGGACAGAACTTCCAATTTATTTGTTACCCTTTCATTTGACTCTCATGCGAAAATCTTATTACCTGTCAATTACTGTCATTTGACATGTTTGCGCCCAGTTGGTGACAAATACCAGTCTGATTTTTGCATGAGAGTTTAATGAAAGGGTAACAAATCGATTAAAAGTTCTGTCCGACAAAATACATGGGACATTTTCCTAGTCTGACGTTCCAAATTTTTAACCTGTTCCACAATTAAAACTTCCCTTGTTCCAGTGTTCGCGTACATCAAAGTTATGACTAGACACCGTTAAGCTATTAACAAAACAAATTTTCAGCTTGCTATTAATCAACTTTTTTTTGGTACGTGGTATCCAGGCCTAGATGAGAGAATGTCTCGTATTCTTCTGATACAAGATTAATTGATATTGATGTGACAGTTAATATTAATAACAGCTTTTCTGGATGAAGAGATGGTAGATTTTTGATCACAAAGATATGCAGTGATCTTAATTTATTTTATAATTAAAAATTTTTACCATTTATGGTAGGGGAGCGAAGTATGCTAAATGTGCAGTCACTCAAGCGCTTTGGGGACCACTTCTTGTGAACACTTGAGAAGCGCTTCTTGTGAAGAGTAGGTTTAAAAACCAAAAAAAGTTAAGTAAAGATTTCCGTTTTAGTGGGGATTTTCCATTTTTAATTTAATTCTACATTTCCAATAATTGTTTTTTCTGATCTATCCATAATTTGAAAAAAATTTCGAATAAAAGTTACTTATTTTTAAGTAAAGAATCCAAATCTGGAATAAAAATTTGGGGTTTCTATTTAAGATTTTAAAGTAACCCCCACCCAACCCCCCTCTGAGGTCGTTTTGGGTACCATTCAATAGATTTTTCAAAACTATTGATTAAGTGTATCTTGCACTTTTTAAATCTAGTGTTTATTTTGCTAAATTTCGCGGGATTTGTATTTAAAATTTTAAATTTGCCCCCCACCGCTCTCCTTGGGGGTCATGTTTGGTATCCTTCAATATGTTTTTAAAAAATATTGAACACGTATTTTTTAGTTTTTCGATCTAACGTTCATGTCGTGAATTATTCGCTTTTTTTTTGTGAAATATTTTAACTCACCCATTTCCTTACGCCCCGCTAAAATCGTCAGATCTTTTAAATATACACTGTTTTGCATGTCCTTAACTTCCCTTATCTTAATCTGACAATTTCGAGTATTTTTAAGGATAGATTTCTTTTTCGGGCCCCCCTTAACGAACTCCCCTGTGTTAAGAGCTAATATATGGTAGAGGTACATCTGCAGGGTACCAGGTTTCTTCCGTATGATATTCTGATGCGCTCGAGTAACTGCAAAAATACCCGTTTGGGCTCCCTACCATTACGTTTGAATCCTTTTGTTATTAAAGCATTTTCTGATAATATCCCTAACTTTTGACGAGCAGTGTATTTGTTTCTCTTTGAAGTATACAAAAGCAATACATATCAGATGTGTTTACAGAATGTATTTATTTTAAAAAATTACGGATAAAGTTGCTGCAAAAAATACAAAATACAAAAGTGTATCTTTTTCATAAGATTCTTGATTAAAACTTTTAGCAAAGCCCCAGAAAAGAAAACCTCTCTTATAAAGTACCTAAAAATAAGTTTTAAACAAGCAATTGCCGTTTTTGATGGTCCAATTTTGCTACTCAACTATGTGAAGAGTTCAAATTACCGCTTCATTAGCGTCTGGCGAAAATGAGAAAGTTCTCTGACTAGGAAAAATGCATCGAGCAATGCCATTTTCCTTTTTAACTAAGAGGAGAAACTTTTTAGTTTTCTCATTTGGATAATAAACTATTTGTTTTTGTAAAAAGGTAGTTCCGAAACAGATTGAAAGATTAGATATGATGAGTTCAAAAGGTTAACTGATCATATTATCTAAGTAAGGGATAAAATTGAAGCTTATTGAAATTCATGAAAAAGATCTGAGTTTACTTTCAATCTGTTTTATATTACATTGGGTCCGATTTCTTTAATATTGAAGATTTTTGTTATTTTTATATTTGAGATTTTTTTTATGTCTTAGGCTTTGTATTTAAGATTAAAGAGGCTACAATTGTTTGTGTAACGCTATCCATCCAATGGCCCTATAGCCCAATTCGACTCCTGCTTCCTTCACTAAGCTTCTCCAAAGATCTCGATCTGGTGCTGTTTTTTGTTGGCTTGCTTTTCCATGAACGTGGTTTTGGGAGATTTTTGGTCCCATTATCTACTTCGGGCTTCCATATCTTTTATGGACTTTCAGTTAGCCATGCTCCTTGCATTCTTGCGTTTAAAATTTCTTGGTAATGCTGTTCCCATGCATCCAGACCAATCTCCTGCCCACTGTGAATACAGTAACCAAGTATATTGTGCTAGTGTTAGTTTCCTATATTGCTCGTATATTTCTTTATTATAAAAGGCGTGTGGAAGCCAAGGGATACAAGTGCATTTTTAGTAGTTTTGAGAAAATCAAGTTTAAAGTTTAACACTTTTCTTAAATTCTACCGCTTGTTTTTCAAAATAGTTGGTCATTGGCTGGTCTTGTTAACTTCAAAAACTTTTTAGTCCAGTCGGGTTAGACGAATAACAGGCCTAACCTTGCATTAGGAGCTGCCCCAAATTTTATTTTTCTAATCTTTAGGGAGGGTTAATATTAGTATAAATTTAAAATCTCGACTGAATTCCACCGTTGCGTTAGCCGCCATCTTGATTTTAATCGAGAACTGTTTTTGCTCAATATCTCCGCCATTTTCAATTTTTTGACAAAAAGTGTAGAAACTGAAATTGTTGGAAATGTGATTTTCTATAATTTCGTTTATTTTTTTCGTGCGGTCGATATTTTCCGAGTTATGAGGGGAAAATAGTTACAGTTGGAGCATAATTATTGAATTATTGAATTATCTCGTTTATTATTAGTTCTACAACAAATATGTGCCTATAAAAAAATTAAGAGAATTAATTTCTACACAATTTTGATTTCTTTCATTTTTTTGCTAAAATTAATATTTAAGGTAGTACGTATGCGGTAATGGCGCAAGCGTAAGACCGGATTGATTTTATAGCAATTGTTTTTGTTCAATATCTACACCATTTTCAACCAAAATTGTTCAAAATATAATTTCCTACAATTTCTTTTTAACAATTTTTTTCATGCGGTTGATATTTTCTGAGTTACATGGGAAATTAGTAAAAAGTTGTGGAGGGAGCATAATTATTGAATTGAATTTTGTTTTCGAGCTGCCCCAAATTTTATAATTATATCCTTTAGCAGAGATCAATAGTAGTGTAAATTTAAAATTTCGACTTAATTCCGCGGTTGCATTAGCCGCCATATTGATTTTAAATGAGAACTATTGTTGCTTAATATCTCCGCCATTTTCAACTTTTCGACATACATGGTGGGAAAGAAAATTGTTGGAAATGCAATTTTCTACAATTTCTTTGGCACAATTTTTTTATACGATCAATATTCTCCGAGTTAAGGGGGGAAATAATGGAAGCGCAGGGGAAGCATAATTATTGAATTGTCTCATTTATTATTAACTTTACAACATAATTGTACATAAACAAAAATAAAGAGAATTATATTTTATACAATTTTTGAAACTTCTAATGAAACGTCAACCAAACTAAGTATATAAAAGACATAAAAAGAGATTATATGCATTAAGTTCACTTAATTTTATTAACTAGCGGGTTTTATTGGTTGAATTTGTCGGTTGATATTTTAAGTTTTATGTCAGCTAATATATCGTGATGTTTCAACAATTTTTTTTTTAATTTTAAACCCTGTTGGGGGAAATTTTCCAATTTCCCCCCTTGTAGACCCGCGCCACTGGTTCTCTCGAAAAATTGTAGTAAATCGTAATTGCAACAATTTCAGTTATTACACTTTTAGTCGAAAAGTTGAAAATGGCGGAGATATTGAACAAAAACAATTGCTACAAAATCAGTCAGGTCTTACGCTCGCAAATTTACCACATACGCACTACCTTAAATATTGATTTTATCAAAAAAATGAATGCCATCAAAATTGTACAAAATTTAATTCTCTTCATTTTTGTATAGATATGTATTTGTTGTAAAACTAATAATAAACGAGATAATTCAATAATTAAATAATTATGCTACAACTGTCACTATTTTCCCCTCATAACTCGGAAAATATCGACCGCACAAAAAAAATTATAATCAATGAAATTATAGAAAATAGTATTTTCAACAAGTTCAGTTTATACACTTTTTGTCAAAAAATTGAAAATGGCGGAGATATTGAGTAAAAACGGTTCTCGTTTAAAATCAAGATGGCGGCTAACGCAAAGGTGGAATTCAGTCGAGATTTTAAATTTATACTAATATTGGCCCTCCCTAAAGATTAGAAAAATAAAATTTGGGGCAGCTCCTAATGCAAGGTCAATTGCTATCCCGACTGGGCTATTTATTTAACCCGGGACTAGTCGCGCTCACTTCTGTAACGTGAATAGTCGCGTGTTAGATTCTATCTCAAAAAACGAATTTAAATACGGATTTACAACAAATTTTTATTTTATAATATTTTTATTTACTTGTTATGTTAGGAATGTTATTTCTAACAATTATTAAAGCTAATTGGCTCTCTCCATAGCCATAAGTTCCACAAAAGAAGTAGAAGAAGAAGGAAAAAAAATAAGTAAAAAAAAAATTAAAAAAAAAATTCCTACGTATTACTTACACCCTTCGTCGAGGCACTTACGAAATTTTTTCAAAATTGCAAAATTGTTCATCAAGTTATCGCGAAAAAGGATAAAATGTGAGATTCTATCTAACTGCGAGACTACTCGCAGGTTAATAGTACAGCTATATCAGATTTAAAAAAATTTAGCATTTTATAAGATAGTTTAGAATAAAACACAGCACTTATACCCACTGTATTCCAACTAAATACTTGTACTGTACTCTGTACTTGTATATTTATTCTTCTAAATACAATTTGATCAATAAAACAAGTAATCTTTGTAAAAAAATTAAAAATTGGCATAAAAATGCAAAAAGTAGGAAACAACACTAGAAGTAAACTTAGCTATAACAGTTATAGACTATTAATATCTATCATATACTATTTATATTAATAGTCATCTTCGCTTTCGAAGTAGTTATCTGATTCGTCGAGATCTTCCTAAATATTATCCAGAGTGCCTTGATATGTGATTTTTTGTTCTGTAAGACAAATTTCTGTAGAAGTTAAGCCATTGCATGGTTCATATTCCCGGTACAGTACCTTTATATCGAACCTGGCGAAGTGTGTCTAGATTAACAAAATCCTGGTCTTTCATCCTAACAACCATAAATTTTGAACTGGTCTTCATCTCTATCCAGTGTTCTGGTACAAAAATTTCTCTTTCAGTCTTTCTTTCTTTTTCCAAGTACACTTGGATCGTGTCAACTCGCATTAACTAAAATATGATGCAATGATTCGCGACATTCTTAAAATCCTATATGACGTCAATAATTAATGACGCACTGAAATAAGGGTATGGTATGAACTTTAACACATTGTACCACTAATCTAACAAATATTAACGAGTTGGCTGCCAAACGATATAACTAACACTTGTTTGGAGGCCAAGTGATATAAGCGTACTTATATCGAATGGCTGCCAAATGATAAAAAACTATTTTTAGGAGTTAAGTGAAATGCCCATAGATGTCGCTACTGGTTTTAAATTCACTTGTGCCCTTTGGCAACAACATTAAAATGGGTATCAATTATCTATTGCTGTACTTATCTCCAACTTAAACAAAATTGCACTTATACCCCTTGGCCACAACATTAAAATGGGTATTAACTATCTATTACTGTACTTATCTCCAACTTAAACAAAATTGCACGTATACCCCTTGGCTTATAGACGCCTCATATCTAATTCGCCAGTGAATATTTTTAGTGATTGGGCTCGTAATATTTTTCTTTCGAACACGTCTAACGATTGGCAGATTTCTGTTGTTATCCAAGCTTACTGGAAGTGCAGTTTATCTAGTTCCTTAACGAAAAGAAGTCTCCTGAATGTACTGTTCTAATGACCCTGTACAATGATTTATTGTTTCTCTCAAAATAGCCTTTAATTTCGACGTTTACTTTCTCTGCGGAGCAATATCTCTTGCTACGGAGCACTGTTTTAGATCAGAGAAAGGTGATAGTCGATTGAGACCAAATCTGGCTACACAGGCATTTTGCCATAGTTTTCATCAACTTTTAACACGGTGCATTGTCTTGGTGAAACAACAATTTTTTTTCAACAAATTAAGTTTTTTTCCTTTGCGATTCCGGTCTTTATGTGTCCCAATAAAGTAACCCAATAAATTAGTCACTGTTTATTTTTTCTCCGTGTTTGAAATAGTCAATGAAAATAGTACTCTTTGCGGGTCCAAAAATACAGATGCCATAATCTTTCGGGTAGTTTGGATCCATTTTTTATCCATTGCGAGATAGGTACTGATGCAAAAAACAAATCCGACTTATTTCGATCAGTCATGTCCAAATAGCGCCGAGATTCATCGCTACTTTTATGTTTTTGGTCTGGTGTGAGAAAACGCAGCACCAATTTAAAAAACACAGATTTCTCATATTTAAATGTTCATGTATAATAGTTAAAACGGTCCTTTGATAACTGTGATTAGCTTTCTCTTTAAACTTCACTTTGCCACGTTTCATCATAATTTTCAACGTTTTTTCGTTGCTTTCGCGAATAACTGCAATATTTGGTATTCCGTATTTGGTATTCCGAAGCGCTCAGCATCATTGATATCGTGACGTTTGCCTTTGAATTCAGTATATGTAATAGCGTTTAATGGTTGTAGTAAATGTAGCAGAGTCTGGGTAACACTTTATGAGTCCTTTCTCAGTTTTGATGTTTTTTTTTTTTCATTAAAAGGTACAAAAGATACTTTACTGAGTAATAGCTCAACATAGGAAATTGTAAAAAGTAGCGTCACTTAGTTACTTCAAGCACTGTAACTCGGTAAATAATATTCCGGATCACATGAAATTTCGTAAGTATACCTTTAAATGTTAGGTTTACCATATCATATGGAAAATTCATTAGAGACGTCATCTCATGGTAGGGCCGAGGACTTATTAACCTTCCGCAACTAACATAGGTTTTCTGAACATCAAAGCTAACATCGGTGTCAGAGACCGACATAAAAAAATGTTTCCATTGACACACTTTCGTGTGTCAGGGTTGTGTTTACTCTATGAAGGAATTAAATTAAACAAGAATGATACCTACTTTTAATTTATTAATCCTCTTAAACATTAGCAAAATACCTACCAAAGAAAATAAACAATTATATGACATCTCATTTGTGAAAAACAAACTAAATTTTTCACTGCTGTTTCTTTGTACCTAGCTTCACCTTTTACTTCTGGCAATTGGGTTACTAAATTATCAGCAATTGTTGGCACATTCATTATTAGTTAATATTTATACATCTTTTTTTCATCGAGTATGAAACGTCCAACATCGGTCTCTGAGATAAAATTTGCCGATAATTGCATAATCACTTGACACTAAAGACTCAAAGTTCAACACTAAAAACAGGCACCTGAATCAGGCAGCTATTGATGGCGGCTAAGATACTGTAACGTTATAAACGTCTTATCTTTGTTATTTTATTTTTAAATAATTATTTTGCTTTATTTTCTTCTATTTGTTTTACCAGTTTTCTTCGTTAAGAACTCGTTGGCGCCCTCTTTTATTATCCTCTATTTCCTATCTCTACTTTCATCTAAAATCAAAATCATCATACGGAACGTACTTCATATATTCTTACTCTCTAGAGATATCTGTCTTAATGCGGAACATGCCTGCCGCTTCCTACGTCCCACTGTCATGGCAGTGACACTTCATCTCTACTCCCTGGCACAAAACTGAAAATGGAAGAGAAGAATTATTCCTTAAAAGGGCATGTAATTTGAAAATTAGAATTATTTTCCATCAACACTTATTCTCTTGGGGTGAGTTTTGTATTCTAAGTTTTTTATAGTCTACATTTAATTTTTTATAATGATTTTTTTTGCCTAACCTCGACGTTACTCTCCACGTGTATTAGTATCTTAAATTTGAATATTTCATTTCATCTATTGATATGATTTTAGTAATCAAATTATTTAACTATTCCGTCACTAATAATTTTATTTTATAAAAAATAAAACACCCTTTCGAAAAAAGCTTTCGATCACCCTACTCTTATTAGAACAATAGTCCCACACGAACAGTACACGTCACAGATCTGGTTTTGACCTTAAAATAATCAGTTTGCAACTGCACAATCAAGTTCTAACATACACAATAATTACTCAATATATTTACGATCCAAACGTTGTCAATCTTATATTAATAATAAATAGAATTCTTTAATATATTGTTATATTTCTATTTGATATAAAAATTAAATTTTGATAATTATAAACAGAATTCAATTTAATATAAAATATTTTCAATTTTCTCAACCACGGGCATATAAATTTAGAACAACCTGTATACAACAAATTGTTATATTTAATTTTAAGAAGTGATTAAACGAAACTCGGGACAATGCGCTTAAAATAAAACTCAAGTGAAATCGATAATAGGTCATTATCGTTGTTCGCGGAAGGTTCGATCATTAGCCGATGCTAAATAAGACTTAGTGGAAGTAGATAATAGATCATTAAATTTTGTAATTAGTAGAAAGTAATTTTAGAATGGGAATTAACTATTTTTCTTTTGAAATCCATTAAGCATATTTAGAAAGATTAAGAATTGGTTTTGAGGAATACTGCGAATGAGAGTTGGTGGTGGAAGTTTGATTTGTGAATCTGGAAGGGATATTTAGAAAGTAGGGGAATGAATGACAAATAGAGATCAGAATGTTTTGAGCTGTCGAGAAGTGAAGTCCAGTAGTAGACGGTAGTGTACGGAGAGTGAGAAAGCCGGTGTAGTTCCGTGAGTGTGGAGTATCTATCGTGGAACGAGAGGTAGGCCAGGTTGAGAGTAAAAGAACCTCCTTGAGCCAAGAGTTCCCGGTAGCTGATTGCAGTTTCGAAAAAGGTAGAACACAGCATCACGACAGAAGCAGGAAACGAGAGCTATACGAGCTAGTTTCAGAGGAGAACATTACTGGAAGCCAGGACGAGGTTTTGATTGCAGCCAAGGATAGCAGAAAACGGGTCTTGTGTGAAGACATTCTCAGTTCACCAGAAAAAGGTCAGTCTCATTTGTTTGGACATGAATGTATGGGTTTTTCGTATTAAATACCACATTTAAAATTGAAGAAACATAATCAATAATATCAGAAAAGCTTCATCAAACTTAAATAGAATTGTTGCTAATAAATCATAATAGTTAAATGTTAATAAAAACTTTCAATTGGAAACCAAAAGGAAAAAAGATTCCCATGTGTAAATGTTATGTTTAAGAATAATAAGATATAGCAAATATTAAGCAGTGATTGCCATTTAAATAAAATAAACAATATTTTGATTACAATTGTAACCCATATGTGTTATTATTTTACTCTTTTCTTTCCTATCCCGATTAGGAACCATTGAGAAATACTTAGAAGCCACGTATGTAAGTAATTAATTTTATAAAAAGCCCTGAGATTGAAAACATATTGATATGTGATCTGGTAAATTAATTAGATTATTATTAATGCATTGATTAAATTAAATGACATATAAAAATATTATCTCATATCAATAATCAAGATCACATCAACTGTCGTCCAACGTGGAAAGAATTGTAAAGTATTTCTAGTGGCAAATTTGAAGGATAGAAAGAGTAAAGCCGGTATTTGAAAATTTATATGCCTGTGGTAAAAAGTGAGATACTTACATTTGATAACATAAAATTTTAGATCTCTTTAGGTACAAATTTTACATAACTGATTTAATATTTTATTTTTACGATATTTACATTTGATATATTTATTGACAATTTATAATATTTGGGTGAGAAAAAGTCGTCTTGGTAACATACTAGTAAAATTTCATATTTGGCGGGGACAGTACTTCTTGAAAACAAATGTCTGTGACAAGAAGCCAAAGCAAAGACAACAAAAAACAAAAAGAACATTCAGACCAAAAAGATATTTTAGACACGACAATCATGGCATCAGAACAGCAAGAATTATCAGGAATAGATAAACTATTACAACTGATGCAACTCCAGTCACAAAAACTGGATGACAATCAAAGAGAAACATCAAAGAAAATGGATGAATCACAACAAAAAATGGATCAAAAAATGGAGGAAACACAACGAAAAATGGATGAAACACAACAAAAATTGGATCAAAAAATGGATGAAACACAACAGAAAATGGATGAAACACAACAAAAAATGGATGAAACACAACAAAAATTGGATAAAAAAATGGATGAAACACAACAAAAAATGAAACAAGCAATAGAAGAGAACAACAAGAAAATGGAGGAACGCATAGAAAAGGAAGTAAAAGGATGTTTAACAACAATGAAAAACGAGATGAAAGAACAAGAAATGAAAATTCAAAATAAAATAAAGGAAATAAAGAATTGCCAGAAAAAAGAAAGGGAAAGTTTGGAAAACAAGTTGCAAAACGCTATTCAAGCAATCAGAGAAGAAATGGAAAGAAAGATTGCGGAAATCAATATTCAACAAAATGTAGGAGAAAGAAGAGAAATGGTTATACATAGCACAGATGACGTGAAGATAAGGTTTGGCGGGGATGTAAGAAGATTACACCCAGTGCCGTTCATAAATAGCCTGAAAAAGAAAATACAGCACATCGGAAATTTCGAAACAGCAAAAGAAACTATCAGAAACCATCTAAAATATGAAGCAAGCCTATGGTTCGATTGCAAAGAAGAAGAATTTGACAGTTGGCAACAATTTGAACAAAAATTTTTGAATTATTTCTGGGGAAAAGTCCAACAATTGGAAATTAACAAGGAATTGCAAAATGGGAAATACAATGATAGGATGGGTATATCAGAAAGGACATATGCATTACAAATTTACTATAACGCAAAACATTTACAATATAATTACTCATCGGAACAATTAGTCGAACTGATTGCAAGACATTTCGAAGAAACGCTGGAAGACCATATCACATTGCAAAACTACAAAGACATAGATAGTTTATGCCAATTCCTACAAATAAGAGAATCACGTTTAAGAGAAATAAAATCAAGAAGGTCGCGAGAAGATTACAGGCCCCGAGAAACACAGGATTACAGAGATAGAAATCAAAATAGGAGGGGCTATACAAGACGAGATTTTAATCCCAGAAGGGAAAACGAAAATAGAGACAACGGAAGAGGAAATTATGAACAAAGAAATAGGCAATGGAATGAGGACAGAAATCGAGAATACCAGAATAGAAACATCACACGCTCAAATCAAGAAAACAGAAATAATGGTAGACAAAATGAACAGGGATATCGAGAAAACCGAAACAGATCCGACAGACCAAGAGAAAATAGAAGAGAAGTAAATAATACCCAGACAGATGAATATGACGGAGAGAGACATTATGACGAAAATATAAACAACGATGAGCAAACGGCGTTTTTTCACGACGGCGCTCACTAAAAACCAAAAATCAAACAGGAATCTTTTGTAACCCCAAGGAGTTTATTAAATTGGCAAGAAACAACGAAAAGAAAAATGGAGTTAATTTAAAATTTGTGGAGGGATTTATCAACGAGAAACCAATTAAAATTATGATAGACACTGGATCTGAAATAACATTGGTCAACAGAAAACTAATAGAAGAAGTTAACTTAACAAATTTAATTTACAAAATACCTAGGGTAAATTTAGTGGGCGCAAACAAACGGACATTGGCAACTATAAATGAAGGCATACGAGTAATGGTACGACTGGGTAAGAAGATGTATGCACTACAATGTGTAATAATGCCAAACATGTCACATGACATGATAGTAGGAGTTGACGAATTGGCAGAAAAACATGTAGTGATAGATTTTAAAAATAATACGATGAATCTAACAGAAGAAAAAGAAGAAGAACAGGACAAGGAACAGGAGAAACAAAATACGGACGAATCAGGTAAAGAACAAACAGTGGAAATGAATTTGGCAACGAAGCAAGGACAAAGAAGAAAAGGGAGAAAAAGTCAGCAAAAGACAAAAGAAAATGAAACCTGTGGCTCCCCAAAAGAAGAGTTGAGCCCAGAAGAAGAAAAATTGAGAGTATCAAAAGCAAAAGAAAACTGGGATTCCTCAAAAGAAGAGATGAGCTCAGGAGAAGAAGAAATAAAGCTAACAAATGAAAGCGAAAAAGATATAATCGAAACAGTGGCATTTGAAGAGGAGGCATATGAAAACGAGGATGCAGAATGCACGGTAAAAGTATGTGAAAAATCTGAGGAAAAAGACAGAAGATTGATATGGGAAAAAGGGAAAGACAACATAATAGCCGACACTCTAACACAGGATGAGGACACTGAAAATAAGGAAACAATTACTCTACAGGTGGGACTAATTAGAGTAATACAAGAAGAAGGGGTATAAGACGTAGATTAAAGTAAGGAAATATACAGGAAGTTGGTTTTGCCTCGAGAAAATTTATTTAAAATTGCAGATAAATTTTATCGAATACAAGGCGGGGATTTGTTATATTTCTATTTGATATAAAAATTAAATTTTGATAATTATAAACAGAATTCAATTTAATATAAAATATTTTCAATTTTCTCAACCACGGGCATATAAATTTAGAACAACCTGTATACAACAAATTGTTATATTTAATTTTAAGAAGTGATTAAACGAAACTCGGGACAATGCGCTTAAAATAAAACTCAAGTGAAATCGATAATAGGTCATTATCGTTGTTCGCGGAAGGTTCGATCATTAGCCGATGCTAAATAAGACTTAGTGGAAGTAGATAATAGATCATTAAATTTTGTAATTAGTAGAAAGTAATTTTAGAATGGGAATTAACTATTTTTCTTTTGAAATCCATTAAGCATATTTAGAAAGATTAAAAATTGGTTTTGAGGAATACTGCGAATGAGAGTTGGTGGTGGAAGTTTGATTTGTGAATCTGGAAGGGATATTTAGAAAGTAGGGGAATGAATGACAAATAGAGATCAGAATGTTTTGAGCTGTCGAGAAGTGAAGTCCAGTAGTAGACGGTAGTGTACGGAGAGTGAGAAAGCCGGTGTAGTTCCGTGAGTGTGGAGTATCTATCGTGGAACGAGAGGTAGGCCAGGTTGAGAGTAAAAGAACCTCCTTGAGCCAAGAGTTCCCGGTAGCTGATTGCAGTTTCGAAAAAGGTAGAACACAGCATCACGACAGAAGCAGGAAACGAGAGCTATACGAGCTAGTTTCAGAGGAGAACATTACTGGAAGCCAGGACGAGGTTTTGATTGCAGCCAAGGATAGCAGGAAACGGGTCTTGTGTGAAGACATTCTCAGTTCACCAGAAAAAGGTCAGTCTCATTTGTTTGGACATGAATGTATGGGTTTTTCGTATTAAATACCACATTTAAAATTGAAGAAACATAATCAATAATATCAGAAAAGCTTCATCAAACTTAAATAGAATTGTTGCTAATAAATCCTAATAGTTAAATGTTAATAAAAACTTTCAATTGGAAACCAAAAGGAAATAAGATTCCCATTTGTAAATGTTATGTTTAAGAATAATAAGATCTAGCAAATATTAAGCAGTATAAAATAAACAATATTTTGATTACAATTGTAACCCATATGTGTTATTATTTTACTCTTTTCTTTCCTATCCCGATTAGGAACCATTGAGAAATACTTAGAAGCCACGTATGTAAGTAATTAATTTTATAAAAAGCCCTGAGATTGAAAACATATTGATATGTGATCTGGTAAATTAATTAGATTATTATTAATGCGTTGATTAAATTAAATGACATATAAAAATATTATCTCATATCAATAATCAAGATCACATCAATATATATAAATATAGATAAAATTAAAATAAAATAAAAATAAAATCTTTAAAATCAACACACATTAAAATTGTAAAATTGTAAATAAGTCATTCACTAATTTGATTTACACAAACATAATAACAGACATAGATTTTCTGGTTAACTTACACCAATTATCTCATCACCCTCAAGAACTCCTAAGTCCCATATATTTGTTTACCTTTGCTGCATCGTCCGTCTATTCCACCATATCCCGTTAGCATAACTTTAAAAGAAACATCATGGTAATGAAAACTGAGTTGATAGCACCTTGTATCCGAATGTAAGTACGACACGTTATGATTGCATGAGTATATATGGCATACTTCTGCGCATGTTGTTGCGTTTGAGGGAAGTTTTGTACCACCACCTCCATGAATGCTTGCATGTGCATTGGTATGCTATTTCGCTACTTTTATGTATGTTATTCAACATTGGCTTGATCATATGGATCTTTAGCATCTTCTACAACCAGACAATGTGCTAATTCTGGTTTTTATTTGTAGCATTTTGTAACTTGTTACCTTTGACCTGAAGATGCTCTACAAATTTTAAAGAGCGAAACCGGTCGTCGGAAGTTATAATAAAGATTGAGAGTAAGTCTGACTTTTACTTCATTTATTTTATTCCTTCGCCAATTACTACTCTTTACGATTATTTGGCAAAGACTTGTTTTTGGTTTTTAGGATGGTTGCATCCCTGTTTGCATCGGGGATGCACCTTTAAGGCGAAGAATAAGACCATGACATCCAGACTACAGCACCCAACATCTTCAGCTGCAGGGACCTAGGGCCGAACATCTGCCAAAGTCTACAAGAGGTCAACAGCTGAACCATTCGACATCAAGAAGTTACCATCAAACCAATACCAAAAGCCATAAGTATAATCTACGAATTGTTAGTTTTTGGCAAGAATTCGAATATATTTGTTAATTCACTTAATAAGTCACATTTTTATTATATTTATTTTTATGAACAATAAACATGATTAGTTAAAAATGTTGTTTTATTTGCTTCAATCCGAATTTTCATAGTTCATTTCTAAGAATAGGAGAAGACGAACATACACCTGACAGACTGAGCTAAGCTAAGGGTGTAGTGATGGCTATCTTGGATGATTGAAGTAATATTTTCGAATATTATTTCACTTAGCTGGGATTTCACAGGCGCCCAACGTGGGGCGTCTGTGATACATAAACACATAACGAACATTAGATACATAACGAACCATTTGGATATAATCGTAAAAATTCTAAGTGGTCCGTCTCACAGTCCGAATGTTAGTCACGGAAGGTTAACTAACTTATTATTATATTTATGTATATTTATAGCGCAACACCCAATATATTTTTTCACTACTAATTAGAGTACGTAACTACTCAAAAGTTCAAAACAAAAACGCAATCATACTACACAGCACAAATTTTATGAGATTAATTTTATAGGTTACAAAAAAATATACGATACTTTTTAAAATATGAAATAGTAGCCTCCCCGTCCATGAAACAAAGGGTACTATATTACAAAATATTTACGCCTGCCTTTCATATCGACATCGACATGTGATGATGCATAAAGCTCATACTCATATTCCAACGTTTCGGCGGCCAAGTCACTTTATTATCCAACTTGATGGGATTCGTAAATGAAGCGTACAATAATTTTGTATTAGGTTTAACAATGTGAGACGTAATTTACGGGAGTACGCCATTTTTACATTATTTCTAGGTTAACTTTTAAACTGCCGTGAACAAAAAAAGTAATACGCGATAAATACAAAACAATTTTTTTTCAAATAAAATAAGAATCATATCTACAAATTTAGCATAGAAACGCTTAATTGAAATAAAATTTAATAATAAATGATTGTAGAATTTAAAAATTAATTGTAAAAAATTTTTAAGGACAATATAAAGAAGGTTTTGAGCTGAGTAAATATTTTCTGAAATGAAGACAAAGCAGTTATCAACATCACGTTACCAGTGTAGAATTTCAGGATTTTTAGTGATTTAATTAAATTCCAAGTGATTTCAAAAATCATTAGCTAAGAATTTCTAAACTAAAAGTTGTTTATAAAAGTTAATTTTGAATATAAAAAAAATTGAGGCTAACCTTTCAATTTCTTTCCAGGTTTACTTAGAATGGTCTAATGTGTTAATATGTTTTCTTAATTTTATACTAATTTCACTAGAAGATTTTACTTCATTGTAAAATTTTTTAAATACTATGGTATTCAGCCAAGCAATTTGAACTTATACAGGGTGTCTGCGTAACTTGGAACCATATGGGAAACTTTTTTAATATCAATTTTACGAAAAAAAGCCATTCTTTATAAAGTGCTCTGCATAGTCTAGATCCTAAGATGCAATCATCAGATATCAAATTTTGTCAACAGTATACGAGGTATGTCAAAAAATATGAATTTCGCTCAAGAGCAAACTACCTTTATATTTCAAAATATCAAAAAATTTTATTATGAAAAGTTATTTATAATTAAAAACCATATTCAAATATGCAATAACAGCCTTCTACTTAAAAAAAAATTTTCTGAAATTTTCTTAAATTACCGATTCCGAACATCATTTTTATTTATTAGACATGTAATAACTCTTTTATTAATAATTTTAGGAAAAAAAGTTATCCTTCATAAAAATCTGTGCATGGTCTAAACCTCAAGATGCAACTATCAGTTATCCAAGTTTGTTAATTTTATACGAGGTGTGTCGAATAATATGAATTTAGAAAGAATTCTAGAATTCATATTATTTGACACACCTCGTATAAAATTAACAAACTTGGATAACTAATGGTTGAATCTTGAGGTTTAGACCATGCACAGATTTTTATGATGAATAACTTTTTTTCCTAAAGTTATTAATAAAAGAGTTATTACATGTCTAATAAATAAAAATGATTTTCGGAATCGGTAATTTAGGAAAATTTCAGAATTTTTTTTCCAAGTAGAAGGCTGTTGTTGCATATTTGAATATGGTTTTTAATTACAAATAACGTTTCATAATAAAATTTTTTAATATTTTGAAATATAAAGGTAGTTTGCTCTTGAGCGAAATTCATATTTTTTGACATACCTCGTATACTGTTGACAAAATTTGATATCTGATGATTGCATCTTAGGTTTTAGACTATGCAGAGCACTTTATAAAGAATGACTTTTTTTCGTAAAATTGATATTAAAAAGTTTCCCATATGGTTCCAAGTTACGCAGACACCCTGTATAAGATTATTCTGTAAGATATTATAATGGTATCCCCGAAGACGTTTTGTTTCGATTTAAGAGTTCAAATCAAATGATCTAAAAGTTTGTGTAGTGGTTTTTTATATTAAAAATATTTTCTGGGTAAATTTTTGAAGTTCTGTATGGCTTTTAAATACCTGAAAGAGATTATTGAAAAAACATGGATTTTTTAATTTGCAATTAATTTTATTTTGTAAGAAATTTAACTGTAAAACTTTCTTGCATTTACAAAATTTTCTTAAAATGTACAGTGGTAAGATATAAAAACGAAAAGAACAAATGAAACTTTTCTTAATTTTCTTAAAATTGTTTTATGGCAATTGGTAATGGCTATTATCCCGGTGGACGTATTTTATAAAGTCATTTTATTAAAGTGTTTCATCTTTGTTCGCTATTGTGCTCAATATTATGAATTGATTGGATCAGTATGGATTGATGAACTCAACATTAAACAGCTTGAACATCATACCGACTATTACGAACATAAAGATAAATATAGAGCGGTATTAACAAAAGAAAAAAAAAAAAAAAAAGGTAAACAGTAAATGACGAAAATAGAAAATAAGTTTCCGTTCGAGAGAACTACAACTAGACTCATGGAGTATAATGTAGTTCTAACAATTATATTTGAAAATAAAAATTACAAGGACATATAAACAAAGACTAAAAGTTTAAATAATATTAGGAAAAACCATTTTTAAACATAACAAATGCGACAATGTCACTGAAAATGATAAACATCAAAATTCTTCGTAAATAATAATATATCAAAGACATGACGTATCGCTTATCCTTGTTTATCTTACTGTGTAAAAAGAGACCTAGTATAAAAATTAGGTCGTGAATAATTTCATACACCTACAAAGATCCGTTGGAACAACTGTATCTGTGTACTTTTTTAGTATTTAAATTGATAGAAACATTATATCAGTTACTTCTAGAAATCGCGTTGATCTGTTTTTTATATCGAATAAACAGATGAAATTCCGTGAATCAATTATAATTCTCGCAAGACTTGGCTTCAGTTGTAATATCGCGATTAATTAAAAACTGTTTGTTAGCGAAAGGATATCGTAATTAGAATAGCAAACTTCGTTATTGGCAATTCAGAAAACTGCAGGAGTTCTAGTCTCATACATTTCACAACATGCAAACTAAGACTTGCAGGAATGCTTTAAACCTCATTAAAGTTGCGCTCTATTCGCGCCACTTAAACGTTATACCTGACTTGGAGAGGAATCTTTGTTCTATCTCGTTTTCGGGAGTACACTTGCAACTAGATTAAAGTAAATAGGATTTTCGCAGGTGTTTCCGTGTGTAATTGTTGCGAATCGGGAAATTTCCTAAATTTAATGAAAATAAACCGTAGACGTAACGAAATTCTTAAAATAATCTTATTTATTTTTCAAAAAAGTAATTTAACACATAAATATATATACATTTACGGGGGTCTTACACCCTCTGACGCATCCCGCATTTCGATCTCCACCTTTTTCGATAGGTCCATTCTTCCTCATTTATGGCTCTATCTCTCATTATTTCTCTGATTCCTTCTCTCCATTCCAGTGCTGGTCTTCCTCTTCTTCTATTTCATAGAGCATAGTTTAATGCCTGTTTTGGCCATCGTTCATCATCCATTCGCATTACATGCCCGTACCATAAAAGCTGTTTGTATTCTCTTGTATCTACGGTATTGTAGATTCTTCTTGTCCTACTTCTTATTTCTTAAGTCTAGATATCCGACACGCTCTTCTCAGATAGTCCATTTCTACTACTTCCAGTTTTTTCTTTTCATTCAATGTCATTTGGCAACATTCAGATCCGTACGTCAAAATTGGTTCTACAACCGACTTGTAGATTGTCATTTTGGTTTGTAAACTAATTTTAGGAGACCAAAGTAACGAGTTTAGTGTTTGTACTACATTTCGACCTTGTTGTATTTTCTGCTGGATGTCCCGTTTCGATGTTCCTTCCTTTGCTATGACTGTCCCTAAGTATTTAAATTCTTGGCATTGTTTTATATCTCTAATCGGGAGTTCTGGGTCTCTTTCTTCGTCTTTTATTCTAAGGTATTCTGTTTTGTTTATATTGATTGTGAGACCCCAATTTTCGTATTCTTCGGTTAACTTTCGAATCATGTAATCCATGTCTTTCTCATCATTTGCCATAATCACTTGATCGTATGCGAAGAAATGATTTTTTAGTTACTTGTTTCCAAGTTATATTCCCATTTCTGTGCATTTTCTCCTCCAGTTGCTTAATGCTTCCTGAATATAGATTTTACATATGGGTGGGGACAAATAACATCTTTGTCTTAAGCCTTTTGTTACAGCAAACGGGTCTGAAATTTTATTTTCAATTTTAACGACACTTTTTGCATTTATGTACATGTTCGCCATGGCGTTCATGTATGCCTTACTTAGGCCTGCCTTCGTCAATACTTTAAATAATTGAATGAATTAACCCTTAAAATACTATGGTTGCCATATGGCAACCATTGAAAGCAGTGATCTAAATAATTTTTTCAGTAGGTTTCTCTATTAAAAAGCAGATGGCTCATGCAGTTCTGAATAGTAAAATACGTATATTTTAAGGTGTAGTACTGAAAGTTCAGTCTTAAGTTAGTGTTTGTTTGATTAACATCGTTGTGTATATATCCGATTTTTGTTGGTGCAAGAAAATGTACATCAGATTTGTTTAAGTAACTTTTTAATACCTAATATAAATTATTTTTTGTTTAGTATACGATTTTATTTATAAGAATATACTATATTTTAAAAATGTTGCATTAGTTTGTCTTTTTCTTTTAGTGTGTAATTATTTTAGGGCGAGAAAAACTAAAATTGCCATATGGCAACCAGAGTCTCTTTCAGTACCTATTATTTAATGTTTTTATTTTATTTCAGAAGAGGCTTTACTCTTGAAGAGGCTGTACAATAAATATATTATACACGGCTCACTAAAATAATTAGTTACGCCCCTGTACTACTGATTACTTAAAATTCAAGTAGTATTTATGTAACCTTTCTGGAAACTCCAGGTTATTGTTGAGACTCGCATTTGAACCCCTCGCCGGGGCAGATCGTCAAAAGCTTCCTAACGAGAATCATCTCTAATCTATCGACGCTCCCGCTATTCGTAAAAAGGCCGCATTTTACCGGCTTTTTTTGCTATCGTTTTATACCGCTCAGATAATTCAATCTGCTCAGTATTATCGACGATGATTTATTTAGCGTATTAGTGAGTGCCTTACAAATGAACCAAATGGATTATGGAATTCAATCAGAGCTCTGATGTGACACGTCATCAAGGAATAAAACTGTAAGTACTCTACATGTATGTGAACATAACTTATTAGTCGTGATACTGTATGCATTTTGAACCATATACCTCTCGTAGCAAATATTCTTTGTGCCATTTATGCAGATAATACTTTAAATTACATATGAAAAATCGTTATCTACTCTTAACCAGCTTACCTATGGGAATATACTCTATAACCGTACAATAAGTATAGGTTACTATTGTTAAGGATACTTTACGTATTGCCTAAACATTTCTGTTCCATCGAGCCGTATCATATTAATTATTTATTAATTAAATCCTCAAGGTCCTTCGTATTTGCATATTTTGATAATCTCTATTCTGAGAATAACGGTTTTTCATTTATAGTGTCTTTCTGTTGCATTTGGAAATTTCCAAGCCACGCCGCCCCGGCACAAAAATAAAATATTCCTCTCTTTCTGCACTCAAATTCTCAGTATTTAACCCAGCACGTCTCTACAATAGCTGGTAGGTTGTTAAGCCCGGTCTACACGTGCAATTTCAGAAACTACTTGCTTTGTTCAAATAAAGGAGTCGTTTTGTTTGTATGAAAAAATATTTGCATATATTACATTATTTTATTTTCGTAAATATATTTTTCTGTTTATAGTATACAAAAAGTGTACTCATTTCTTGGCTGATAGTACGGGTGTTATAATTTTAACATTGTTTGTTCAACCTTTTGATTTAAATTAAATTTATAATTTTGAATCCGATTAAGCCTGGTTCACAGGTTACAAAAATTATTAAAAATAATTTTGTTTTCTTGCATAAATTGTAAGTTTTTGCTACATTTAGCTTCGCTTAAGCTCATTTTACACTTCTAGAAAACTATAGAAAATAAATAATTGTTTTTTCCTTCAATTTAATTAATTTAAATACTTGTTAAGGGTGTCTCACACTTGCTGAAAAATACCCATTTTGGAAAATTGCATATATTTTGAAATTTTATAGTTTTGCATTTCATATACTAATCTGCGCTCATACAGGGTGATACTATTAAGCCAATCTCACACTATTAAACGTGTAATATATAATATATTGTACATATTCTCTCATTTTCGCATCGATTTATAGGTTTAGACATTTGCAAATAATCTATCTAATCTCACATTCTCGCAACATGGCTGACCGATCAAAATATAACCGACAGAGGCTCACCGCAAAACTTGATATAACCAAGTTGGCTGATTCGGTTCCCACAACTCTTAATTCTCTAAACAAATATAAAATTCGTGAAATAATTTCACAACTCAAACATTCTTACGGACTTTTCCGCGATGCTCAAAATGTGCTGGAGACGATCCCCGAGGAACCTACCCCCTCTACTGATTCCTCTGTGGTTTTTGATAAATATTTGGATACAATTTCTCTATTGGAAGAAAGGTTAGAGGTCATTGAAAGTTCTAATGTGACTGCTACCCCCTCCCTCCAATTTGACCCTAATTCTTCTCTAACCTCACAGTCTATGGCTAGGCAACGAACAGTAAACCTCCCTCGTATTCAGTTAAAACCATTTAGTGGCTTAGTTACTGAATACAATTCATTCATTGAGACCTTTGATACAATAATAGGATCTGATACTACATTAAGTGATCTGGAAAAACTCATTTACCTCAAAAGTTTTCTAACTTCCGAGCCTTTGACGCTTCTCGAGCATATCCCACTCACAGGTGACAATTACAAAATAGCCCGGGATAACCTGACACAAAGGTACGCCAACTCTAAATCGCTTATCAAAACTCTCATCTCTCAAATTCTTGATGCGCCTCCTATTTCTGGAAACGCAAATCACTCACAATTAAGAAATTTTCATACGGTCATGTCAAATAATTTCAAGGCCCTATTGAACTTGAATAGGCCCCCTTCAGATCTCTTGCATTTACTTCTCATACATATCGCTACTCAGAAACTCGACGCACCTACCATTAGGGCTCTTGAGTTCCAATCCGGTGGTAGCCAAGCTACCCCTGATTTTGTCCATTTTCTAGGGGAAATCGAGACACGCGTTGTTCATCTTGAGAATATTCAATCTCAATCAAAACCAAAATCGACTACTACTTCCAGACACTCTTTACACCTAGCCTCAGACACTTCTACCAGTAACCTTTCGCCTCGCTTAGGTCCTAAGAAATGTTCCTATTGCAACGACTCTCACTCGATCTACTCTTGTCCTCAGTTCAAGCAGTTGAATTCTAAAGAACGTTTTAGTTTTGTCAAACAAAATAAATTTTGTATTAATTGTCTTGGGTCTCACATGCTCGATCAGTGTAAATCCAAATTCTCTTGCATAGTTTGTAAATCTCGTCATCACACGTTGCTCCATTTCGACAAAACGGGTCATAGTAACCCTTCCGCGGCTGTTGGCCAACACAACTCAAATAATCATAATAAAACCGCTATCTCAAATAACTCCCATACACAGGGTAATTCACAACAGGGGCCCTCACATGTTAGAGCTCCTGAAACGGAAGTTAATCTTCAAAATTCGACTCCACATTCAATGGCTCTATCTGCAGCCTCGCTTGATAATCATTTGGTGTTATTAAGCACACTCCAGGTCTATCTTGTCGCTCCTAGCGGCAAGAGGGTCTTCGCAAAGGCACTTTTAGACTCGGCCTCACAGGTTTCATTTATTAGTGCTGACCTCGTAAAGGAACTGTCACTCACCACTAGAGATGGAAAATTACGGATCAATGGAATTAACTCCACCTCATCCTCGTCTCAATCTATTGTAGATACAACAATTTTCGCTGTCGCTAACGACGTTCCTTTTGACATCTCGTGCTCTGTACTCCCAAAGATAACAAATCCGCTTCCTCAAATTTCTATTTCGGCGAGCAAACTAAACATACCCTCAGAGATACCATTAGGTGATCCGATGTTCCATGTAACATCCCCAATTGGTATCCTGCTCGGTGCAGACCTGTATAACGATATCATTCAACCTGAAATAATTCGTTTGGGAAAAGGTCTTCCCGTTCTTCAACGCACTCTACTCGGGTACACGATATCAGGGTCAGTTCCAGACTTTGCTCTTAAGTCGAAAAATACTAAAAAGGCTTTGGAATTTTATTCAAACTCTCTCGTTACTTGTTGTTCTCATAACACTCCTTCCGCCGTAAATGAGCCGGTAGTGTCCAACGAGGAACTATCCGATCATTTACAAAAATTCTGGGAGCTGGAAGAAGCCGCTCCTCAGAACACCGATCTCATTAATGATCACCCCGCTGAAATTAATTTTGTAAAACATGTTAATGTTCTCCCCAATGGACGATATGAGTCCACACTCAATCTCAAACTCCCTATCGAAGATATAGACATGGGAAATTCGTTTCTCTCGGCAAAAAGACGTTTTCTCAGTCTCGAGAAACGTTTTCAACTCAACCCTGATTTATTGGAAAAATATCAGGACATTATATCGGAATATCTCAATAACGGACAAATAATTCAAGTGCCGTTAAAAATGCTAAATGACTCAGGTAAACCTAATTACTTTCTCCCTCACTTTCCCGTTTTCAAATCCAACTCTACTACTTCCACTCGTATAGTTTTCGATCCAAACAATAAATCGTCTACGGGAATCTCCCTCAGTGACGTCATAGACAAAGGTTATGTCGTCCAACATGAACTTTTTGACATTCTCGCTAAGTTTCGTCAGTTTAAATTCGCACTAGTAGGCGACATCAAGGCTATGTTCCTACAAATCGCCATTTGTCCCACTGAAACATTTCTGTTAAATTTTCTCTTTAGGGACAATATTCAGCAGCCTTTACGGTGCTATCAATTTCAAAGATTACCCTTCGGGCTCCCAAGTAGCCCATTTATCGCTCAAAGAGTTATCAAGCACATCGCTGACAACAACAAACATACCCACGAACTTGCTACTAGTGTTCTGCAAGAATCTATCTATATGGATGACCTGATCAGCGGTGCTGACAGTCTTCATGAATTAAGTTGTCTTTTCGAACAATTAACTTCTTTGCTAGAAACCCATGGTTTCCTCCTCCACAAGTGGAACTGCAGTTCTTCAGAATTTCTGTCTCAACACAATTTAAATCCCGTCTCTGAAGTCAGTCTTAACTTCACGGGATCTGATAAAGTCTTAGGCATATTCTGGGATTCAGAACGCGACCACTTTTCGTTTAAAACTCCTATCTTCAAATTGGCTAATGTTGTTACTAAACGTACTATTCTCTCCTACATTGCTACTTTGTATGACCCGCTAGGATGGTTATCCCCTGTCCTTGTGAACGCTAAGCTCTTGATACAGGAAATATGGTCCCAGAAATTGGACTGGGATCAACCCATTGACTCACCCATCATTATGAAAAATTGGCAAAACCTCTTATCGACATTCAAAACTATAGAAGAGGTCAAGGTACCTCGATGCTTACTTTTACAAAAGAAAGTTGTTGATGTTCAATTAATTATTTTCACCGACGCATCGGAAAAAATATACAGCACTTGTGTGTATCTCAAAGCGACATACTCAGACTTTTCTGTATCGTCGCGGCTTATCGCTTCTAAAAACAAAATTTCTCCGCTAAAAAATAAACTCACCATCCCCAAATTGGAACTTTGTGGAATAGTGTTGGGAGTCACTCTGGCTCATAGACTTTTTCACATCTTCAAGAAAAATTTGAGTATATCTTCATCTCATCTCTTTGCTGACTCTACAATTGCCTTGTCTTGGATACTTTCTAAAAAACACATTTGGAACATTTTTGTACAAAACAGAATTCAAAAGGTCAATTCCTTGTTGGAAACTTTTCCTTGTGATTTCCATTTCGTCAGAAGTCACGAAAACATCGCTGACCCCGCTTCCAGAGGGATAAATGTCTTTGATAATCCCCAGACCACCGAAGACTGGTTATGCGGACCTAGCTTTATTAGAGACAATCCCATCGATTTTTCTCTTCATCAAATTCCTCATTTTCAGGATGATCTTCCTGAATTAAGGAAGTTAGTTGTCTCAAACATAGCAACAAATCACGAACTCAACGACACCTTTGAAAATCTATTCGCTAAATCTTCTTCTTTTCGTAAAATTCAAAGAATTGTCGCTTATCTTTTTAGATTCATCAGTAATATTAAAAAGAAAATAAATAACTCTCCACGAGATACGGATATATTGACGCCACCCGAAATGGAGATCGCTGATCACGCGATCATCAGGTATATCCAAAGTATCTACTTTAAAAAAGAGATTCTTGAATTGAAAAATGCTAAACTCGTGACCAATAAAGCCATTCGTAAACTCAACCCCTTCCTACAACATAATGATGGGCTGATTCGTGTGGGAGGACGTCTCCGACACGCCCCCATATCGTATAATCAAAAACACCCCATTCTACTTCCTTCTAAATGTCGAGTTGTAGAACTAATCTTGACTCAAGCTCATCATAAGTTATTACATTCAGGCGCGCAAACAGTACTTTCGTATGTCAAAATGAAGTACTGGCCAATTGACGGATTAAGACAGATTAAACGCTTAATTCGTAAGTGTGTAAACTGTTTCCGATTCATGACACCCAATTCTGTTCAACAGATGGCAGATATGCATCCCGATCGTGTACTCCCCACTAGACCCTTCCAAGTCGTCTCAGTGGACTATGGGGGGTTCTTCTTAATTAAGTCCTCACATTTGAGGAAGGCACCGCTTTACAAAGCATACGTAGCCTATTTCATTTGCATGAGCACTAAATGTGTTCATATCGAACTCGTCACAGGATTAAGCGCAGAAGCCTATATTCTTACTCTGAAAAGGTTTATTGCCAGAAGATCCACGCCCAGTATTATTTGGAGCGACAATGCCACAAATTTCCATGGGGCAAAAAATGAAATGCGCGAATTCTATGATTTTTTCTTAAATCAAAATAATTCGGAACAGATTAAGGAATTCTGTACTCAAAACTCCATAACTTTCAAGATGGGTGTTCCCCGCAACCCCCATCAATTCGGCCTCCATGAGGTAGGAATAAAGAGTGTGAAGTATCACCTCTATCGAATTATAGGAAATTCCCACTTCACCTTTGAAGTGTTTAACACAGTATTATGCCAAATCGAGGCTATTCTAAATTCGAGACCCATCACTAGGATGTCGTCTGACGCCAATGACTTCGCTTTCCTATCTCCAGCTCACTTCTTAGTTCAAAGAAGTTTAACCGCGCCCCCTGAACCAAGTGTTTCAGAGATACCTGAAAATAGGTTGAATCTTTTTCAGCGTATTAGTAAAATTCAACAGCAATTTTGGAAATTGTGGAAAAAAGACTATCTTTGCCTCCTGCAGCAAAGAAATAAATGGACCGACCCTACTGACCCTGTCAAGATCGGGGATTTGGTTCTGTTGAAGGAGGATGGTACTCCTCCACTCTTATGGCCAACTGCCAGGGTAATAGATGTATTGCCTGGTAAGGATGGTCTAGTTCGTACTGTCAAGATTCACACTACTCACGGTGATTTTCTTCGTGGTATTACGAAAATCGCTGTGATTCCCCTGGAAGATTAAAATCTATCCCTAGGGGGAAAACTTATCGTTTTCCTCCATTTTATCGTTGTTACCCCTTGTGTATATAAACTCTAATTTCTTCAAACATTTCTTATCGTTGTGCACATCTTTGCCAATCCCCTCTCTTCGAGGTGATATAGGCCATCTCTCTCGCCTGTCGCCCCCGGCAATATGTACAATAAATATATTATACACGGCTCACTAAAATAATTAGTTACGCCCCTGTACTACTGATTACTTAAAATTCAAGTAGTATTTATGTAACCTTTCTGGAAACTCCAGGTTATTGTTGAGACTCGCATTTGAACCCCTCGCCGGGGCAGATCGTCAAAAGCTTCCTAACGAGAATCATCTCTAATCTATCGACGCTCCCGCTATTCGTAAAAAGGCCGCATTTTACCGGCTTTTTTTGCTATCGTTTTATACCGCTCAGATAATTCAATCTGCTCAGTATTATCGACGATGATTTATTTAGCGTATTAGTGAGTGCCTTACAAATGAACCAAATGGATTATGGAATTCAATCAGAGCTCTGATGTGACACGTCATCAAGGAATAAAACTGTAAGTACTCTACATGTATGTGAACATAACTTATTAGTCGTGATACTGTATGCATTTTGAACCATATACCTCTCGTAGCAAATATTCTTTGTGCCATTTATGCAGATAATACTTTAAATTACATATGAAAAATCGTTATCTACTCTTAACCAGCTTACCTATGGGAATATACTCTATAACCGTACAATAAGTATAGGTTACTATTGTTAAGGATACTTTACGTATTGCCTAAACAGAGGCGTTACAAATGCCGTACACGGACGATTTAGATGTGGGGGGAATCTACATTGAACCACCAGACACAAATGAATTGACCGATGAAGATTCTGCTGATGAGGATAATGGTGGTATGATAGATAATTTACCAGCAAGCCAATTACGAGTTCCAGCCGAGATTCAGGTTCGCAATTCGAACGAAAAGGATTTTGCAATGGAGAAAATAGACGCTACCAAGGCATATTTTGTATTTTTACGACAAATATAGGTGATAAAGTTTTATCGGAATTTTGCCGCTACAGAAAGTAAAAAGGTTTTCCCAAAAAGAAAAGAAAAATATTTTAGTTCCTAGACCATATGTTTTCGGTAAATACAATTTAGCAATGGGAGGGACAGATCTCATGGACGAAAATATAGCCAGGTATAGAATAAGTATAAGGGGTAAAAAATGGTGGTGGTGCATTTTTTCTTGGCTTATTGATGTATCGATACAAAATGCGTGGATTATTTACAAGAAGTCTGGCCACAACTGTACACAGCTACAATTTAGATGTGATATTGTAAAAGTAGCTTCTGCTAAGTTTCGATATCCACCAAAAACTTTAGGTCGACCATTGTTAAGCTTATCATCCAGCACTAATAGTAGAGTTAGTGATCATATTAGGTAATTTGTGGTATCTACTCCGGAAAATAAGAAAAAGAAATGTGCAAATAAAACGTGCAAGTCTATAATGAGAACGATGCGCTCTAAATGTAACGTTGGCTTATGCCCAGCGTGCAATGTGCAATTTCACACTAAATAATTTATAGTTTTTATTGTTATTCATAGTTGCAGTAATTTTTTATGTTTATTATAATATAGATAGTAGGAAGGACTACGGTTGCCATATGGCAATCTTCTTTTTTTTATAAAAAATACTTAAATTGTTTAATTTTTTTATTATAATTTTAATATTTGTTAAAAATAAAACATAAATCACGACCATTTTTTCAGTTTTTTAATAAAAACAAAAGTCCGTCCTTTAAGGGTTAAAAGACAGACGTACTCTCAATCGTTTATTATAACTTCCGACGACTAAAAAAAATCTTTAAAACAAATCTTTAAAACCATTAAAACCATCATTTTTTTTTTAAATTGTGTATATGACATTCACTAAAGTTTACTTCACAAACACAATAACAGGCACAGCTTTGTTGGTTGTCTCCCAACAACTATCTCTTCACCCTCAAGAATTCCCAAATCCCATAAACTTGTTTACCTTTGTAACATTCTCCGTCTATTCCACCATATCCCGTTAGCATAACTTAGGCAATAATATCATGTTAATGAATACTGAGGTAGTAGCTCCTTGTATCCGAATCATTTAGTGACTTGTAACCGTTGACCTGAAGATGCTCTGCATAGTTTAGAGAGCGAAACCGGTCGTCGGAAGTTACAATAAATGATTGAGAGTACGTCTGTCTTTTACTTCATTTAAAATGAACTCTCACATGCAACCCATTCAACACTTCAAATAATCTTTTTAAGGGTACTGTATCATAGGCCTTCTCTAAGTCAACGAACACTAAATGAGTCGGTAAATTTCTGGCTGTTCGTTTCTCTATAATTTGTTGAAGTACAAATATATTATCAACACAAGATCTGCCAGCACAGAATCCACTTTGATCTTCTATTTCCTCATATTGGTTTTCGATTCGTTCTTTTATCAATCGCCCGTACAACCTTCCCAATGAGCTAATAACGCTTATACCTCTGTAATTTTTACATTTCTTCTTGTCTCCTTTTTTGTGGATAGAGCTTATGCACGCCAAACTCAAATCTTCTGGAATATTATCTTGTTTGATTAGACATTTATTAAAGATCTCTACTAAAAACTCTATTAGTATTGATGGTCCACATTTTATTAACTCAATGGGGATGTTTCCAGGTCCTGCGGCTTTCTGGTTTTTCTTGTCCGTTAAGGATTGTCTTATCTCATCCACACTTCGTTTTCGTCTATTGGATCTGTTCTTAAGTATCTGTGATTTATTTCGCAATGTAGTCTTGCTTCTGTCAATAGGGATTTGTAATATTCTTCCCCTTCTGACATACTTGTATGTATACACCGTTCTTAGGCGTCAACGCCCTTCGCTAGGGATCTATGGAGGAGTATCACCAAGCCGGAAGCCCTTATCCCTTCCCATACCGCTCCTCCATAGGCCGATCAGACGCCAGTTTATTCCAGGCCAAGCCGTAGACTCTATTGAGTTTTATACTACGGCGTTGGCCTTTTATAAATTTCATGACCTAGCTGAGGCTCGAACCAGCGACCGCAAATCGCAAATCCACTAAACTTGTCGATCGACTGAGCCCCAGCAAAACTGGACCGTCAGGACCGACATACTTATGGGATTTAATCTCCCTGTTCCTTTTTGATTTTTTCCGAGATTTCCTATAAACTTCCATGCTTCAGACACTCGAGTTCCACCCATATGTCATTTCTTCACATTTTTTGTCACATGTTTCGTTCTTTCTATTGGAGACAGTTTTCTTAATTTCCCTTTTTCAGTAAGTGTATGTTTTCCAGTCTTCTGGATTTTGTGTTTGTAGCCAGATTTGATAGGCTTTCTTTTTGGTATCTACCAACTCTCTTATCTTTTGTGACCACCACTCCGGATCTTGGTTTCGCACATTTTGTGCTCTCTTCGCACTCTTGTGTTGCATGATGGATTCAGTCTTTAATTTGATCATATAGTTCTTCCACCGTCTTGTTTTCTTTTCGAATATTTTGTAGTTTTGTAGCCAATCTGAGTTTGTACAAAAATTGGGTGGATTCATTCTTTAGACTTTCCAAGTTATATTTGTTTACGTGCGTATTTCCGGGTAAATATCAAAGTAGATAATAAATAAATTTACCATCTTAGTCCAAGGATGTTATATCTTCTCAATATTGTATTACGGAGTTGAATCCTGGACACTCACTGAAGCAATGGAGAAAAAACTTGAAGCCTTCGAGATGTGGCTATACAGGCGAATCCTAAGGATATCATGGACGGACAAGATAACCAACGAGACCGTATTACGAAGAGTGGGTAAAGGAAGAGAGATGTTGTTCTTAAGCTATTTGTATTATTTTGTATTTTGACAACGACACCGCCCTTAGGCATCGAAACGTTAATAAAATCTTTTGTTTTGGTAAAATTGTGGCTTATTTCCCATTGAAAATATTTGATTAGAAAGAGAGGTGATGTACACCATTAAAAGGAGAAAGTTAAAATATCTTGGACACATGACACTTCAATGAGAAACGGCACTAAATACAGATTACTGAAGGCAAAATATTCGGAAATCGAGTAATTGGTAGAAGAAGAATATCGTGGTTAAAGAACCTGAGTAAATGGTTCCCCACAACAACTAATCTACTTAAAGCATCAGTTAATAAAATAATTATAACCAGAATGATCGCCAATATTCGAAACGAATAGACACGAAAAGAAGAAGAAGAAGTCCAAGGAAATATTATTTTTCTCGTGACACTGACACGGTTAGGATAGGGTTACTATTGATTGCAGTTTCGATGAAATTTTGTTCTGACAACTGTTGCTTTCTGTATATACTATACAGTAACATCTATATAACATACATAAAGCCATCAGAAGTGGCATATAGATATGCAATCTAGAATCTGCTTGTTTCTCACCTTCGACTTAACTATACATACTATTACTACATTATTACATAAGTAGGCCAGTAGGTCAGATAATAAAAAGTCAACTATACGTCAACTAAATCCCTGTAGAAAGGGTGGATCACTACAACTAACTCGGCACCATAATAAATGAAGAATGGACCAACAACCAAAAGATAAGAGGGCGCATCGGAAAGGCTAGACCCACCACCTTTAACCAGAGGGGGCATCTTCAAGAACCATAACCTCTCGCTTGCTATAAAGACGAGAATACTGCGATGCGACGTCTTTCCTGTCCTTTTTTAGGGTATTGAATCGTGGATTTTGAACGAATATGTGCGGAAAATTGGTAGTAGCATTTGAGATATGGATGTATCGGAGAATACTTCATATGCTGTGTTCTGACCGAGTCACAAATGGGGAGATCCTCAGAAGTATGAAGAAGAACAGAGAAGTACTGACCACCATGAAATCTCGAAAATTGGACGCAATACTTCGGACATATGAGAATTGTATGTAGGATATTAGAACTGACTATAAAAGTTTTTTATTCTGGAGTAAACATGGTATTTTTCTCCGTTTTTTGACCGACCATCTGGAAAAAATCAAAGTCTGTCCGTAGTTCGTCCGAGTGTGGGACGAAGTGATTTCATATAATACTAAAAAAAGTGAATTTAAACAGTGCATTAAACACATAGGGTAAAGGCGGGTAATAGCGGACGCTTAAGGTATTTTACTTATAAAAATACCAATTATTACTTCATAGTATTTAAAACATGTGCAAATTAAATGATAAAGGCTACTATTGATACTTTATGGTAAAGGCTACTATCGATACTTTATTTAAAAAACAGCATAAACAACGATAAAACTAATGTAATAAACATTAAAAAAAACAGTTGTGTCCGGTTTTAATCATGCTTGTCGGGTAATGGCGTCAGAGAGCCGCTATTAGCCGTATCCCAATTTTATTGGCAAAAGTCACACACAATTTTTTTGTGGATCAGTACATGCTTTATGAGCCCAAAGTGCATATAATGTATATCTCATTCATCCGACGTCATATTCGTTTTCAGCGACCACAAAAACCCCCCGAGTAACAACATTGAACCTATTTCCGCTGTCTGTTTGAGATGCACTTTAAGAATGCATTTTTTGTATACAGTTTTTCAATATCATATCGTGGCTCCGGTTCACAAAGTTAGAATTATTAAGAACCGTCTTGTCCGCTTTTTTTTCGGATAAGGCCGATTTTAGTGCTTTATGGCTTCGTCTATTAGTTTTCTTCTTCTTCTTGTAGTGCCTATCCATTTCGGATATTGGCGACCATCATGGCAATCTGTACTTTGCACACTGCTGCTCTGAAAAGATTTGTAGTGGTTGTGTTGAACCACATACGTAGATTTTTCAGCCACGAAATCCTTCGCCTCCCTTGTCCACGCTTTCCCTCTACTTTTCCCTGTAAGACCAGTTGCAGCAGTCCATATCTTTCACTGTTCCTCATGATGTGACCGAGATATTCGATTTTGGCTGTTTTTATTTTGATTAACAGCTCTTTTTCTTTTTGAATTCTCAGCAAAACACCCTCATTAGTAATGTGGTCGGTATAAGATATCTTCAGGATTCGACGATAAAGCCACATCTCAAAAGCCTCAATTTTCTTGCAGCTGGCGTCTGTGAGAGTCCACGACTCAACTCCGTACAACAGTATAGGAAAGATAGAACACTGTATATAACTAAATCTGAATTTTTTGGATATCGACAAGTCATGACATTTGAACAACTTTGCCATTTTTTGAAATGCAGATCTTGCTTTCTCTATCCTACATTTGATTTCTATAGAATGGTCCCAATTTTCATTGACGTTCGTACCAAGGTACGTATATGTTTTTACTCTTTCTATTTGTTGACCATTCACACTGATTCGTCCAAATTAGGGATGGGAAAAACCTACCGGTTTAATCCTAAAACCGGTTTTTTACTTCGCAATAACCGGTTTAACCGGTTGTTTTTTTGTCCCGGTTATAACCGGTTTTTTCTTTTTAAAGTAAAAACCGGTTATTAGGTTTTTACGGTGATTAGGATTAGGTTAGGTATTATTTCGGATCCCAATCATAATTATTATTCTCAAGTAATTATTTCAAACAAAACAATAATTCAAATTTTATTTTATTTTATAAAATACAGAAGCAAACTGAAAGTGCAATCTCACATCAGCCTACTGATGAGCAAAACAAGAACAAGACCAAGACCAGGCTAGTCTTGGTCTTGTTCTTGCAAGCTTGGTCTTGGTCTTGCAGCTAAAAGGCAGTCTTGGTCTTGGTCTTGCACTAGCCGGTCTTGTTCTTGGTCTTGCTGGTCTTGCTTTTTTGGTAGTAATAATTTGAACCAAACAATTTCGAATAAAATTTACATTGAAATAAATAAAGATGTGAAGACTGAAACTATATTTTTTGCTTTAAAATTTTAACAGAATGTAGAATGTAGTTTCAAACGGATACCAATTTTAACATTATACATTCACCTAATGACCTAATTATTTCTCTCTATATAAAGAGATATTTTTATAATGGTAATGTTTATCAGTAGGAAAAACCTGCATTTACAACCCTTGTTGCAATTGCCGGCCTTCGGTTGTGTCACGTTGTGTTTTGCATGCTGTCGATACCTGCCGCCAGCCTTCTGGAGTTTCGCAAACTAAAGTGTATTGTAAATATAAATTTGTAACCTATTGGATTAAAAAAACCGAAAACCGGTTTTTCCAAAAACCGGTTTCTTTGGCCGGTTATAACCGCCAGGTTAAACCGTAAGCAAAAAAACCGATATAACCGAAAACCGGTGTTCTGTCAAAAACCGCCATCCCTAGCCCAAATTGCTGTTTGTTCCTACATATAATCATACATTTTGTTATCTTAGTGTTTAGTGAAAGTCCGTATCTCTGATACGGACGTATCAGAGATACGGACGTATCATCTTAGTTTTCTTGCAAGTTATTAAATATATAATGCAAAAGAGTTTTTTATTATATAACACTTGGAAAAAATTATTAAAATGTTCCAAAATTACCCCGTAGTAAAGCAAGTTGGAAATATTAAGACCGTCCAAATCCAGTAAGAAGGGCTTATCCATACGAAAGGTGCATGCCCATCAACTTATAGGATTACGAGCACACATTGGGCCAACTTGACTCGAGGCGAGTTATGAATTTCGTGAACGCCGTACTAAAGAGAGATAGAGAACAACTTAGTCAGATTTCCGTGCATCTACCCCTCGGGGCGGTGAGCTTGCCTTCCTGCATGTCCATCGTACTTTCTCGAAATTATACCAAATCTACTAAAATTCAATAAACGTCGCTACATTGGCTTGTTCAAAGGCGTCGAATATTGTGGGGTGTTTTGATTTTTAAATTTATACAAATATTACTTGGATTGTTCTTAAATAACTACATTTTTTCAAATTGCATTGCATTTTTCGATTTTAAGAAAAAATTAAAGGGGGACATGTCTTTCCGGTATATTAAATTATTGTAACAAAGTAAGTTATTAATCGAATTAGCAGAGAAATCGGCAATAAATATCGTTCCCATACCACTAGATTGACAACAGGTGGAATACTTTCTTTGGTAACACCTCCTGAGATTTTCAAAATTTATAAATCAAACAGGATGCTGAGGAAATTAAGATGAGTGAATTTTAAATAATTCACGACTCGTCTGCTCAGCGTGGTAAAGTTCCAACAAGAAGGATTTCTTAATACTCCTACAAAAGAGTAAATGAATTAAAAATGTATAAACAATTTCAGTTTCTTTGCAACACGAAAATGCAGCAGCTTAGAGATGGTACAGAATAGCATAAAGACGATATATTGATCGCCTAGCTTGTTCCTAGTTGTGCCACTATTGTCTTGCGCTGCATCAAATTTAAACGATCAAACTAGTGGGTAGGTACCTATAATTTTGTATTTTTACTAGAGGATGTATTTAATTTGATTTTTAAATATATTTATATTTCTTACCATGTTTTTCCTACAATTCGTAAATCTTTATAACAACTATTACAAATTTTTCTTACGTGTAATTATGGGTTATTAAATTACCTTAAGTCGCGGTTTATTCAGAATTAATTTATTCAAATAGAAAATGAAGTCACTAAGTTATTACAGAAGATAGGATCCATTAGATCAGAGGTCGGCAACTTTTTTAATGTAAAGAGTGAAATACTAAATTAAAAATTCATGGCGGGCGCCAACTATTTTTTGACCTAACAAATATATAAATATAAACGTATAAAAAATATACATTTTGAATTTCTTGTCTAAATTAACAATAGTTTAAGGGCGCACTAAAATTTCTTGAAGGGCGCAGCGGCCGACCTCTGCATTAGATTATAGTCCTATAAATAAAAACATAATGCGAAAGAGTCAAAATTTTAACAGTTTTAAATGACAACTATACCCGCCATAAATTAGAAATCTGTTACAGCCGTATCGACCTGAAATTCTTTTGAACCCATCACATTAAACAGATGTGAGGCGTTGGAATCGAAACAGACGCCGCCGATTCGTTTCTCTATGGTACCTATTCCGAAAGATCAGTTCAAGTTTCATTTCAAATCTTTTGCCCGGTCGTTCCGGAAAGTGCACTCAACTACGGCCGGCGCTGGAATCGAAACCGATGCCGTCAAAGTTTTGTCACTTGTAATATGTGGAATAGTCGATTGAAACATATTCCGAAGTACCCGCTCCAATTCCATCATGCCATCCCTAATCGAAACGAACGTCACCGATTCGTTCCCTGTGGCTTACTACGGTGGCTCTTTTGATGTATAAATGGCTGCGCTAAAACTTATTCCTAGCGAGCATCCAGTTCGAGTTTATTGTAAATTGCGGATTGCGGTCGATGCGGCGCTGCTGGAATCGAAACCGATGCCGTCGACTTTTTGTCACTGGTGCGTGGAATAGACGATTGGAACCTATTCCGTGGTACCTGCTCCAGTTCCTTCATGCCATCTCTACAGCAGCTGCATAATACTCTGGTTAAATCGGAGAGTGCAGGAAGAGTCTATACCGGTTTCGGAAATCTATTCCCCTTATCAGTAGTCCCATATCCTGTTCTCTCCGATTTCTAAAACTATTAAACTTTGGGCTTTCCGAATTGCAAAGAAAGAAATGTCACCGATGAACTAGAGCCATCTACCAATAAACAAAGTAAGTTATCAATCGAAATAGCACATAAAACGACAATAAATGTCGTTCCCATACCACCAGGTTGACAACAGGTGGAGTAATTTCTTTGGTTACACCTCCTGAGATTTTCAAAATTTATAAATCAAACAGGATGCCGATATGGGACTACCGATGAGGGGAAAAAGACCTTCAAAACCGGTATAGACTCTTCCTGCACTCTCCGATTTAACCAGAGTATTATGTAGCTTCTGCATTTTCGTGTTGCAAAGAAATTGAAAATGTTTATATACATTTTTAATTCATTTACTCTTTTGTAGGAGTATTAAGGAATCTTTCTTGTTGGAACTTTTACCACGCTGAGCAGATGAGTTGTGAATTATTTAAAATTCTCTCATCTTAATTTCCTCGGAATCTTGTATGATTTATAATTTTGAAAATCTCAGGAGGTGTAACCAAAGAAAATATTCCACCTGTTGTGTTGTCAATCTGGTGGTATTGGAACAATATTTATTGTCGTTTTCTGTGCTTCTTAGATTGATAACTTACTTTGTGGAGAAATCGGAGGGAAGAGGATATGGGACTACTGATGAGGGGGAAAGACCTCCGAAACCGGTATAGACTCTTCCTGCACTCTCCGATTTAACCAGAGTTTTATGCAGCTGCTGCATTTTCGTGTTGCAAAGAAATTGAAAATATTTATACATTTTAAATTATTTTACTTCGACTCCTAAGCCTAGGTTAGAATCACCTCAACAATTTTAGTCGCAATGGGAGACCAATAAGATATCGTTTTAAAGCACTTGCAATTTCATATTCCATAGGCTTTTTTTGAATTTTGAAATTCAGCCCAATAAATTCTTCTTCTTTTTCAAGTGGTCTACCCACTGCGAAAGTTAGCTATATTACCATGGTAAGTCAAATCTTCATCTTTCTTCTTCAGTTTATTGGCCTCCACCTACTTGGGTATTTGGCCAGCTCATCGTCTCGCAATAAGGGAAAAATCCCTTATTCACGTACAATTTGGAGTTAGTACATTGTACAATTTGCTTCTTCTTCTTCATCTTCTTCTTCTTCTTCTTTAGTTAACTAGCAATTTTGTTTATTGTGGGACAAACATAACAAGATAAAAAAATTTCTCGCTAGGGGCAACCTCTCTTTCCTTGTCTAAGGGGCAACTACTGTCTATCAATACACAATCTTCTTTTTCTTCTTTGATTTAGTAGAAATTTTGAGTTGGCATGGGACAAATACAACAGCTTAACTTTTTTTTTTCAACGACATTAAACTTTTTTCTCTCGAGGGCAACTGCCGACTACTACACAATCTTATTCTTCTACTTCTTTTTTAGTTTACTGGCAATTTTGAGTTGGCATGTGACAAACTCAACAAAGACACAAACTTTTGCTCTCAGGGGCAACTACCGACCATTACACAATCTTATTCTTCTATGTCTTTTTTATAGGCAATTTTGAGTTGGCATTTGCTGACGGCTCTTCTAAATAGTTTGACCGATGTGAGGCTGTGTAATAGCCAGGGAGGTAGTGTTAAATTTGACCGGAGCATTTTAGCATGCTAGGTTTATTATTATTTAGGTAGGTGCTCCAAAGCTTATTAACAAATGATGTGTCAGCTGGCCCAAAACCGGGGATTTTAGTCAAGAAAAGGTAAAACATGAAAGTTGATGGACCAACGCTACAGCTTAAATGTCAAATATTTATATACGTTACTCAGAACATTTAATGGACTTGCTTACTTGGCGCCTACATTTCACTCAGGAGATCGGGGTTCAAATCCTGGCGCGGAAAATTCTTTTTGTTTTTTAAATTGACATTTTAATTTGAAAAATATTTATTTTTATAATACCACGTTTTTATTATTTATACGAGACAATATAAAAAAATCTGTATGTCTTTTATAGAACTATGCATAGAACTTATGAAATAGCATAATATATACATTTGATCATAAATATTATGATTCACCTTAATAAGCAAAATTACTGTACATGAACCCCTGAAGCTTCCTGAGTTAGTACGACCAATCTAAGTGAAAAAGGGGGTTGGCCTCCCCACCCCACCCCCCTCCTGACATTTTTTTATCTTTTTAGACAAACTGTTTTTTACATAATTTTATGTGATGTAAAACCAAAAAATACATACAACCCTAATTTTTCACTTTTCTATCACCAACCCACATTTTTAATAGCAATCTAATTATTTCCCTGTTCTCTATAATATATAAAAATGAATTTTTGTCTGTATGTCCCTTATAGAATCGTAAACTATGCATTTAATCATATAATGACCTCAAGCAAAGTTTTTGTACTTACATGAACCCAGGAAGGAGTTACTACGACCAACCTAAGTAATCATTATTTTGTGATGTCTGCGTAAATAAATTATTCACGCAGACACCACAAAACAAGTATGTATTGTTTATTGGAAAAAAGTAGACGCAATATTTTTGAGTATTTTTTGGCTTTCTGGTAATTTTTAGGTATTTAACTTTTAAACATTATTTGGTTCTAAGGCGGTACGAAGTTTGCCTGGTCAGCTACGTAATACTAAAAAAATATTCTTGGACTAGTTTGGCAAAGACTAAAAAGTATAAATCATTAATTTATGAATTTTAGATTGTAAGAAAAAAGCGTCCACATGGAACAAGTGGAAGAAGGTCTGAAAACACTTGAGATTACCAATTGGAGGAACAAAGCAAGGAACAGAACAGAATGGCGGAAAATCTTAGAACAAGCCAGGAGTCAAAAAGGGTTGTCGAGCTACTGATGATGATGATGAAGAAAAAATCGTCAGCTGCATTATGTAGGTACATGGCAAAAAATGTTAGCTGGCCAAGTGAACGTGACAGAAAAATACGGAAATCCCGTATCATTTTTTCTTCATCATCATCATCAGTAGCTCGACAACCCTTTTTGGCTCCTGGCTTGTTCTAAGCTTAGAAGCCTTAGAACCAAATAATGTTTAAAAGCTAAATACCTAAAAATTACCAGAAAGCCAAAAAATACTCAAAAATATTGCGTCTACTTTTTTCTAATAAACAATACATACTTATTGTTTTGTGGTGTCTGCGTAAATAATTTATTTACGCAGACATCACAAAATAATGATTACTTAGGTTGGTCGTATTAACTCCTTCCTGGGTTCATGTAAGTACAAAAACTTTGCTTGAGGTCATTATATGATTAAATGCATAGTTTACGATTCTATAAGGGACATACAGACAAAAATTCATTTTTGTATATAGAGAACAGGGAAATAATTAGATTGCTATTAAAAATGGGGGTTGGTGATAGAAAAGTGAAAAATTAGGGTTGTATGTATTTTTTGGTTTTACATCACATAAAATTATGCAAAAAACAGTTTGTCTAAAAAGATAAAAAAATGTCAGGAGGGGGTGGGGTGGGGAGGCCAACCCCCTTTTTCACTTAGATTGGTCGTACTAACTCAGGAAGCTTCAGGGGTTCATGTACAGTAATTTTGCTTATTAAGGTGAATCATAATATTTATGATCAAATGCAT
This sequence comes from Diabrotica virgifera virgifera, assembly GCF_917563875.1. Taxonomy (NCBI): domain Eukaryota; kingdom Metazoa; phylum Arthropoda; class Insecta; order Coleoptera; family Chrysomelidae; genus Diabrotica; species Diabrotica virgifera. The sequence goes on from NC_065444.1 coordinate 271,747,653, forward strand.
ATATTATGCTATTTCATAAGTTCTATGCATAATTCTATAAAATACATACAGATTTTTTTATATTGTCTCGTATAAATAATAAAAACGTGGTATTAGAAAAATAAATATTTTTCAAAATAAAATGTCAATTTATAAAACAAAAAGAATTTTCCGCGCCAGGATCTGAACCCCGATCTCCTTAGTGAAATGTAGGCGCCAAGTAAGCAAGTCCATTAAATGTTCTGAGTAACGTATATAAATATTTGACATTTAAGCTGTAGCGTTGGTCCATCAACTTTCATGTTTTACCTTTTCTTGACTAAAATCCCCGGTTTTGGGCCAGCTGACACATCATTTGTTAATAAGCTTTGGAGCACCTACCTAAATAATAAGAAACCAGCCATGCTAAAATGCTCCGGTCAAATTTGACACTACCTCCCTGGCTATAAGGGATTTAAATAAGCGTTTGTCAAGATGACAGTGATTATTTGTCTATGTTGCCTAATAGCCAGGGAGGTAGTGTCAAATTTGACCGGAGCATTTTAGCATGGCTGGTTTCTTATTATTTAGGTAGGTGCTCCAAAGCTTATTAACAAATGATGTGTCAGCTGGCCCAAAACCGGGGATTTTAGTCAAGAAAAGGTAAAACATGAAAGTTGATGGACCAACGCTACAGCTTAAATGTCAAATATTTATATACGTTACTCAGAACATTTAATGGACTTGCTTACTTGGCGCCTACATTTCACTAAGGAGATCGGGGTTCAAATCCTGGCGCGGAAAATTCTTTTTGTTTTATAAATTGACATTTTATTTTGAAAAATATTTATTTTTCTAATACCACGTTTTTATTATTTATACGAGACAATATAAAAAAATCTGTATGTCTTTTATAGAATTATGCATAGAACTTATGAAATAGCATAATATATGCATTTGATCATAAATATTATGATTCACCTTAATAAGCAAAATTACTGTACATGAACCCCTGAAGCTTCCTGAGTTAGTACGACCAATCTAAGTGAAAAAGGGGGTTGGCCTCCCCACCCCACCCCCTCCTGACATTTTTTTATCTTTTTAGACAAACTGTTTTTTGCATAATTTTATGTGATGTAAAACCAAAAAATACATACAACCCTAATTTTTCACTTTTCTATCACCAACCCCCATTTTTAATAGCAATCTAATTATTTCCCTGTTCTCTATATATAAAAATGAATTTTTGTCTGTATGTCCCTTATAGAATCGTAAACTATGCATTTAATCATATAATGACCTCAAGCAAAGTTTTTGTACTTACATGAACCCAGGAAGGAGTTAATACGACCAACCTAAGTAATCATTATTTTGTGATGTCTGCGTAAATAAATTATTTACGCAGACACCACAAAACAATAAGTATGTATTGTTTATTAGAAAAAAGTAGACGCAATATTTTTGAGTATTTTTTGGCTTTCTGGTAATTTTTAGGTATTTAGCTTTTAAACATTATTTGGTTCTAAGGCTTCTAAGCTTAGAACAAGCCAGGAGCCAAAAAGGGTTGTCGAGCTACTGATGATGATGATGAAGAAAAAATGATACGGGATTTCCGTATTTTTCTGTCACGTTCACTTGGCCAGCTAACATTTTTTGCCATGTACCTACATAATGCAGCTGACGATTTTTTCTTCATCATCATCATCAGTAGCTCGACAACCCTTTTTGACTCCTGGCTTGTTCTAAGATTTTCCGCCATTCTGTTCTGTTCCTTGCTTTGTTCCTCCAATTGGTAATCTCAAGTGTTTTCAGACCTTCTTCCACTTGTTCCATGTGGACGCTTTTTTCTTACAATCTAAAATTCATAAATTAATGATTTATACTTTTTAGTCTTTGCCAAACTAGTCCAAGAATATTTTTTTAGTATTACGTAGCTGACCAGGCAAACTTCGTACCGCCTTAGAACCAAATAATGTTTAAAAGTTAAATACCTAAAAATTACCAGAAAGCCAAAAAATACTCAAAAATATTGCGTCTACTTTTTTCCAATAAACAATACATATTTGTTTTGTGGTGTCTGCGTAAATAATTTATTTACGCAGACATCACAAAATAATGATTACTTAGGTTGGTCGTAGTAACTCCTTCCTGGGTTCATGTAAGTACAAAAACTTTGCTTGAGGTCATTATATGATTAAATGCATAGTTTACGATTCTATAAGGGACATACAGACAAAAATTCATTTTTATATACTATAGAGAACAGGGAAATAATTAGATTGCTATTAAAAATGTGGGTTGGTGATAGAAAAGTGAAAAATTAGGGTTGTATGTATTTTTTTGTTTTACATCACATAAAATTATGTAAAAAACAGTTTGTCTAAAAAGATAAAAAAATGTCAGGAGGGGGGTGGGGTGGGGAGGTCAACCCCCTTTTTCACTTAGATTGGTCGTACTAACTCAGGAAGCTTCAGGGGTTCATGTACAGTAATTTTGCTTATTAAGGTGAATCATAATATTTATGATCAAATGTATATATTATGCTATTTCATAAGTTCTATGCATAGTTCTATAAAAGACATACAGATTTTTTTATATTGTCTCGTATAAATAATAAAAACGTGGTATTATAAAAATAAATATTTTTCAAAATAAAATGTCAATTTAAAAAACAAAAAGAATTTTCCGCGCCAGGATTTGAACCCCGATCTCTTGAGTGAAATGTAGGCGCCAAGTAAGCAAGTCCATTAAATGTTCTGAGTAACGTATATAAATATTTGACATTTAAGCTGTAGCGTTGGTCCATCAACTTTCATGTTTTACCTTTTCTTGACTAAAATCCCCGGTTTTGGGCCAGCTGACACATCATTTGTTAATAAGCTTTGGAGCACCTACCTAAATAATAATAAACCAGCCATGCTAAAATGCTCCGGTCAAATTTGACACTACCTCCCTGGCTATAATCAATTATTATTTATAATATGTTTGATTTCTTGTTATGGTAGGGGAGCCCAAACGGGGATTTTTGCAGTTACTCGAGTGCGTCAGATTATCATATGGGGAAAAACCTGGTGCCGTGCAGATGTACCTTTACCATATATTAGCTCTTAACACAGGGGAGTTCGTTAAGGGGGGCCCGAAAAAAAAATCTATCCTTAAAAATACTCGAAATTGTCAGATTAAGATAAGGTAAGTTTAGGACATGCAAAACAGTGTATATTACAAAAATCTCACGATTTGAGCGAGATTTGGGCGTAAGGAAATGGGTGAGTTAAAAAGTTTCACAAAAAAAACCGAATAATTCGCGAAATGAACGTTAGATCGAAAAACTAAAAAATACGTGTTCAATATTTAGTGCATTCTTTCACGGTTTTTGCTCTAAATTTTAAAGAACTGCTTGGATTGACATGAAATTTGGCACACGTATAGCTTACATGTCAAAAAAAAAGTGATATTGTGCCGATGTGTGCTTTTACCCTGGGGGTGACTTTCACCCTTTTGGTGGGTGAAAAATATATGTCAAAAATAAGTCCAGAAATGGATAAACTGACTAATTTTAAGTAACTTTTGTTTTATAGAGCTTTTTCGCCAAGTCAACACTTTTCGAGTTATTTGCGAGTGAATATGTTCATTTTTCAACAAAATAACCACATATTTAGACGGCTTTTCGCAAATAACTCAAAAAGTAGGTATTTTGTCGAAAAAAACGTTCTTAGCAAAAATATATCCTATAAAAAAGTAAAAAAAGTGATGTACGCCTTAGGTCTCTAGATCTCGTAGAACCAGAGTTATAGTCAATGAAAAATAGATTCATATTCACCAAATTTCAAATAGAATATTTCGACGTGAAATATCCAAAAAATTAAGCACATTTTGGGGAAAACCCATTATAACTTTAACCTTAATTATAACCTTAAGTGTTTAAAAAAAGCTTTATTTATATTTTTACAAAAAGTTTCTAACATTAAATTTAAGCAGGTTACGCTCAAAATCAAGTTGGTCTCTTTTGTTTTGGCAAAAAAAGATCGGGAAGACCACCCTCTAATTAGCAACTTAAATGAAATTAATCGTTACCGCTCCACAAATTATTTAACTTATGTTGTGTTTATATGATCTGTAAGTTTCATCGATTCAAAGTGCTTATTTTTGAAAAAATTGGGTTTCAAAGTAAAATTTTTAGAAATTTTAATTTTGAAAAATGTTCTTTTTTTTTAAGATAACTTAAACATTGTTACAGATACCAAAAATCTCGAGAAACAAAAAAGTCAGCATTGCTTTTCTGAATATCATGTATTTTTTTGTTTTTCTCTTAGACAAAAATTGATTAAGATTTGGTGTTTCTAAATTTGCATACATTCGTGATCAGTGAATCGTTCAACCCCTTTTAACTACAGCCCTTTCAATAATAAGGTCTTTGAAACGATGAAACTTACAGATCATATAAACAATACATATACGAGTCAAGAAACTTGTGAAGTCGTAACGATTAAGCTCATTTAAGATACTAATTGGGGGGTGATTTTCTCGATTTTTTTACCAAAACAAAAAGGGACTAACTTTATTTTGAGCTATCTTGCTTACTTTTGATGCTAGAAATTTTTTTTATAAAACAAAAATGAAGATTTTTTAAACACTTTAAATAAGTTGTAATGAGTTTTCCCCGAAATGTGCTTCATTTTTGGTTACTTCACGTTAAAGTATTCCATTTGTAATTTGACGAATATGAACCTATCTTTCATTAGCTATAACTATGCTTCTACTAGGTTTAGAGACCTCATACATACACCATTTTTTTCACTTTTTTATAAGCTATATTTTTTCTAAGAATGTTTTTTCGGAAAAATACTTATTACTATTTGAGTTATTTCCGAAAAACCGTCTAAAAGCGTGGTTATTTTGTTGAAAAAATGAACATATTCATTGCCAAATAACTCGAAAAGTATTGACTTGGTGAAAAAACTCTATAGAACAAAAGTTACTTAAAATTAGCCAGTTTATCAATTTCCTGACTTACTTTGGACGAATATTTCTTCACCCCCAAGAGGGGGTGAAAAGCACCCCCAGGGCAAAAGCACATATCGGCACGATATCACTTTTTCTCTTTGACTTATTACCTATGTTACGCCAAATTTCATGTCAATACAAGCGGTTCTTTAAAATGTAGAGGTTTTGCATTATTTTACCGTTAAAGAACGGACTAATTTTTCAAAAATTTATCGAATGATACCAAACATGATTCCCACGGAGAGGGGTGGGGGGTAAATTTAAAATTTTAGATACAAATCCCGCGATATTTCGCAAAATAAACATTAGATCGAAAATCTGCAATAATACTTAATCAATATTTTTGAAAAATCTATCGAAATTATGGATAGATGGCGCTGTAATCTGGAAAAACGATTGTTGGAAACGGAAAATTAAATTAAAAATGGAAAGTCCCCACTAAAATGGAAATCTTTACTTAACTTTTTTTGGTTTTAGGAACTACTCTTTACAACCAAATAGGTCCCAAAAGCGCTCGAATGACTGCACATTTAGCATACTTCGCTCCCGTACAGAAATAAAAAATTTTACTATGTCCAAAATGACACAAAATCTAGGCATGGGATAGAAAAGGCATTGAAGGCATTGAAAAGGCATTGAAGAATGTTTATTTTTTTGTTTTTTTTTAATGGCCGTACAGGCTCGTTTTTTTAATATTGTATTTAATTACAGAGTAATTTCCACATACTAATATATTTCTTAAATTGGGCTCTGTACCACCATTCTTTACTAGATTACGAATATGTGTGCCAAATATCTCGACAAATAGCATATTTTTAAAGCCAAAGAGGCCTTAATATACAAAATACTTTATCATAACAGTTATAATTATAACGAATTTTGATTCCCCTAATCCCCTGGCACTTGACCTCCCTGAAAACTCGACTGTACGGAACTTGGTATTGTTTCGTTAGTGGCTGTAGTCGCTTTCCTTGTCTGGATCGGGACTACTTCGTCAACTATTTCAAATTAATATTATACGTACAGAACAGTACAGCTAATCTTATTATGGCGGAATTGTAATTGAGAAATTTGGCGAAGGATCTAGGTTCGTACATATGGTGGAGTTCAAGTAGGATTGAAATCCGTCGGGCTGGGGCGGTTGGAGGCCATACTCTTGGCCTGGTTAGCAGTTGTTTAAAATTAAAGTAAAATATACAAGAATTTAGTATTTTTAACAATTTGCCAAATTTAAATAACAAAAAAGATATACAATAAATAAACTATCTGGATATATTTGGAGATGGGAAAAACCAACCGGTTTTAACTTACAATCGGTTTTTTTACTTCGCAATAACCGGTTGTACCTGTTGTTTTTTTGTCCCGGTTATAACCTGTTTTTTCTTTTTAAAGTAAAAACCGCTTATTAGGTTTTTACGGTGATTAGGATTAGATTAGGTATTATTTTGGATCCCAATCATAATTATTATTCTCAAGTAATTATCCCAAACAAAACCATAATTCAAATTTTATTTTATAAATACAGAAGCAAACTGAAAGTGCAATCTCACATCAGCCAGAGACAATTAAGTTTTATTATAGTATTTCGTTGAAAAGGTATTTGTAATCATAATATTTACATAAGAAGTGATCTGGTTGAAATAGCCGCAGACATCATCTATTTTTCACACTTGACTCTTGGCATTGAAAGTGGGTGAATGACTTTTCTGATTACCAAAAATAATGTTCTGACTATGAATATCGAATTACCGATTAGGAATACGAATCTCTAAGGATTTCCCTGCGTTTTCAAAACGATACACCCATACAGGAAGTATTAAATGTGTTAAAATGTACCTATTATACAAATATACAAACGTGTTAAAACAAAATGATACATTTTTTTTGATGGTAGTAAAAATAAAAGATAAATTGCATTATCCAATTTATTTTCAAGTAAAATATTTATGTTGATATTATTTTTTTAAATCCCATGTGAAAGAGTCTGGGAAAATTTTTATAAGTTGAAATGGTTGGGTTAAATTGTATATTATTGCAATATGTATATATTAATCTTACGCTTTATTATATTTAATAATAATCACTAAATATATAATAATAATAAAGTAATAAATAAATATAAAATAAATATAATCTCACTAAAGACGAAAAATGCGCACCTGGATGGGTAAACCTCTGCACCGGAGACATCCCAATGGGTTCTATGTCAATTGCTCGAATGCAATTGCTCGAAATTAATTGCTCGAAATCATTTGCTCGAAAATCAATTGCTCGACATGAAAAGAGCTCGAAGTACAAATTGCTCGAATAAAAAAGAGCATAGAAAAAATAAGCAAAAAGCAAAGAAAAATAAAAAGAATAACAAATTGGTCGAAATAAATTATATATCTAAAATATTTATTCACAATAATACAAAATAATAATAATACATACCCAGTAAAGAAACATTGGTAATGGGTAAGCATGTTAATGGGTATCTAATGATTTTAGTCTTTCCCTAATACCTGGAAATTATTATAATCCCTTATTATGATAATGAGCGAAAATCAAAACCGTTATTTTTTTATTATTTTAAAAGTTTAAATATATTTTAGATTTGTAATAAGTACTTTTTCAGCATAAATTAATATACGATTATATACGTGGAATATCACATAATTTGTCCTATTTCAATGTCCTATATTTCTTATGTCTATATTTTGTGTTATTGCGAATAAATATTTTTTGCACGATTGATCATTTTTGACTGTTTACCGTGACAGATTTTACGTCAGTAGGTGACATTTACTAGCAACTGCACGGTAAGTAATCCAACTCGACGGTAAGTACTCCAACTCGACGGTAAGTAATTCAGTTACCGTCGAGTTAAAAAATCTCTTAATTTTAATTTATTTTTTGAAAGAATAAAGAAAACTAACGAATTATTTATTAATATTGAAACTTATGGTACAATTTGTTAAATTATTTAATGAAATCCCACTTGTTTGGGCTGTGGTTTCACTTCTAACAGAAACTCCTGCATATTCGCATACATTAGTAGTATCCAACATTTTTTTCTCTTCAAATACGCGATCAAAGTTGAAAACTTGGAAATATCAATGCCATCATAAAGAAAAACGGTGGATTTAGTCATTGAATATTCTGCCCAGAGGCTTCCAGGAGCTTTCAACTGCATATGTCTTTGAACGAAATATGCCAATAGAGTATTTTCTTCGATTCTTAAATTCTTGCCTTCGCACCATTTTTTAAAACTTTGGTAGGTATTTTGATAACGGATTTTGGATTTTTCGGGAATAATTGCGGAACACCCTTCTTCCCAAGCCCGTTCAATTTCTTCAAATTCACTTTCGCTCATATTTTAATTTATAATAATCAAGATTGTACTTAAAATTATTGACAACTAAATAAAAACTCAATTCTCCATTGTTGTTATGCACCCTAGTTACTACCTAACAACCAAAGTATCTATCTTGATAAAATGAATGAAACTAGTCAATATGACGAAAATGTTTAATTTTATAATTTATAATGGTATCAATCGTGCAAAAAACGTTATAAGCATGTCGAACGTTAAGGGTAACCGATCTCAGACAATAATTGGACAACAATTGTCTTCGATCGGTATAAAACCCTTACCGTTCTCCATACTTAATATACTATTACATGTATAGTTTTCTTTTTTATTCAAGCAATTTGTATTGCGACTAATTTTCATGTCGAGCAATTGCTTTCGAACAATTCACCGGTTACCATCCCAATGAGGTCAGCCAAGACTATGTCGACAATACAGCGTCGAACTATTGGTTGACATCAAGAAAGATGTTCCCTGAAACGGAGAGCTCATTACTGGCCATTCAGGATCAGATTATAACAACCAAAAATTACCTGAAATATATCATCAAAGACCCTCAGGTCCAAAACGACAAATGCCGATATGGATGTCAAACCCAAGAAACCATCCAACATCTTACAGGGGGCTGCCAGGCATTTGCTGCAACTGAATACAAGGAACGGCATGACGCAGTGGGAAAAATTCTTCATCAAGAGATAGCTATCAAGCTGGGACTTCTCCAAACGGACCATCTTCCATATTATCAATACATCCCTGAAAGTATGCTTGAGGATGGCAACTACAAGCTATACTGGGACCGCACTGTGCTCATAGACCAAACAGTGGCACATAATAGACCAGATCTTGTACTAGTTAATAAATTAACCAGACAAACAACACTAACTGATGAGGCGGTACCTAACAAAAATAATTTACGTAGTAAATTTACTGAAAATATCGCGAAGTACAGAGATCTGGAAATTCAAATACGAAGGCAATGGAGAATGCAAAGTACCCAGACGATACCTATTATTATGTCTACCACTGGAGTCGTTCCGAAGAACCTCCTCCAAAGCATAAAAAAGCTGGGTCTAAATGAACATCTTTACAAGATCATGCAAAAAGCTGTACTACTCGCAGCGGTTAGATGTGTACAAGAATTTTTGGGAGATACACCTGCATACGAAGTCACCTAGGGCTCGATAACACGTAAAGAGTCCCACCAGAGCTCAATCCTTTTGATACCGTAGGTATCTAGGATGAGTCAATTTTTCCCTTAGAGGGAGTGTAAGCCGTATGGCTAAATCTGATAATATAATAATTAATAGAATAAAATGGTTTTATTAAAAATTGACTTTTAATTATATTGATATTGATGTTGTTTCGATAGTACTAATTTTAATCATATTGATATCGAGTATCGAGTCGAGTGGAGTATCGCAAACTAAAGTGCATTGTAAATTTAACATTGTAACCTATTGGAATAAAAAATCAGCAAACCGGTTTTTGGCAAAAAAAGGTGTATTAAAACTACTTTTACCACTAATATTTAAAATAAATATCAATAGTGATAATAATCATTATATATATTTGGGACAGATAATAGGAATAAATGAGGAAAACCAAACAGCGGGGGTAAAAAGAAGGGTCAGATTAGCCTGGGTAGGATTTGGGAAATTAAAATGGGTCGATAAGAATAAAAAATACAACAATACTTAAAAACAAGAGTGTTTGACCAGTGCATACTTCCAATTCTCACATACGCATGCCAAACATGGACCTTGACCAAGGCAAACATGGATAAAATAATGAAGACACAACGAGCCTTGGAGAGAGCAATTCTAGGAGTAAAATTAACAAACAAAAAGCAAAACAACTGGATAAGAAATAGAACAAAAGGCAAAGACGGAGAACAACATATAGCCTGGCTAAAATGGAGCTTCGCAGGTCAAAACGCTAGACAAACGGACAATAGGTGGAATACCATCATACAAAAATAGCTAATATGGACAGGAAACTACTTTTACCACTAATATTTAAAATAAATATCAGTAATGATAATAATCATTATATATATTTGGGACAGATAATAAGAATAAATGAGGAAAACCAAACAGCGGGGGTAAAAAGAAGGGTCAGATTAGCCTGGGTAGGATTTGGGAAATTAAAATGGGTCGTTAAGAATAAAAAATACAACAATACTTAAAAACAAGAGTGTTTGACCAGTGCATACTTGCAATTCTCATATACGTATGCCAAACATGGACCTTGACCAAGGCAAACATGGATAAAATAATGTAGACACAACGAGCCATGGAGAGAGCAATGCTAGAAGTAAAATTAACAAACAAAAAGCAAAACAACTGGGTAAGAAATAGAACAAAAGTCAAAGACGCAGGACAGTATATAGCCAGGCTAAAATGGAGCTTCGCATCTCAAAACGCTAGACAAACAGACAATAGGTGGAATACCATGATACAACAATGGCGACCATGGACAGGAAAGAAAGCAAGAGGACGACCCCAGATGAGATGGGGAGACGACATTAAAAATATAGGAGGAACGCACTGGAAACAGAAAGCACTAAACAGAAGCGAATGGAGGAAACTGGGGGAAGCCTATGTTCAAAATTGGACGAATTAAAGAGCAAAAGGAGAAGAAAAGGAATGATAATAATTAACAAATCCACCAATATATTTTTCCACACTGTTGATTTGCACTGATGTAACTCATGAAACATTCAGCAACTAACTTCAGACTGTTGCTTTTTCCTGTCGGTGCGCGCGCATCGTAAAAGGTCACTCTCAACATTTTTCCCAATCTCGCCTAAAGAAGTATAACTTCAAAATCCTATTATGTTAATCCTGGAATAAAGCTGGGATATTATTCGTAATGTTAAGGTCCTAATTGCCATATTCGTAGTTGGATACTCTTATGTAAACTGCAAACTCTGCAGGTTTTGCTTAAACAACGAGACACTATTTTCCGGTGGAGTGAGTCTCAATGGACTTTGACGGTGGGTCTCTGCTATAGGTGTCGGACTTCAAACGGCCCGTTTCTCGTATTCAAATAGCGCACTCTTTGACGCCCGAATTCGTTTACTTTTACTAAAAACATTCCAGGAATTGCTTCCTTTTCCTCCTCTCTTTTTGCATCTCTTAACCCTCGAGTGTTATTGTTTAGCGTATTTTTACCGGGTAGAGAATTTCCGTCCAAAACTTGACAGTTTTGGAGATGGTCAGAACCGAACCTTGTGATAAATGTAGCCTGGTTTGTACAATCAAGATTTAAATAATTTTAAAAATATATTCGTTTAGAATTATTGAATTTTACAATTTTTAATACACTAATCTAATTTTAATGCACTAAGCTCCAACATATATTAAGAGTAAACAGTAGCGATCAACAGGTAGCAACAAAATATAACTTCGGGAGATAGTATCATAAACTTTGGCAACAGTGGTAATCTTTGACATTATCTAAGGTTAATATTTTGACAATATCATAGCCGCGCTAAATGGAAGTAATAGAAAACGATTTTATTATTAAGAAATAGATATTTATAAAAATAAACCAAAATGGGTGAAAATTTTATGTTAAGATAGGTATTTATAAAGGTATTTGGATGAAATATCTAATAATAAAACAATAATAAATAATCATTTTTTGTTGTGAGGCGAAACAAATTTCGATTTTCGCATAATTTTGGCACGGTTTTTAATGGACTGTTTCTTGGAAGGTTCAACTTTATTTTTCGTTTGATTTACTTTTTTCATTTTGTTAAACTATTGATAATATTTTTAGAATAAAAAATCCTCCTAAAACTTTATATATTCGCATTAGAATTCGAAATATTTTTACGTAAAATATACTTACCTACCTACATATAACTAAATCTCACAATTAACAATCTTTCAATGAAACAACAATAAAGAATTCTTAAATTAACACACTACTGCACTGAACAGATATCGATAAAGATGACAGAACAGATTAGCGAAAATCTGACTCAGGTTTGTCAAAATTACAGTGATAATTTCTCTAAGTTGCCTAATTAGTTATTTAGTTATAATATGTTCGATTTCTTGTTAGAAATAAAAAATTATAGTAGCTCAAAAATTACACAAAATCTAGGCATGGGATAAAAAAGTTTATTTGAAGAAAGTTTATTTTTTCTCCTTCTTAATGGCGGTACAGGCTCCTTTTATATTACATAAAATTTTAATATCAGAAATATACACCAAACTCTCTTCTCTTGATATCAATAAGGGCCCAGGCACTGACGGTATACCTCCTTTTTTCTTAAAGGAATGCAGTTTTAACCTTTCCAGGCCATTGTATTACATATTTAATTGTTCCCTTCATACTGGTATTTTTCCAGATTACTGGAAAGAAAGTTTTCTTAAGCCTATATTTAAAGACGGGGATAAATCTCTCGTCAATAATTATCGTCCTATTAGCGTCCTTGGTGTGATACCCAAAGTGTTTGAGAGTCTGGTTTGTGACTTTTTAACTCCTTTACTTGAGCCTAAACTTACCGATCAACAATTTGGGTTTAGACCCCATAGATCTACTGAGCTTAACCTATTAACATATTTAGATTTTTTGTTTCACTCCCTTGAGAGGGGGTATCAAGTGGATACAATTTACACTGATTTCTCCACGGCGTTCGATAGGGTGTCTCATGGTATGTTGCTCCATAAGCTCAGAATGATTGGTGTTGATGAACCATTGATTTCTTGGTTTGGCAGCTATTTGTCTAATCGTAGACAGATAGTAAAAATTGGCAATTTTCTTTCCAAATCAATTCTTGTTCCTTCAGGGGTTCCTCAAGGATCACATCTTGGGCCTCTTCTGTTTAACATTTTTATAAACGATATTCAGGAATGTTTTTCTTCTTCCCTTTTTTTGCTGTTTGCCGATGACTTAAAATTGAGCTGTCTAATTAAATCTCCCAATGACTGTGATAAACTTCAATATGAATGAATCAATTTGTTGGACTGGTGTACAAGAAATGGGATGGTCTGAATCCATCTAAATGCAAAGCCATTACGTTTTCTCGATCTTGATCCCCAATCCATTTTGAATACAAGATTGGACAGCATTGCCTAGATACTGTACCTTTTATCAAGGGACTTGGTGTTACTTTGGATGCTACTCTAAAACTTTCTGATCACTTAAATAATGTAGTCAACAAGACATTTCAGATGCTTGGATTTATCAGAAGAAGCACACAGGATTCTACTGGGATTACTGCCTTAAAGACGCTTTATTGCTCTCTTGTCCGTCCCCATCTTGAGTATGCGTCCTGTGTATGGTCACCTTTTTATGGTGTGCATATTGAGACCTTGTGTCGTGTTGAGCATAAATTCCTTAAACAAATTGTTTTCAAATTAAACATATTGGACAACTACAATGATGCAGATTTACTTGCTACATTAAATATGCCACCCATCTCTTTGCCTCATAAGAAGAGAGACCTTATTACTTTTTACAATATTTTTCATGGTAGAGCTGCTGCTTCTTCTTTGCTCAATAAAATTAATATACATGTTCCATCTAGACCTACCAGATCTGTAGCTTGTTTCCATTACCCTATACATCGCACTAACTATGGATTTAACAACTTTATTTCAAGAACTGCCAGACTAGCCAATCAATATGATAACATAGATTTCTTTGCAACCTTTGGCTCATTCTTGCGTCAGGTTCTGTGTACTCTTGACTTGAGTAATGGATATAGATAACTTTTTGCATTGCAGTGTATAATAATACAGATTAACTTTTTGTATAGATAACGCTTTGTATAGATAACTTTTTGTATTGCATTCGATATAGATAACTTTTTGTATTGCTTTGTATAATAATACAGTTTAACTTTTTGTATTGTAACCGTAGATATAGTCAGCGTTAGGATTTTAGAGTTTAACATTATTGTAATTGAGCTTGCCCGTTGATAAATAAAATAAAATAAAATAATTACAAGAAATGAGATCGATGATGTTCTGGTAGATGCCAGGAGGGGTAGTAATTGACTAGGTGTAAGAAGTCTAAGGGGCGCGTAAAAACACGGATCATTTTCTGGTAAAACCGAGGTAAGAACAAGAATAGCATCCCAAAAATCCACAAGAATACTCCTACATCATTATGAAATACGGAGGATATACGGGATAATGAGATTGAGCATAAATTTAAAAAGGCTATAAAAATAGCACTAACACAGATAGACGATTGTAAGAAGACAGTCTCAAATTTTCGATGACGATTGCCTGAAATACGTAAAATAATAAATATGGCTAAAAGGAATATCAAACCCCTCGCACATCAACAGTGAAAATAATTAAACAGATAAGAAAAGATAAAAGAAAAGTAACGGAAACAAAAAAAAAAGAATGTGCGTGTACTTTGTACGCACGTAAGAAGATATACTTATAACATAATAAAACACACACAAACACATTGAAAAATGCCACAAATGATTTCTGAACAATAATTGTTGGAAAAATTTTAAATAAATACGTATTTTCTCAAAAAAAAAATAATATACTTACAATCAAAAAATGTATAAAAAAATAAAAGTTTGTGTTGGGGATTGAACCCACGTAAGTACATTGTGTTCAAATTCCAGCACTTTTAGATATCGGCTACAGGGACATATGCATCTTACTGGAAGATGGAGCAACTGAACAATTTGACAGTTCCGAATTGAACCACATTAGTTTGATGCCTACGGAATTCAAATATTACAACACAACAAAACAGAGCAAGAAAACAATATTAGATGAATATTTTTTGAAATTTTGTTGGTTAGGTAGGTTTATTTTACATTTTCCAAATAGGCAATGTAATTTTTTATTGCGATACTGAAACATTTACAATTATTATTACGTATCTGTTGCTTTTAAAAACTATTTAAAAAGTCACTACAATTTTAAACTTTTTTGTTTCTGTCCTCACAACAATAAACCTAATATATTATACAACATTTGTTTACCTGCATATTGAACAATTATTATTGACAGATCATTTCAACACCCAATCAGAGCACGTAACGACTAATACCATACTGTAGGTGTGCACATGGGCGCAGATTAATAATAAATAATCACCCTCAATCGCGCCTAAAGAAGTATAACTTCAAAAAGGAGTACAAGAACAAATAATTAATCAGAGATATAGATGAAAATCGGAACAAATACATGTAATATAATTCTTCAAAGGAGTTCCAGAGATCAAAGCCGGGTACCAAGCACGAACAGGAAACTTCTTTTAAAACGACAACGGACAGCTTATTCACATAGATCTTCAAAACTATATGGTCGCCAAAAAGGAAGCAAAAGTAGCAATAGCAAAAGCTAAAGCAGAAGCGTATTCAAACCTATACGATCAACTTTATAGCAGGGAAGGCGAAGCAAAGACATAAAATAGCCAAACAGAGAGCAAAGAAAGCAAGAGATTTTAATCAGATTAGATGTATTCGAGATAAAAATAATAAAATATTTATTCACGAAAAGGATGTCAAAAAGAGATGGAGAAAATATTTTGACAGTTTAATAAATGAAGAATTTGACAGACAGCCTGTGAAGTTAACGGAGACAGTAACAGCAATGGTTACCAGAATAACAAACGAGGAAGTGGCTCAAGCGCTTCAAAAAATAAAGAAAGGAAAAGCAGTCGGACCAGATCATATTCCTGGGGAAGTATGGAGAGCATTGGGAGAGACAGGAATAAGTCGGCTAGCAGGTCTATTTAATAGAATTATGGAAGTTGGACAAATGCCAGACGAATGGAGAAGCAGTATATTAGTACCTGTCTACAAAAACAAGGAAGACATACAACAATGTACAAACTACAGGGCTATAAAACTACTTAGCCGCACCATGAAAATATGGGAGAGAGTCATTGATAGAGGGATACGTGAAGAAACCGAAATATCCGATAATCAATTTGGCTTTATGCAGGGTAAGATTAACAATAGATGCAATTTTCATTGTAAGGCAACTGATGGAAAAATACAGGAATAAAGGGACCAACGCTCATACGGTATTCATTGATCTTGAGAAAGCATATGATAGAGTTCCTCGAGAGATTCTGTGGTGGGCACTCAATATGTAAAGATTGTAAGAGATATGTATGAGGGAGTAACGACTAGTGTTAGTACAGGTGTGGGAGAGACTGATAAATTTCAGGGGAAAGTAGGATTGCACCAACGCTCGGTGCTTAGTCCTTATTTATTCTCATTAGCTTTGGACCAAATAACAGCGAAACTACGGGGTAGCATTCCATGGTGCCTAATGTATGCTGAGGATGTAGTGTTAATAGGAAATAGTGAAAGAGACTTAGAACAAAAACTGGAACAGTGGAGACAAGCTCTGGAGGAAAAAGGTTTAAAACTTAGTAGGACATAAACAGAGTATTTGGAATGTTCATTTAAATATGGAGTTACTACAAATAAAATGGTATGTTTGGATGGTGAAATGATTGTGAAAAGCAATAGTTTTAAGTACCTAGGATCGGTATTACAGAGTATTGGAGAAATAGATGGAGATGCATTCAGTAGAATTAGGGCTGGATGGATGAAGTGGAAAGAAGCGAGTGGTGTGTTGTGTGACAGAAAAATTGCAATGTAGCCGAAGGGAAAATTCTATGAAACAGCCATAAGACCGGCTATGATATACGGAACTGAATGTTGGGCAGTGAAAAAAAAAAGAGGAACAACGAATGCATGTGGCGGAAATGAGAATACTTAGACGGATGAGTGGAGTGACAAGGAAAAATTAGAAATGAGTATATTAGGGGAAGTCTAGGTGTGGCACCAATTGATGCCAAAATGAGAGAGCATAGTTAAAGATGGTTTGGTCATGTTCAACGTCGAGACGTTAATCATCCAATACGAAGAATAGCTGAAGTGCAGATTCCTGGAAGAAGTAAGAGAGGAAGACCAGAGTAGACCTGGAGGGAGACGATAAGGCAGGACATGTTGGTAAAGGGGATTAGCATTGATATGACCCAAGATAGAATTGTGTGGAGAAATGCAATTAGGGAAGCCGACTCCGCGTAGGGATAAGGCAAATAGAATGATGATGATGATGATTGTGTCGTTGCAAAGCTTATCCATCTGGCTATTTAATGCCTAAAAATCATAAATATTAAAATTTTTGTATAGTTCTAAATTTGTTTCCTTTAAAAACGTTCTTAAATTTGAAATATTACTATTACTATAAAAAAATTTGCTAACAAGGTGATTGAATTTTTGCTAATCTAAAATATATCTATATACACCTCCACTGAAATTCTTATATTACAGTCATTCTCCAAACTCCGTAACAACAAAAGAGATTACATCCCTGTTCCAGCTTTCTTTGTCTTTCCTTGTTCTATTGGAGAATATTCTGTGGAAAAGTGTGATGAGGGAGTTTTGAAAAGGACCCTTCACGTTGCCCTTGTGCTTGTGACGAGAGATAAGGTGTATGGCGGTAATTTTTGGGAAAATGCGACGTCAAATTGTGGCTAATGTACCGAATGATGTGATGACAATGTTGAGGAATACTTTGGCCCACAAGGACGAGTGTATTTTGTAGGAAAATCGGATAGGTAATTCAGTAAAATTAATTAAGTAGATAAATATTCTAATTCATAGAATATTTATTCAAAAATTTTTAAAATAAATTTTTATATATAAAAGAGATCGAAAATACAGTCTGTTATTCTTTTAAAAAATAGTTTCTCTGTGTCAAGTGCGTGCAAATAATATTAAGTATTGATGGATTCGACCGTTACTTGATGGAAGTTCATTTTATCCAACAATAAAACACTGAAAACGTTTGTTTTCTATACTTCCACAAAATTTATTACAACTAAGTGACTACAGCTGTTTCGGCAGAGTGCCTTTCTCAAGTGATATAGTTTACAATGTGTTTGCCTTTTTAAGTCTTTAACTGAAGAGGTTGGGGAGTGTGGAGCTGTTTGTCTCGAGTTGGTCATTCAGAATTATATCTGCATTTTTCAGTTTATTAATTTCCATAGATTCTAAAAAAGATAGCTTAAGTCCTTTATTTTGGATATGCAGAATTTAAAACTCTTCATTGAAAGAATGATTATGATCTAGAAGGTGAAGTGCGTATGTAAGTGTCTTTTTTTCTATTGTTGAAAGCCCTTTTGTGTTCTGCTATTCGTTTGTGAAAGGTTCTGCCAGTTTGACCGATGTAAGTTTTCGGACAGTCACCACAAGTTAGTTTGTACACACCACTCTGTAGTTGCTTTCTTTTCGGCTTTTATTGATCTTAATATATTTACTTAAGTTGTTGTTAGTTCTGAAGCTGGTGTTATCCCTTTCTTTTTTATGTATCTGGCTATTTTTGTTGTTATCTTGCCAGTATATGTGAGAGCAGAAGGTACTGGGTTCTTTCGGTGGTGGTGGATACAATAATTTCAGGGCTTTCTTATGGAGTTTTTGGTTTAAAATTCTGTTAACTATTTGTTCGTTATAGCGAGTGTTTAGAACTAAACATCATTAAACAAATAGCAGTAAACAATGGCTATAACGAACAAACAGTTAACAAAATTTTAAACCAAAACTCCATAAGAAAGCCCTGAAATTAGTGTTAGAACCCAGTACCTTCTGCTCTCTCACATATACTGGCAAGATAACAACAAAAATAGCCAGATACATAAAAAAGAAAGGAATAACACCATCCTTCAGAACTAACAACAACTTAAGTAAATATATTAAGAACAATAAAAGCGGAAAGAGAAAGCAACTACAGAGTGGTGTGTACAAACTCACTTGTGGTGACTGTCCGAAAACTTACATCGGTCAAACTGGCAGAACCTTTGACAAACGGATAGCAGAACACAAAAGGGCTTTTAACAATAGAAAAACAGATACTTCTACATAGGGTAAACTGGTCCATAGTGGGACGTTTTTTTTTCAAAAGTTATATTTATATTAATAGCACCTTGATTAATCGTTTGTAAATTACACTAAGGATACCTATGCATAGGTATGGATTTAAGGAAGTAAACTAATAATAATTTCAAGTAATCCTTTATTTATAATAAATGTTATTCAAGAAGTCCCACTATGGGCCACTCGTCCCACTATGAACCACTATATGGTCCATTGTGGGAATCATAGTGGTCCATAGTGGGATTTTAACACTTTTTAGTCTATTTTAAATTGGAAAAAATTCACAGGGAACATAAACTGGCGAGCAGCCCTAGCTGTACTTCCACTAATGGCAGGAGGGGGCAGCTTTAGTAAAATGTCTTCTTCTCCTACGGTATCTTCATCGGGGTTGTCGGGGAAAACAAATTTTCCGGCCACAGTTCTTTTCATAAAAGAGATATTATATTCTTCTCCACTTATCTTAATAACCTGACCAACATAATGTTTAACAGTTTTTTTTTTGTCATGTATCTTACTATAACATAGTCCTCTGTTTGAATAGACAAATCTTGATTTTCTGATGTGAAGCTTTCTAAATCGCTAGAATCGTTGCAAATCTCTTCACTAACATCACTGTTCGAACTAATATCGTCATTAAAAACTTGCCGTTTAACTTTTTTAGCTCTGTGCTTTTTCTCTTCTGAAAGTATTTTTTTGGCCAATCTTTCCTTATGCTGTTCCTCTATGGCGTCTTTTATAGGAGTATCTGTTATTATTGCTGACTGTAGCTTCTTTCTGCTTTTCCTAAGGTTTTTCCTAGGAGCAGCTTTGGCATGTGGCCTAATTTGCTGAGGGGTTATTATATTGGATGGGCCACTAATTGGGCTGACATGACGTGGTTCTTCTACATCCTGATTATTTTCTTCATCCTGGACATCTTCTACAATCTGAACATCTTTCACATTCTGAACATTTTCTTTAGCCCTATTTTCGTTACCATTTTCATTTTCTTCGGGCCTATCAGTGACATACGATGACATAAAATCACTCTCTGAAAAAATCTGGGAATTCAGGGGTGCTATGCCGGTTTTCTTAAATCCATTGAGAATGTTGACACGAGTGAATGCTTTAGGGTAGGCGGTACCAACAACACTACAAACATCATAAATGGTCATAGGTACGGCAGGATGATTTAGCATCCAGTCATCAACTCCTCTATTATAATAGCTTTTAAATGGAAAGAAGCAGCTCACGTCGAGCGTTTGTAATTTATGACTGCAGTGGGGCGGCAATGTCAATAGAATAATACCATTTTCTTTACACAGATTCAGCACACCAACATCGTAATGGCTCTCATGGTTGTCAAGAATTAATAGAACTTGAAATTCTTCATCGCACGTTTTTGATAAAGTGCTCTATATACTTCACAAAATTGTCTCCTGTCATCCAACCAGAGGGAGACGCTGCACCGGCTGATCCTAGAGGAGCCCCAGTAAGCATAAGAGGCTTAAATATTTTCCTCGGGAATACAAAGAATGGTGGCACAAAAGTCCCATTAGCGCATATTGTAGAGCACATTGTTATTAACGTGCCTCGTTCAGCACTTGTCACTTTTCCAATTTGTTTTTGTTTAATATTAGCAAGTACCTTCCCGGGTTTATGCACATTGGTGACACCAGTCTCATCACAATTGTATATTTGGTTCGACTGGATATTATGTTTCGTTATCACACTTCTCAAGTTTGTAAAAAATGTAGCCACATTATGCTTGTTGAAGCTGGTGGCCCTTCCAAGGCTAGTTGATTCTGGTTTTCGAAGCGATAACATAGGGTGTCGTTTCCTAAAATTATTCATCCATTCGACTCCAGCCCGTTTCTTCTCATGCCAATCTTGAGGCACCGTTTTATTATTAATAATGGCATACTTATAAGCCAACTCACGAGTTTGTATTAATGTTAAGCCATAGCACATTTCACAAGCCTGAATTATATAATCGCACAATAGCTGTTCCTCTCTACTTGTAAATATTGGTTTGAAACCATGGGTTCGTCCGTATCCAAAATTATTTGTGTTTTCTTCATTACCTTTATTAGCTAATTTGAACTTCTTCACTTTCCGCTGTAGAGCTGACTTGCTTACACCATGCTTTTTGGATGCACTCATCAATGTCATTTGATTTTCTACAACATCTTCTACTGCAGAATTCATAGACCTTGCATATACTTCATGATCCTCTCGACTTTTTTCGAAAACTGCTGACAGTTGAGATCGTGGATATCTCGGCATATTCAATTCTGCAAAGAATGAAAATGTTTAGCATGTTTTAGCATGTTTCAGCATGGACCGCATTATGATACCATATCCCAGTATGGACCGCTCTTTTTCCCACTATGGACCATAGCGCATCAAAATATAAATGGCCTAAAATTTTATCGAAGTGGTAGAACTAGGTTTAAACAGAATCATGCGATATTGAGGTTATGTATGTTTCAGATATCCATAGCAAATTCAAGTTAAAAGGGATACATTTCGGCAAATTATTCGAAAAAATTTGAACATGGAAATAAAAAAGTTTAGCTGATCACTCACCTGAATTTCCAAAATATCGAAACGCACAGTACCATTTGAAAAACTAACAGGCGATTCGGAGGCGGCTCTGTTAAGATAGCACACACACTTAAATATAGTTCTACCGCGTCGATAAAATAGTCAGGTCAGTGAAATTCCCACTATGGACCGCGTCCCACTATGGACCAGTTTACCCTACGCACTTCACCTTCTAGATCATAATCATTCTTTCAATGAAGAGTTTCAAATTCTGCATATCCAAAATAAAGGCCTTAACTTTTTTAGAATCTATGGAAATTAATAAATTGAAAAATACAGATATAATTCTGAATGACCAACTCGAGACAAACAGTTCCCCACTCCTCAACCTCTTCAGTTAAAGACTTAAAAAGGCAAACACATTGTAAACTATATCACTTGAGAAAGGCACTCTGCCGAAACAGCTGTAGTCACTTAGTTGTAATAAATTTTGTGGAAGTATAGAAAACAAACGTTTTCAGTGTTTTATTGTTAGATATTAATTATGTATTAGGCCTCGATCCCGCATACCAAAAAAAGTTTATTAATAGCACTCAATGGTGTCTATAGTCCGTCTCACCTTGGCTTTACAGTATATAGAACAGACAATGCAGTCCTTATGAGAATTTTTAGCGCAATGATGCCGATTTTATCAGTAAGAATTTGTAATCGAACATTAAAGAGATTAATGTTCTGATACTGCTCCCTTAAAAATAGTTTCGCTTTACAGATTGAATAACAATGGAGACGACACGCAACCCTCTCTAACACCTCATTTGACATTTTCGATTTTAACCTTTGCTTTTTGATTCCAGTATATGTCGACTGTCCACATTATTTTCTTGTAAAAGTTCTACGAGTTTCTGTTATTGTACTCTATCAAAAGTCTTTTGATAATCTATAAATTAGACACAGAAATCCTTGTTCAAATCTAGTCGTCTTTGCAAGAGAACGTTAAAATTAAACAGAGCCTTTCTCGGTCCTAGTCCTTCTCTCAATCCAAACTGGGGGTCATTTATCTCTTCTTCTAATATTTTTATAGTCTTTTATGTATTATTTTGAGGAATATTTTAACATAAGTGTGTGGCTTATTAAAGAAATTGTTCTGTACTGGTAGCATTCTGTTGCATGTACTGACTTTGGTAGTGGTACAATCGTGGACAGCAGCCAATCCTGGGGTATTACTCCTGTTGTATATACTTTGTTGAATAGATCTAAGAGTAGGTATATGCAGTGTTTCTTCTAATATTGAGATTAGGAATAACAATTGAATGCGCGCAGTGAGGGCAAAAAACCGGTTTTCCCTCTGTCTGTAGGAGAGCTAGAGATGGGAAAAACCTACCAGTTTAAACCTAAAACCGGTTTTTTACTTCGCAATAACCGGTTTTACCGGTTGTTTTTTTTGTCCCGGTTATAACCGGTTTTTTCTTTTTAAAGTAAAAACCGGTTATTAGGTTTTCACGGTGATTAGTATTAGGTAAGATATTATTTTGGATCCCAATCATAATTATTATTCTCAAGTAATTTTTCCAAACAAAACCATAATTCAAATTTTATTTTATTTTATAAATACAGAAGCAAACTGAAAGTGCAATCTCACATCAGCCAGAAACAATTTATAAGTTTTATTATAATATTTCCTTGAAAAGGTATTTGTAATCATAATATTTACATAAGAAGTGATCTGGTTGAATTAGACGCAAACATCATCTATTTTTCACACTTAACTCTTGACACTGAAAGTGGGTGAATGACTTTTTCTGATTACCAAAAATTAGGCTCTGACTATGACTATCGACTTACTGATTACGAATACAAATCTCCAAGAATTTCCCTACGTTTTTAAAACAATACACCCATACAGGAAGTATTAAATGAGTTAAAATGTACCTGTTCTACAAATATACAAACGTGTTAAAAGTATTACATGATAAATTTTTTTTGATGGTAGTATAAATAAAAGATAAATTGCATTATCCAATTTATTTTCAAGTTAATTATTTATGTTGATATAAATTTTTTAAATCCCATTTCAAAGAGTCTGGGAAATTTTTTATAAGTTGAAATTGTTGGGGATTTTTTTGGGTTTGGGAGGAGAGGAAAATTGGTGGGTATTTTAGAGGATTATATTTTTAAATTTTAAATTAAATTTGTATCATGAATACAATAATTGCATATTATACTCTACTATCATAATACATTGTATATTGAATGATGATAGAACCTGAATTGAATTATTTCAGCGCTCTTTGTTGAGCAGTAGTATAATAATAATTTTGGTTTACTGTTCTCTACATCTGACTACTGAAATTCACAAATCTTTGGGATTCGCACAAATCAAATTTTATTTCGATCCAATGTATATATTAATTTTACGCTATATTATTATTATATTTAATAATAATCAATAAATATATAATAATAATAAAATAATAAATAAATATATTAATTAATAGAATAAAATGGTTTTATTAAAAATTGTGTTTTATTTATATTGATATTGATGTTCTTTCGATAGTACTAATTTTGATCATATTGATATTGAGTCAAATGGAGTATCGCAAACTAAAGTGCATTGTAAATGTAACTTTCTAACCTATTGGATTAAAAAAACCGAAAACCAGTTTTTCCAAAAACCGGTTTTTTTGGCCGGTTATAACCGCCAGGTTAAACCGCAAGCAAAAAGAACCGGTATAACCGCAATCCGGTGTTTTGTCAAAAACCGCCATCCCTAAGGAGAGCTCGAAGTTAGCTATTATTTAGCTAACGGCTGAAACGATAAAAATTTGGAGTTGCCTCCAGGATATCAATGTATCCATCAGGAAAATCGTTGCTGGCAAAGTCAGCAATTTTGTTGGGAAGAAGGGCAGCTTTTGTTTAGGTTTTCTGATGAATTTAAAAGGATGAGCAAGTAGTTTTTATTATGATACCGCTCATCTGGATGATAATAACATCAATTATAAGTCTTTGAATGTTTTTACTATTTGACTTAAGTTTATATAAAGTGGATTTCATCCATCCTTTGTATATTATTTGAGCTGTTTTAATACAAAGAAAAAAGCTTTACCTACCAACCGCAATAAACAAACAAATAAAGCTGTCTCCAATAAGCATATATATCTGAAATTTCGTGCATGAATTCCAAAGTAGAGAGTTAACTCGAAAAGAGGGGAAGAGCGTGTGTATCAACCGACGTGTAATATCCATGGTAATTAGAGACGTCTGTGAAAGGTCGACGCCAATTACTAGACAATCACAGGACAATGTTCAAGCATCCGAACAAGCTAGCTGTCTCGTTATTTACTACACTTAATGACAAAGTAAAGCTTTTGTAGAGGCGGCTTTGTTGCTAATAACAAGATCTATAATTGGTGTTACCGCTATGAACTACCGTCATACAAAACCAACTTTAATTTTTCATCAAAATTCTCTGTAGGAGCTTTTAGAAAAAAAAAGGAGAGAAGCTATTTTCAATTGAAATACTGCACTGTTATTTTATTGTTAGTTAATATCTATTTTAGTTTATTTACAGTATTTTATACTGAAAACGTAATTAACTTATAACATTTTATTTATTTCATGCTACAAATATATTTATTAGACTAACTCTCTATGATTTAATTTTTTTTATAAAAGTTTGTTCCAATATTCTGGTACTCCATCGACGTCTGCCGGCTGACCATCGGCTCATTCAACAGGTTTCTAGACCCTTCGTTACGTCAGCACTTCTAGATCTTTGTCGAGCGCTGCTTACTTAAAATCTAGAACCTTCGATAAAGTTTCTTACTAGAAAATCACAGGACAAAGTTCAAATATTCGAACAACCTAGCTGTCTGGTTATTTACTTCACTTAATGACAAACTAAAGCTTTACTAGAGGCGGCTTTGTTGCTAATAACAATATCTATAATTGGTATTACCACTATGAACTACCGTCATACAAAAGAAACTTTAATTTTTCATCAAAATTCTCTGTAGGAGCTTTTTGCAAAAAAAAGGAGAGAAGTTATTTTCAATTGAAATACTGCACTGTTGTTTTATTGTTACTTAATATCTATTTTAGTTTATTTATAGTATTTTATACTGAAAACGTACTCAATTTATAATAGGTCTGGATCCCGCGTATGAAAAAAAAGTTGATTAATAGCAAGCTGAAAATTTGTTAATAGCTTAAGGATGTCTAGTCGGACAAACTTTGATATATGGGAACATTGGAACAGGGGAAGTTTAATTTGTGGAACAGGTTAAAAATTTGGAACGGTCAGACCACGAAAACGGCACATGTATTTTGTCCGACAGAACAGACTTAAACTCTCCGAACTTAGATTAAACTCTCATGCAAAAATCAGACTGCTATTTATCACCTGTCATAATTCCTGTCATTTGACGTATTCTACGTGTTCCATTTCATTAAAACGCCCATTTGGTGATAAATAGCAGTCTGATTTTTGCATGAGAGTTTAATCTCTGTTCGCAGAGTTTAAGTCTGTTCTGTCGGACAAAATACATGTGCCGTTTTCGTGGTCTGACCGTTCCAAATTTTTAACCTGTTCCACAATTAAAACTGCCTCTGTTCCAGTGTTCCCATATATCAAAGTTTACTCGACTAGACAACCTTAAGCTATTAACAAATTTTCAGCTTGCTATTATTCAACTTTTTTTTCATACACGGGATCCAGACCTATAACATTTTTATATAATTTGGTGCTACAATTATATTTATTATTAAATTAAAATAATAAAACCATATTTCACCATATGTCAAATAATTTTAAATTAACATATGAACAAACTCTTGACTTTTTTGAAAATTGTGCTGGCTCGACTGATCGCTTGAGTTTACTACAAACATACACAACGGATGTAAGCAACTTTTATAGCATGATAACAACAATTAAGCCATATCTTAAAGAAAAAAGCATGAAAACCAAATGCACTAAATTATTAAACAAAATCAACAAAATGCTAGACGATGCCGATAATCAAGAAAGTGATGGTACAACAAATTCAGCTCAAGAAATGAACTGAGGTCTTCGATCCGATTCTTCAATGGAATGTTAACGGTTTCTAACTCCCTTTAGGAAGATATCTCTCTCTCCTTAATATTTAATTCCCAAAAATTTTTCATAAGACAAACATAGTTACTTCTCTCTGGACCTTTCGTCCTACAATATGTGATCTAACTCTTTCTGGATACAATAAGCTTGATACCACCCATGCAACAATTATTCAATCGTTTCTCAACATACTTGCTTCTTTCCCAGATCATTGTCATATTTATACAGATTCATCCAAAACTATTGATGGTGTGGGATCAGCAGTTAT
The DNA here is from genome assembly GCF_917563875.1 of Diabrotica virgifera virgifera. Classification (NCBI taxonomy): domain Eukaryota; kingdom Metazoa; phylum Arthropoda; class Insecta; order Coleoptera; family Chrysomelidae; genus Diabrotica; species Diabrotica virgifera. The sequence continues at coordinate 271,774,744 of NC_065444.1, forward strand.
AGATTCGAACACTATATTACAATTTAAATTATCTTTTACTTGCAGTATTTACTCTGGAGAACTATATTCAATTATGCAAGCCCTCATTCATACTCGTACTCAAAAATTTCCAAAATCTGTCATAATTACCGAGTCTCTCAGGGCATTACATACGATAGAACAGTTATATCCAAATATTCCTGTAGGCATTAATAAAAGAACAACTACATTTCCTAAAGAACACGAGGCAGCAAATAGGCTATATATGGGTTCCATCACACATTGGACTTCAAGGAGGCGAAAAAAGCAGTCTTTTATACCAGAGAAGCAATACACAGTGCATTTTCAGTGTTAGTGGACTTAGTGTCTGTTTCCGACTATAAATCGTTCAAAAGAAAAGTGATAAACAAATAGGAAAACTCTCAATACCTAACAGTATAAAAGCAGTCTTAAGACAACACTAGAAGCTTACAAATTATTTGAAAAACATTAATGATTTAAACAGACTATGACCATTGTTAACATTTTGTAGATCCCATTGCTAATTTGTAAATTATGATATTGTTACTTAACTGTGAACATAATATATGTAATTATCAAAAATACTATTAGTCTGGGCTGATTATCGGAGAATAGGCCATTTTTGGGAAAAGTTATTTACCAGCAATTTTATTGCTGGAATCGAATATTATGATTGTATATATTAACCCGCCATTACACGCGCTATGAGGGAATCCCTCACCATATTTGTTTATAACCAATGAAATTGTGTAAACTAATACGATAAACTTAAAGCACCCAGGAATGCCTTTAGCATGGTTCATGAGAGGGTATGAAAAAGTTATAGAATATTTCAGGCGGTCAGTGTGCTGTGTGATAGTTGAAAGAAGAGACATCCCTCTTTAAGTGAGGGAATTCCTCACTGCGCGTGCAATCACGGTGAAATCACGTTTCTGTTATCTCAAAGAAACTTTTAGGTTTTTATTTAATATTTAGGTAGGTTTAATTAAAATATGATTGTTTGGATTAGGTTAGGAACAGTGGCACACCGAGGGGGGTTTGGGGGTTAAAATCCCACCCAGAGCATATAGAAATATATATAAAAGAAAGTAGGAAAATGTAACTTGTCTTTTACAAATAATACAAAAAACTTCCGCTGTCCAAGCAAACCAGGAAAATTCTTCTAGGTGCGCCACTGGTTAAGAACCGATTTTTAAAATTACCTATTCTAATTGGGAAATAAGCCACAATTTAACTTGAAAAATTAATTTTATTGACGTTTCGAATTCCACCTCGGACGTCGTTATCGAAATACAAAATATTAATAGTTAATTACATAAATGCCACAAAGAAATAGCTTCAGAACAGTTGTTAATTTTAATTTGTATTTTTAGTAAAATGAATTCGCGTAAAGAACGTTAATTTCTTCAGTGGCTTGCTGAAATTGAATATTAAGAAAATTTGCTTTTGATCTATATTATTTTTACTTTTGTTTTGTTAAATTAATAAAAAAATTGGTTTACGAGACTTTCTATAATATGTGAGTACAACCCATTTTATATTTATACATGTTGACATTCATTCTTCCTCGAAATAAGTCGAATTGATGTAGGTGAGGGCGACGCTCATACGCGTGCAACCCCGTCACAATAGAAGACGCGTGTAACGGCGGGTTAATAATATAGGTATGCAAAGTCCTCAGATAGTGTGCTACTTTTTTTATAAACAAAATGGCGCCAGAAAATCGTGTTTTTTTCAATTTTTGCTCTATAACTCCAAAGATTTTAACTTTAGACCAAAAACACCCAAATAAAAATTCACCGCAATTAAATTATGCATTCAGACGTGTTTTTCCGATTTACTTCGACGAAAAGTTTCCCCGGAAAAAGCGGGTTTTTCCAACAAAATCTTTAATTTTCAACTAAACTTTTAGATAAGTAGTTGTTAATCAATAATTAAATAACTTGGTAACGTAAAATCCCTTTCCGTATGTATTTTAATTCCAGAAGCCCATGGAAATTTAATGAACAGTTTAGCAACAATTGAAATGTTAATTAAAAATTTACGGTCGCTATAATAACGACAATAATTATGATGCATAAGAATAACTATGATTTTTTTCATAAAAAGACACTATACCTATCTAATGTACTTTACAGAATTGAAATTGAACAATTTTTTGTCTTATAAACAAATAGAATATCTCGGGAAATATTAAACTAAATTAAATTGTGAAAAAGGTATTCGAAAGACAGCGGCAGGACGCTTCTGCTAAAAGAAAAAACGTTTAATTATGACGAGTGGTTCCTGAGATACAACCGGTCAAATTTGACCGAAATTTACGGCAAAGATATAAATAATAGGATCATAATTTTCAAAACCATCACCTTTTATTTTTGTCCTCTTTCTCCACACCAATTTTCATATCTTTAAAATCCTCATAACATATATTATTATAATAAAAACTATCGATAATACGTGTGAAAATTGCCAAAAATAGCAAAATTCCAATCAAAAATTAGGTTGGAGAAAATGTAACCCTCAAAGTTCAAAATCGGTATACGTTAACAAAATGCATTTTCTCGGCTTCCCGTGGAGCAATTTCCTTCATTCTTTTTTTGTTCCCAAGTAACTCGAGTAGAGCCATCGAACTAACGCAGTAATTAAATGTCAAGCTTGCTTTTGTTTTGTTATAATAAATTAATTTATTTATGATAACACAATATTTTAATTTGTTTAAATAAAAATTGTTTAAATATTTATACAGCTTTCAAATGAGAATATTTATGTTTTTAACTTTAAAAGGTACACTTGTAGTAAGTTTATCTAAAAAAAAGCCTACAACTGGAAAAATATGTAATTTTCTGTTCTTATAAATAAATTAATCTATTATAACAAAACAAAAGCAAGTTTGACATTTAATAATGCGTTAGTTCGATGGCTCTACTTGAGTTATTGGAGAACAAAAAAAAGAATGAAGGAAATTGCTCCATGGGAAGCCGAGAAAATGCATTTTGTTAACGTATACCGATTTTGAACTTCGAGGGTTACATTTTCTCCAACCTAATTTTTGATTGGAATTTTGCTATTTTTGGCAATTTTCACACGGATTATCGATAGTTTTTATTATAATAATATATGTTATATGGATTTTAAAGATATTAAAATTGGTGTGGAGAAAGAGGACAAAAATAAAAAGGTGATGGTTTGAAAATTATTATATTATTGTTTATATCTTTGCCGTAAATTCCGGTCAACTTTGACCGGTCGTATCTCAGGAACTACTCGTCATAATTAAACGTTTTTTCTTTTAAAAGAAGCGTCCTGCCGCTATCTTTCGAATACCGTTCTCACAATTTAATTTAGTTTAATATTTCCCGAGATATTCTATTTGCTTATAAACCAAAAAATTGTTTATAATTTTAAAATATTCCTGAGGCCGCTTAAATAGTCCAATTTCAATTCTGTAAAGTATATTAGATAGGTACAGTGTCTTTTTATGAAAAAATCATAGTTATTCTTATGCATCATAATTATTGTCGTTATTATAGCGACCGTAAATTTTTAATTAACATTTTAATTGTTGCTAAACTGTTCATTCAATTTCCATAGACTTCTGGAATTATAATATATACGGAAAGTTCTTTTACATTACCAAGTTATTTAATTATTGATTAACAACTACTTATCTAAATGTTTAGTTGAAAATTAAAGATTTTGTTGGAAAACCCGCTTTTTCCGGGGAACGTTTTCGCCAAAATAAATCGGAAAAAACACGTCTCTATGCACAATTTAATTGCGGTGAATTTTTATTTGGGTGTTTTTGGTCTAAAGTTAAAATCTTTGGAGTTATAGAGCAAAAATTGAAAAAAACACGATTTTCGGGCGCCATTTTGTTTATAAAAAAAGTAGCACACTATCTGCGGACTTTGCATATCTATATTATTAATACATACAATAATAAGATTCGATTCCAGCAATAAAATTGCTGGTAAATAACTTTTCCTTGTATTTTGCTAATTAGCCCAGAGTATATGTATTAAGTTTAAGTAACCATGTATTAATTACAGTACAGCTAATAACCCAAAGTGGTTGATGCTGTTCAATAAAAATAAAAAAAAAATAAAAATATATTTATTAGACTCTCTCTATGATTTCATTTTTTTTTATAAACGTTTGATCCAATATTCTGGTACTTAGGCGATGCAATAAAACACTAAAATCGGCCTTACCTCCGAAATAAAAACGACAAGGCGGATCTTAATAATTTTTTTTGCATTCGATTCGTGAATGCACCAGGAAACTTTGTGACTCCGAGCCATGATATAATACTGAAAAACTGCATACAAAAAATTCCTTCTTTAAGTGCATCTCAAACAGAGAAAAAAATTCAGAACTCGTCAATTATCGGCGGAAATGAGTTCAGTTTTGTTACTCTAGGGTTTCGGGGTCGCTATATCACGGTATTATACAAAAACAACTTTATTGTTTCATCAAAATTCTCTGTAGGATCTTCTTAATAAAAAGGAGAGAAGCTATTTTAATTGAAATTACTGAACTGTTTGTTATTTTTATTTACACCTATTTAATAGTAATTTACGTAACAAGTTCCGAAAGTCCTGGAATCCTGCGAGTCTCGTAAAATCACTTTTAGATCGTGTTACGTACAATATTTTTTCTGCAGCCGTTTTGTATGTTAAAAAGAATATATCGATAAACATTACTTATGAACTTTTATTAAACACCTTAAAGTTACTCTTAGGCTATTGATTATGTACTATAGAAAGGAACTACAACGTTAACGAGGTTTTATTATTTCGTATGGTCAATGAATCTCTATATATGAAAAAACCGCGGAGTGCTACCATTTAAAGGGGTGCGTTTTTGAGAAATGGGTGAATTAGTCCCTGGGCACAGGTTACATTAGGGTGAGTTCTATGCACTTTTGGTACAAACACATCTACATAAAAATGATTCCTGGTTAAATTTCCTATCTAAATATAACTTTTTAAATTCAAAGATACTTTTTTTTGCAAAAATATATTCAAAAGAAAAAGCACAAAGAAACCCAGAAGAAATAAATTTTGTTTTTTGTCCCATAACTTTTGTTCACGGGGATATAGGTATAGACATTGCTTCACATAAAAAAAATTACATATTTTCTCTTTAAAATGATGTTTGGTAGAGGTCATTGGGATTTACAGTTTTTGAAATATGATTTTTCAAAGTTCACCACTCACAGCAATTTTGGGCAATTTTCCTTGTTATTTCGCAAATATTGTTCTGTAACTTCTTTCTACGTAACTTTAGGCATATGCAATGGTACATGTAAGAGGAATAGAAATCAATTACCTTTAAAATGTCATGTTTTTTGAGAACCAATACAAAATTTCTAACACTGTACTTGGAAGAAAGAACAGTTGCAAAGATCTTGGAGTAATGTTTCAGCAAAATTTGAGATTTAGTGAACATTATCGGATCATCATTGGAAAGGCATACAGAACTCTTGACTTCGTAATTCGTAATTCAAAATTTTTTAAAAGAACTGAAACTCTAATATCATTATACAATGCACTGGTAAGACCTCACTTGGAGTATGCCTCTATTATATGGGCATCACAAGCCGAATTCAATATTGATCTGATTGAAAAGGTTCAGAAACGATTCTTGAGGTTTCTTTATGTCAGAAAGTTTGGTATCTATCCCTACATGATTTCCTATACTGCTATGCTAACTTATTTTAAAGTTCAGCGACTGGATAATAGAAGACATCATTCAGCCCTTTTTATATAGTATGTTGTAAATCACATTAAATATAAAGATTGCTTTTTTATAAATAATTATAAATTTCATGTTCAAAAAACACATTTAAGAATTAATAACAAACGACTGTCCTCAACTAATAAGACTGATTGTTCACCCATAAATAAGATGTTAGAAGAATGTAACCATATGATAATTAACTGTGATATAGACTTTTTAAATTCTTCTGTGAAACAAATAAAAGTTGCTTCTGAAACAAATTTCTAGTCTACAAAAGTTGTTGTAAAATTTTATTTAGATGTATTTATTTGTATTTAGATGTATTTATTTGTCTAGATGTATTTGTAGTGTTTTTTTTACTTGTTTTTACTCGTTCTATTCTGTTTTGGTTTAGTACTTAATATAGGAATTAGTTTTTAGCAGTAGTAAGCACAATTTTAATGTAATAACAATTATTTTGTGTATTAAAGGAGGTTAAATAAATAAAAAAAAATGTTCTACTGTATAATGTTGTACGACTTCTTTTAAAGAGGTTATCTTTTTCAAGATTTTATACTTTCAACGAGCTTTTATATTTTTTACGATTATTTTTTTAAATTTCCCATTATAACTTTTATTGTTCTACATTTAGGTATATGTACATTATAAGAATAAAAAAGAAAGCTTGTTTTGTTTACTTTAAAATGGTGTATTATAAACAATTCTAGGATTATTTTTGAATAAGATATGCTTTTTCGAAATGTAATAGGTCCTCGCAACGATTTTTGATTTTAGGATTATTTTTTAAATTTCTCATTATAACTTTTTTATGTGACTGTGTGTTATGATTGAATCTTATTTTTTAGAGGTAATACTTTGGATCCACTTGACTTAGCTGGGCAAACTTCAAAATATGGATTAATTCCAATATTTTCTGTCAAAACTCCTGCACCACAAGCTTTGCTTGAAAAAATAGCATGTAAATGTACCAAAGATGTACAAAAAACTGCGGTTGTAGTAAGATAGGAATTAGTTGTTCAATATTCTGCAAAGGGTGCATATGCATGTGCATGGGTACTAATTGTGGGAACTCTAAGATGACTGAATGAGGTGTCAGGAAGATATTGAAGCTAATGCTAACGAAGAAATGGACTTTGATTTTGAAAATTTTGTAAATGTCAACGTTTAAATACTAAAGTGATGTTTTCTAAGACTAATGTTTATGTAATTTTTGTAAAAGAAATAATTTTAAATAATACAGTTAAAAATATATCAAAGAATCACTCGGTTTCCATTATTTAAATATAGATTATACACCATTTTAAAGAACAGAAAGTAAGCCCTCTTTATTGAGCAATATATAGTATATTCATGTACAAGAAAAAAAAGTTATAATGAGAAATTTAAAAAATAATCGTAAAAAATGTAAAAAATAATATTTTTTTATATTAGGTATTAGTATATATTATTACGGTATTTATTAGGTATATAGTATATAAAATATAACATATTATATATTATATATTATATAATAATATTATTTTATTTTTTTATTTTATATTATAAAAAATCGTTAAAAGTATAAAGCATTGAAAAACCATAATCTCTTTAAAAAAAAGTCGTACAACGTTATACATTCGACCATTTTAAAGGTAATTGATTTCTATTCCTATTGCGTGTACCATTATATATACCTAAAGTTACGTAGAAAAAAGTTACAGAACAATATTTGCGAAATAACAAGGAAAATTGCTGTCAGTGGAGAATTTTGAAAAATCATATTTCGAAAACTATAAATCCTAATTACCTTTACTAAACAATATTTTAAATAAGAAATATGTAGGTTTTTTTTCTGTAAAGCAATGCCTATACCTATACCCTGGTGGACAAAAGTTATGGGACAAAAAACAAAATTTCTTTCTTTTGGGTTTCTTTGTGCTTTTTCTTTTGAATATATTTTTGTTAAGAAAAGTATCATTGACTTTAAAAAGTAATATTTAGATAGGAAATTTAACCAGGAACAATTTTTATGTGGATATGTTTGTACTAAAAGTACATAGAATTCACCCTAATGTAACCTGTGCCCAGGGACTAATTCACCCATTTCTCAAAAACGCACCCCTTTAAATGGTAGCACTCCGCGGCTTTTTAATATACAGATGTCCAGTGACCATATGAAATAATAAAACCACGTTAACGTTGTAGTTCCTTTTAGCTATCTTATTTTGAATATAATCAATAGCCTATCTCGTGAAATCAACATTAGAAAAATCTACTGATGAATATTAATAACACAATAATTACAACAATTGTTTACATTGATATTTTGTTTCGCTAATCTTATCTGGAATCATTTCGGCTTCACTTTCACTGCTGATTTCCATTTCTTGGAATTGAAAATCAAAAAACTGAGCGAAAACATTCACGAATCTTAAATGACAAGCGTTGTCATAATAGAATACAAAGTTCATGATATTGTCAAAGCCGTTACCTAGCTACCCAAAATCGTCCCGAAAGTAAAAAAAGCGTCCCGGAAGTGAAAAAATTAGTCCCGAAAGTAGCTACTTTCGGTACGAGTTGTGTAAAATGGTACTTTCGATTTAATAAATCATACGAAATAGTAATTTACGTAACAAGTTTCGAAAGTGATATTTTACGAGACGAGTAGGAAGTTTCGAGGCCGAGCCTTAGGCGAGTCCTGGAATCATGCGAAACTCGTAAAATCACTTTTGGATCGTGTTACGTACAATATTTTTTCTATTCAAAGGTTCCTTTCAATTCAAAGGATATCCACCATCCCTAGACAGCTGTTTCTGTCTCTAGACGTCTTCAGTAAGGCTACGTGAACACCTTTGAATCAAGATGAAAATAAACCTAAAATCTACTTTTTAACACTAGAATGTCTGGCTTAGCATACCTACCTAGAAAGCCGGAAGGGATCATTTTGGCCCCACGTTCTTTAATAAATTAAAACTCAGTTTAAAGAAATTAAATCAACTCTAGGCGGTAGAGTCTAATTTTATTTTTTACTTTTATTGTTTAACACATCGCTGACCAACAAAAACATTCGGAACACCATACAATTTGCAGTTTTTGATATTTGCCACACATTGCCTTGTTACAACTGTGGCAATGAGTTGAAGTATGATTTCCTTTACAAAATATTTTCAACTGATATTTTTTTCGTTTTTGGCTAGTAACAGTGATAGCTGTTGGTAGACCTGGTGTTGCTAGGCGTAGTTCCATATTTCGGGAGACAAGTTATGGGGCCAATAATTCTTCACACAGCCGAAGAATAAACTTACGGAAACTAAGTCTACTTCCAGTTATTTATTTATAAATAATCCATGCATTTAATGCTTCCAAGTCAAGAGTATGATAAAACACGTACATATGCCATCGTCTTGAAGTTGCTTTTGTAGTATAAATACGCATTATTTGGTCCTCTACACCAACAATTGCATCTTTGTGTTCACTTGTGTTCGCCAACAATTGTATCTTTATTACGTAGATGATCAGTACCAGTATAAGGGTAACCATTTACAATAAACATACATAAATATAATTTTACCCATTCTACAGGAATTTGAAAGAAAGGATCGTCGAATTTACCAGAAAACGATAATAACTTACATGGGGTCAATTTGGCCCCTTTAGACTTCTATGGTAGATTTGTTAAAATAACCATTAAATAAATTTAGTAAACAATATTTTTTTGTTTTAAATAAGGCATTTGATCAAAATATTAAAAGTCATAAAATATGAAAATATTATTGCCTCAAATTAAAAAACTACAATAACTTTAAATAGCAACAGGGGCAAAATTGGCCCCTTCGGCTTTCTAGTGTCGACGCTATACGCTATGAGCTCGTAGGTAGAGGGGATAATTAAAAATTCGCGAGTGCCATTAGTGACAAGTCGGTAAGCTTTTACTGAAAATTTGGCATAAATATCAAAGTGATTAATTTAAAACATTGAAATTAAAAACAATAATAGGAAATAATATTAATTGGTCAAAGCTGTGGTGTATATTTTTACCTTAAATATACTTACGTTTTAAATACTGAATTTAAGTTTTTTTAATATTTCGTACTATGTAATTATAAATTAATCTAAGCGCCATCTACACGATAATTGTAAAAGTATCCAAAGTAAGAAATTAATATTTCATTAATAGAACGTTAAAATGATTAGCAAAATCTTTAAAAAATCGATTACAATTTAATTACTTTTTTGCGTTGTAAATATTAAGCGATAACAATTAAATAATAAAGGGTACCCCCCTTTAAGATAGGCAAAATGCCCTCACTCTCAGAATTCAATTTTTTTAATTTTTTTACGTTCTGTGCAATTAAAAAATGAGATAACGCGGATTTTTAGCTCACCACCCCCCGTACCCCTCCTCCCACAGCCAAAAACGTAGATTTTTAGATTTAATTTTTTTAAGTTGGGTGAAATTAATTTAAAAATTTCAAAAAATTCACACGTGTAGCTGAGGCTTTTACAAAACATGTCCATTTTTTATGAATCCTTAGGTCGAGTGTACAAAACCTCAATTTTTTTTTAACTTTTCTAAAACCTATAACTTTTTTTTGGAGGGGGCTGCAGTTTCAATTTTTGTTTGGATTTTGTGTATTTTATCAAAAGATATCTCTCTGATTTTTTTCAGATTTTTCCGTCTGGTGCGCCATCTGGAAAGATCCGGAAAACTGTTTTTTATGGGGTTTTTAGGGATTTTGTCCATTTTATAGACTGCAACATAGATCAACTCAAGGTTTTGTTAATAGATTATGTATAATTTGAAATACATGAGTATTTTAGGATTATAAAAATTGGGCAAAGCACCTTTAATTAAACCCCCCAAAAACCATGTTTTTTTAAGTTATATAAGGGTTTTTGCGGGCTTAATGATATTTTTTGAGATCGATTCAGCCTGAATAATTTTATTCATTTTTTTTACGTTATATCTGATTAAAAAATAAGACTAATCGCATTTTTAGCCCACCACTCCCTCCCCCTGCCCCACAAAAACATCAATTTTTCTATTTTTTTTTTGTTTAAATTATATTATAATAATTATATTATTATAATTAGCGGTGAAAGTTGCATTAGTAATCCGCTAGGAGCGACACCAGCGAAGCTCAGAACGTATAGCGATATCTCTTAGAGGAAATAAAAAAGGTCCCAGTTACAAAATTCGTTATTAAAATAAAATTAAAATACCAAATAATGATTTAAATCTAACCTTTCTTGTATCCACTTCCTGTAATATCCTTTATCTCTGACTTTTACAATTTATAAGCCAAGAGATGAATAAAGAAAGCAAAAAGGATTCTACAATATGCAATCACATTTCATGTTACTCGTCTAGGAAAAGATCCGGAAGATAGTTCCAATACTCAAAACCTGATTTTGAGTGATTCCAATAGTCAAAAAGAAGTGCCAAAAGCATGAAATTTAGGGATAGCGTAAACAAGTAAATAAATCGGAAGTTAGCCGCAGTTACAGTGCCGTAAATCTAAAAGAGATATGTATAACTGTGTGTATGACAATACCATTGTTGTTTTTAATATTTTCTTTAAAATTTAATCACATTTTCTCACCTTTTGAATCTCCCTTGGGCTACTACAAATGTTTTAAAATCGATATTAGCTAATTCGATTCACTCATTCTTGAGCTGTTATAAAAAAGATTTAATAAAATAAATTATTATTTTATTAAACGTCGTTTAATGTTTAAATGTCGAAACCGTACCGGACATACTGCGTGACTTGTCACATTAGGATTTTATACGATTAGATACTCAATAGATTGCAAAATACTTTTAAATAAAAAATGATTCGTTTTTCTGAAAAATATAAACCATTGAACCGTCTTTAAAACGGCTTTAGTAATTGAGAACTTTCTATTTAAATCCTGCAAAAATTCTCCTCGATTTAATGGAAGCGCCTGCTGTAAATATTTGCCCCCCACGGATAGCTGTCTCAGTTCTCCCAACGACACCATTCTAAAGCGTATGACAGCGCGTATCATATACACATACACAAATATCCAAGGATATTGATGGTTGTTGATGTGCTTGGAAACGAACGTAGACTCGGAATGGGAAAAGGGAAATCTTTATTTTATGAATAAATTCTTAATAGTACAGATTTTTAGAAACAGATCAAATATTAAATGGATTTGTAGGTAGGAAAGGACTATGACGTCGATTATTTCATTCATAGGAGATTCTGACCAATAGAAAGCTACAGAAATAAAAATTAAACTGATTATTTTTTGATGATTTTAACTTCCAATCGTATACGCTCTGAGCTTCGCTGGTGTCGCTCCTGACGGATTACTAATTCAACTTTCACCGGTGATTTTTAAATTTATTATTTAATTGTTATCGCTTAATATTTACAACGCTAAAATTAATTAAATTGTAATAGATTTTTTTAAGATTTTGCTAATCAATTTGACGTTCTATTGATGAAATATTAATTTCTTACTTCGGATACTTTCACAATTATCGTGTAGATGGCGCTAAGAATTTATAATTACATATTACGGAACATTAAAAAAACGTAAATTCAGTATTTAAAACGTAAGTAAATTTAAGGTAAAAATATATACCACAGCTTTGGCCAACCAATATTTTTTATAAGAAATGCTTTTAATTTTAATTTTAAATTAATCACTTTGATATTTATGTCAAATTTCCGGTAAACGTTTACAGACTTGCCACTACTGGCGCTCGCGAATTTATAAATATCCCCTCTACGTACGAGCTCACAGCGTATAGTAAGATATTTGATCACGTGTTTAATTCTGTCCAATCAGATTAAAATTATACTGAGAATTGTCTACTGTAGAAAATAACCGATAGAATTTTTTTAAGTAGACTGTTTCTGTTTAATGGCAACCAGTTTCCTAGTTTTGACAACTGTCACATTTAAGAAAATATCCATAATATACGTATTAAAAAATAATCTTACGAATATCACACGACAGTAAAAATAAATAAGAAAGTAATGCTTCATTTTTACTCAAATTTATTGCCAGACAATAAATTTTCGAAAAACTGTCGCATTATTTTCAATTTATTCTCACGCTCTTGTGATATTATACCCGATAATTTTTGATAATTTCCTGTCGTCAAGTATATTACGTCAGATGCCCTACGTTGCTATGAAAAAATACATTCAGTGACATTAATGACAATCAATGTTTTAAAAATTATAAAAGTGATGACTTTCAACTGTCAAATGTTTATAACAACTGTGTATTTAACTGTACTAATTTATACTTACATAAATAAATTACAATAAAATTTTGGTTTTGAACAGTTCTTTTCATGAAATGTTCGCAACAAATTGCACTCCATCTCTAAAATTAATATAGAATTTTAGAGCTCTTGTGCAATAGGGAACTTGCACATTTTTTTTATTACATAATAATGTTCAGTTTTGTATAAAAATAAGATTTCCAAAATTTCACGCTTCAAAAACTCATAATAACTTGAAAGTACAAATTTGAAGTCTTTTTTATCTTAAAATAGTTCAAACGACCCGTGACGTCACAGAGTTTGACTATGTGGTTCAGTTTACGGCTATATTTATGTATATTATTCTTCTTCTTCTTTAGTTTATTGGCCTCCACCTACTTGGATATTTAGCCAGATCGTCGTCGGGGAATAAAGGAAAAATATTTATATCCTAATGACATTTATCGAATGTCATTGTAATAAAATATACCAGTTTGTTGAGATTGCAGTTTGATACAGTTCTTGAAGGAACGGAAAGAAGGTTTACTATTGAAAATAAAACCATTTTGTAAAAGTACAAATTTTCTATGAATAGTTCAAACGATCAAAAACATCTGTAACGTCACATACCTGGATTTTCTACTGACGTTTATAATGTCTAATTTAAAATTATATATACAATTGGTGTAGAATGTAAACATACAACAATGTGACGTCACGACGCGTTCTGGGGTGGCTGGTATAAGTTGAATTTTTAGTCGTCTTTAGGGGCCAAACGAAAGACAAACAAAACTTTTTTATTTTTGATACAGGTTCTAAATTATGTTCTGTTGTGATTTATACCATTTTTTTCGAATTTAAAATTTTATGCAAGTTCCCTATTACTACTGATTATATTAAATAAATTAATCTGTTTCGGTGGCGGCAGCTTTCGACACAGTCTGGCAATTAAGAATGATTTTTAAACTCTTACGCAATATTCCTTAAAAATTCACCGCATGATTAATAAAAGATATGCTTACCGACAGGGTATTGCAAGTAATTAGTGGTTCAGAAGTGCGCACCACTGCGTTTTAACACTTGTATCGCAGACATGCCGACAACAACATCAATAAGTTTAGTTAATACAAACAAAATCTCTAGAAGACACTGAAGAGATTCTGACGGAAGAACTAAAAATTTTGGAAAGATACTTTCAAAAATACTACGCTTCTGCACGAATCAGAATTGGCTGCACCACGTCGGAGGAATTCCTCATTGACACCGGGCTTAGACAAGGAGATCCTCTCGCCCCCCTCCTGTTTAACTTTGCACTGAAACATGCAGTAAGGAAAGCTCAGCCACAACTAACAAACAGATTTGCCGCCCAAGGATCAAAAATACCATTGGCCTTTGCGGATGACGTGGACACAATTGCACAATCCACCATAGATGCAAAATAAGTTTTCACCCTATTCGAGAACGGAGCCAAGGAAGTTGGTCTTACGGTCAACGAGGACAAGACCAAGTACATGGTGGTTACGAAGAACCTAAGACCAAGGGTTAGACAAAACGTATCAATTAATGAATACAACTTTGAAGTCGTCAAAGAATTTAAGTACTTGGGAGCGATCATAACATCTGAAAATAAATACGAAAAGGACGTGGCAGCCAGGATCATTGCAGGAAACAGGGCAAATTACTCATTAATGACCCTACTTAAATCAAAAATAGTCTCAAGACAAGCAAAATAAGAGTATATAAGAAAATAATTCGTCCCACAATAACGTATGGAAGCGGAACATGGACTCTGAACCAGCGGGAAACGACAAAATTACTGGTACTTGAAAGAAAGATACTGCGGACTATCTATGGGCCTTGCAGAGAACAGACAACAGGAGAATGGAGAAGAAGACACAATGATGAACTCCAGACAATATATGGAGATGAAAACATAGTACGCTACATTAAAGCAAACCGAATACGATGGCCGGGTCACGTGCTAAGATCGAGTGACGAAAGACTTCTGAACGCCACACTCTGGGAAAGACCCGATGGCAAAAGGTCAGCTGTTCGCCCAAGAAAGAGACTGAAGGACGCAGTGGCCAGTAATCTACGCAAAATGGGAGTACAGCAATGGGAAATAGCTGCTCATGACCGACAACAATGGAGGGAAATAGTAAACGCTGCCAAGACTCACATAGAGTTGTAGAGCCAAATAATGATGATGAGGACTTTCAAAAATGGAGACTTCTCTCTAACGCATTACAGTTGGAAATAACAGAAAAAAACGTACCTCTGTGATCATTATACATTTGCATATTGCAAACAAATTCCTTGACGGATATTTGCATATTAAAACGACTTATTCGGTTGGTTGGCGATTACAATACTCTAAATATATAACCAATCAATGATGCGAATAAAGATACTTTGAAACAGAAGTAATCGATACTGACAGTATTTCCACAATATTATATGGTAAAATGACAATTGCAATTTCTAGGTTAGTATTTTTCAGCGACAGAAACATAAATATTTTATATGATTGGTATATTCGGACATCGTATAGTGAAATTTGATTTATATTTACTTATTTTTATATTAAAATATTTTAAATTTGCAAAATCAAAAAAAGCAAAATCTGCAAAAAACCCCATGATATAACTACTCGTAAATCATATTAATAATACTGCATTGAAATAATAAATAAGTATTTTTTTTCGAACTCTTCGTATTAGTCTATTAAAGCTACCCCGTTCTAAAACAGAATCGTACTACTCTGATCCGTACACTGTATGCAGTCATACTGAGGGATACCCATTTTCCAGTTTTCTCCACACTTTTCTTCTTCGTCATCCATCACTGGAAAATCTGCGTACGTTTAGCGTGGATGACACGTGTCGATTACTGGCGAATTTACCAAACTTTCTGATGTTTTGATAAAATGTATTGAAGATGGAAAACGATTTGCTCCAGATCCGTTGAGATCGATGATATGCTTTTACTGCATAAAACGTTACATGAAAAAAGAACCTATTTACAGTTTTATTTTTAGGTTAGTAAGGATAAAAAGTATATTATAGACATTAGATTTTATGTTAAACAAGCTGAAAATGCGAGCATTGTCATAACGAAAACTTTGTATATTTACGTATTTTAATTCATAATATGGAAAATTTCTATTATGAAAAGTAGTTTAGAATTAGTAATCATGTTTTAATGTGCAATTATATCATTCTAATTTAAATGTTATGAACTATAAAGGTAGTTTACTCTTGACCGAAATTCATATTTTTTATATACCTCGTATAAAATTAATAAAATTATATACAAGGTGTCCCAAAAGTAGTGGAACGGTCGAATATTTCGCGAACTGAACATCGAATCGAAAAACTGAAAAATACGTGTTCAGTAATTTTCAAAAATCTATCCAATGACACCAAACACCAACCTCCACTACACCCCCTGGAGGTGGGGTGGGGGTAACTTTAAAATCTCAAATAGAAACCCCTAGTTTTTCTTGCAGATTTGGATTCGCTACGTAAAAATAAGCAACTTTTATTCAAGACATTTTTTCGAACTGTGGATAGATGGCGCTATAATTGGGAAAAACCATTTATCCTGATACCATGGGTAAATTATAGAAACGGTCTAACATCTGGAGAAATACACTTCCAAATGAGAAACCAAACAAATTTTTTGAATACTTTTCGAAAACCTATCGAATAACACTAAACGTGACCCTCCAACCCACACCCCTGGAGGTGGGGTGGGGGTAACTTTAAAATATTAAATAGCAACCCCCACTTTTTATTACAGATTCGGATTTGTCATGAAAAACTAAGCAACATTTATTCGAAACATTTTTTAGAATTGTTGATAGATGGCGCTTTAATTGGAAAAATACGATTTATGCATTTTTAAAAAATGTTTAGAATAAATGTTGCTTAATTTTTCATGACGAATTCGAATCTGCAATAAAAAGTGGGGGTTGCTATTTAAGATTTTAAAGTTACCCCCACCCCACCTCCAGGGGGTGGGTTGGAGGGTCACGTTTAGTGTTTATCGATAGGTTTTTGAAAAATATTAAAAACCTGTTTTTTGGTTTCTTATTTGGTAGTGTATTTCTCGAGATATTAGACCGTTTCTATAATTTACCTGTGGTATCAGGATAAATCGTTTTTCCCAATTATAGCGCTATCTATCCACAGTTCGAAAAAATGTCTTGCATAAAAGTTGCTTACTTTTACGTAACGAATGCAAATCTGCAAGAAAAACTAGGGGTTTCCATTTAAGATTTTAAAGTTACCCCCCACCCCACCTCCAGGGGGTGTAGTGGGAGTTGGTGTTTGGTGTCATTGGATAGATTTTTGAAAATGATTGAACACGTATTTTTCAGTTTTTCCATCCGATGTTTAGATCGCGAAATATTCGACCGTTCCCCTACTTTTGGGACACGGTTGCATCATAAATCTTAGAACAAGAAGAGCTTTTTATGAAGAATAACTTTTATTTGTCAAATTAAAAATAAAAGAGTTATAAATGAAAATGTTCTTGGTATCGATAATTTGAGAAAAATCTTCAAATATTTTTTTCCAGTAGAAGGATGTACACAGACACAATACTGGCTAGTGATTTTAGTCAAAAATTTTGCCAATTCGACAAAAAAATAATTTCTAAATAGTTAATAATTATTACTAAATAATTAGTAATTTTGCCAATTTCGGCAAAATTCTCAAAAAACAAAAAAATTACCTTCTACAATCACTATCCAGTTGTGTCGAGTTTAGGGAACGACTAGGTATACATAATATTTTAATTTTATAGCAAATGGAACAATCCATTTATCATAAACGGGATGCCGTATTTATACTGGTATAAACCTTTTTAAAACTGTTAATAAATTATTGCTTTTAAAATATTTATACTCAAATTGTATTTTTGAACATCTTATTTATTTTATATAATAATTAAATTCACTAGCAAATGTCATTGATGTAAAATTTAGTTTGATTTTCACGAAGTGTCAAACTCAAATGTAAATAACCTATGCTTGGCAAAACGAGATTTAAAAAAAAAGTAGCCTACTTCCTAATCAACCATTTGAGCTGACGTTTAGTAGTATGGTATAACTAGACCCAAACCCAGACATCCAAAGTGAAAGTTATCCTCCAACACCAAATTATTCTATATGGTCCACATAATGTTCAGAAAAAAGTCACACCATTTTTAGCGTCGGGTTTGGGGGGGAGAGGGGGGAGAAATCGGTAAATTCATAGTTTTTTACGTTTTTCGTAAATATTTTTAAAACTATACGATTTAGCATAAACAACCTTCAATACAAAAATGTTCCACATTAAATTTGAAATAAAAAAGGCCCTATGCATAATCCTTCTAAAATGAACACTTTCAAAGTTACTGAGGTAGTATGTATAATTGGTCCAAAAAAAAGGCCTAACCTAAAAATCCAAAGTAAAAGTTTTCCTCCAACACCAAATTGTTCTATATGGTCCACATATTGTTCAGTAAAAAGTTACACCATTTTGAGCGTCCGGTTTGGGGGGGAGATGGGGGAGAAATCGGTAAATTAGTAGTTTTTTTAAGTTTTTCGTCAATATTTCTAAAACTATGCTTTAGCGTAAACAATTATTTATACAAAAATGTTCTACATAAAATTTAAAACAAAAAAGGTCTGACACATAACTGTTATAAAATCAAAAGTTCCAGAGTTACGGTGGGTGAAAAGTGGAGGTTTTCGATACTTTTTATATTTCTTGGGCAATACCCTACTGATTTTCTTTAACAGGATTGTGTTTTATAAATCAAATTTGCTATTTCAGTGGCCGATGGTAAGCTAGTGATAAGACCTTGAAGAAACGTCAACCTCACCTCCCAAAATTATCATCAATTGCCCAAAAAATATAAAAAGTATCGAAAACCTCCACTTTTCACCCTCCGTAACTCTGGAACCGTTGATTTTATAACAATTATGTATAGGACCTTTTTTGTTTTAAATTTTATGTAGAACATTTTTGTATAGAACATTGTTTAAGATAAAGTATAGTTTTAGAAATATTCACGAAAAACCTAAAAACACTACTAATTTACCGACTTCTCCCCCATCACCCCCCCAAACCGGACGCACAAAATGGTGTAACTTTTTACTGAACCATATGTGGACCATATAGAACAATTTGGTGTAGGAGCAAAACTTTTATTTCGGATGTCTGGGTTAGGCCTTTTTTTTGGACCAATTATACTATATTACCTCCGTAACTTTGGAACCGTTCATTTTAGAAGGATTATGCATAGGGCCTTTTTTATTTCAAATTTAATGTAGAACATTTTTGTATAGAGGGTCATTCATGCTAAACAGCACAGTTTTAGAAATATTGACGAAAAACCTAAAAAACTACGAATTTACCAATTTCTCCCCCCTCTTCCCCCCAAACCCGACGCTCAAAATGGTGTGACTTTTTTCTGAACATTATGTGGACCATATAGAACAATTTGGTGTAGGAGGATAACTTTCACTTTGGATGTCTGGGTTATGCCATCTTTTGGATCAATTCTATCATACTATACTGCGTCTGTAGGAGATAACCTGATTGTGACGTCACATTTTAGTGACGTCTCGAAGACGGTTAAATATATCGAAATGCCGTCTTCAGATTTGGATTCAGAAGGCGAAACTACATAAGAATCCATCGATACACCTGCTCTAAGTATTGCAGGAGCGGCAACGTAATAACACACAGACTTTTGCAAATTTAGAAACGAAAAGTTTTCTTTGAAAATATCATACGATGATATCTTAAGACTAACATAATAGTTATTTATGATATAAGTGTTAAAAGTACACGTTTAAGGCACGCATGTGAAAGTTTGCAGAATGAGCGAAAGCGAGTTCTGCAATTCACATGAGTGCCTTAAAAATGTACTTTTTGACGCGCATATCATACAATATTTTTTTCTACAAACGTCTACAAAAACTTTTACTTGAACTTGACTAACATTCCAATTTTATATGTTTTTGACATTACATCAAAATTGCATATACGGTCAATACGAACTGCAGTCAGTGCCTTAAAATTTTTTTAAAGCACTAGTGCCTTAAAGTAGCATTTTTAGCGCTCGTATGGAGTGCTAAAAATTGCATTTTTAACACGGTTGTAGAAAAAACATTTTAAAGTGGATTTAAAATAATAATTATATAATTATAATTTCATCATGGAATCTACACTCCTATGGGAGTGATTGCCGCCCTCTTTGAGCTCTTTTGATTCGTTTGTCGTGGAGAATCAGTCCGCATTAACATTAAGGGGAACGGAGCAGAATGCAGAATTTTGACACATGTCAAAATTTTCAATGTGTTTTAAATGTATTTATTTTTTTCGAATCCTGAGAAAACTAATAAGTATTTTTGAAAAATTTAAACGCAGAATGAAAGACTACTTTATTACCGAGGACCAAATGTCCCTTAGAATAAATAAAAAGTTTCTTTTGAATGAAATATTTGCAATTAAAAACAACACTAAAATTTCTCTTTTATTTTCACCCCTGTAACTTATTAAAATAACGATTATAGGAGTTGTTAGGGACTTTTGGCCCTCGGTAAGAATGTAATCTTTTATTCTGCTTTTAAATTTTTTAAAAATATTTATTAGGACACGCGCCAACTCGTAACTCTTAATGACAAACTTTTTCAAATCAAAATGTACACCGGCCAATTCGTAACTTTTTACTACCTGACTCTTCCAACTGGCAACTTTATACAGGTGAATTCGAAACCATTGTTTAATTCTAATGCCACAGGTAGATAGGTTAAAAGGTAAGAAATAAATTTGAACAGTAACGAATTAAGCCAACACGGGGCATATAGCATATTATGTAAGCGAATAGTTCTTGGTTTGCTTAAAACATGTTGTGTATTATAATATGTACCTATAAAAAAATAACAAAAATTAAATTCTCTTAATAAAATAATTGAAACAATATGATATATATATACCAGGGCGGATCTGTAAAAAAACGTCTATTTGCGTATGTGCGAGGTGGCATTCGGATTTTTGCAGATAAAGTTAGGTGACAACTTTAATAATAATAATTAACTTATGCTCCTTCTCAAATATGCCCGGAACATTAATAAAAAAATGAAAATATTTAAAAATTTCGAAAAACATTGATTTTTCATTGTTTCCTTGCTTATAACTTTAAAACGATACATCTTGGAGCAAAGTCGTAGGGAAATAAAATAAAGATAATTGAATTTTGTATGATATACGGCTACTTAAAAATGTCTTAAATTATTACCCTTTGTGTAAAATAGCAATAAATACAAAATAAGGGGGCAAAATAAGCCTCTTTTTATTCAGTGTTTTTCAACAACTTTGGTTGCACTTAGAACCTTCGTAATTCGCATAGAAGATCCTTATAAAATACTTAAATCGTCCACCAAATTTCATTAAAATCGACCTGATAGATTTTGCATAATAATTTTGCAATCTAAATTTTTTTAAAAAAGTTCAAATTTTTGAACAAAAAGTAGACCATTTAGAAGTTTGCTAATTTCTTCACATATAAAGAGGCTCTCTACATATCTAATATACTTTACAGAATTAAAATCGGATTATCTAAGCGGCCTGAGCACTGTTTTAAAGTTATAAACATTTTTTTGGCTTATAAACAAATACAGTGAGGACGTTTGAGTTGAAATAAATTCATTTTCTGGAGAATGGGCGTCTCTGGAGATAAATCCCGAAATAGGTCGATTTTTATTTTTAAATTCTAATTTTTTGGTATACGTATCTTACTAGTGACTATCGTCACTATCGTGACGTGATGACGCAATCGATGATTTTTTTAAATGAGAATAGAGGCCGTGTTTGTAGCTCATTCGAAAGGCTATTCAATTTTGTATTCACTGATATAAACATTAACATAATTATTTATACAGGGCGTCCAAAAATTTTTTTTTAATTAACAAGGGAGGAAAGTGCTACTTTTAACAGACACTTTACTCCCATGTTATACATATGGTTTTTCCACCTTCCTCAAATTAATAACAAGTCATTTTTCATTTCTACTTAATTTATTTATGTAACTAACCAACAAGATTTATTAAAACTAAAACTAACAAGTAGGTACAATATAACTGTCAACTGTCAAATATAACTCAAATTATTAATGTAAACATTGTTAAATCAAAATAACAATTTACTGTTTTTTACCATTCTGCAAAATACAGGGTGTTTTATAAATAAACGTTAAAATGTATACTTAGGTAATAGAAAATAGAGATTGTACAGGGCGTCAATAAGTTATATTTCATGAATGAAATACCATGACTTCACCTTTACTTTTCCTCCCTAGGGAGGAAAAGTACAACTTTGCTCCCCACAATCAGGTCCGGAAAAGTTTACTTTCGGTAGAGGCAGATGAAAATAGTTATTTTCCTAACTAGTGCGGAAAGTGATATTTTCACGCATGAGACTTCCGTTGACCCGAAGGACGCAATAGCGGAGTTCGGGCAAGCAGTCGAGTGTGGGGAAGACACTTTCCGCATGAGTTAGGAACAATATTTTTTCTAGGGCCGTACGTTTGGAAAAAAGCCACAAAAAATAGAGTTATATCAATTTTTGTTTATAAGTGAAAATACACAAATTAATTATTTGACAAGGTTGACGACGATTCAAAACCATTGTAATTGTCCACTGATCTGACTTTTAAATATTATGTCAAAATAATTTTATTTCAGTAGTAATTGCGCAAGAGCTCTAAAATTATTGAATTTTTCCCGAGTGATACTTTGACAGTTTTAATTTCACGAGCCGAAGGCGAGTGAAATTATGTCGAAGTGTCACGAGGGCAAAAATTCTATATTAATTTTAGAGATCGAGTGCAATTTGTTGCGATTATTTCATGAATAAAACTGTTCAAAACCAAAATTTTATTGTAGTTTATTTATGTAAGTACAAATTAGTACAATTAAACACACATTTATTATAAGTATTTGACGGTTGAAAGTCATCATTTTTATAATTTTTTAAACATTAATTTTCATTAATGTCACTGAATGTATTTTTTTCATAGCAACGAAGGGCATCTGACGTAATATACTTGACGATGGGAAAATATCAAAAATTATCAGTTTAATTTGTATTTCTGTAGCTTTCTATTGGTCAGAATCTCCTATGAATGGATTAATCGCGCTAATTTCATTAAAGCATGAACACAATAAGATAAATTTGAAATACATTAGTAAATAGTATCTAAATATTAGTTTATTGCATGTATTATAATTTATTACAATGCCATATTACAAGGTATTTTACTTTCCCGCACGCCATGCGGGAAAATTTACATTCACGCACCCCGTGCGGGAAAGTGCAACTTTCGGAAACGAAATACGTGCGTGAAAGTGGCTCTTTTAGGACGGCCGTAGAAAAAAGAACGTAGGTAATCTATTTAATGCAAAATACATTTTACTCCATTCAGAAAACAGAAAAAAATGTGAATTTGAAAAATAAACATTGCTTTTCGCTTAAATTAAATGTTAAAACTGTTAAGAGGCTGGTGGGTGGCAACTAATATTGAATTAAGTGAAAAACAATAGTTGTTTATCAAATAAAACATTTTTTTTCTGTTTTAGGACAACAGTAAAATGTATTTCAAATTAAATAAATTATATACCTACATTCTTCTTTTGTCTCAATTTAATTAAAAAAAAATCTATTTCGACTTTCTCATGTAACTCGTCCAAGAGACAATACACATAAATGATGAATAACTTTTACACCACCTTCAAAGAGGGTAATTTATACAAGTACATACCTGAAATACCAGTATTAGTTTATCAACATCGTTAGTAACTAATTAGAAAAGAAAGTTACAAATTTACCGGTACTTGATGGGTTACCGAAAAATTACCTGAGCGGCAGGGTTACCAGTTGGCCTGTAATTAGGATGGGGGATTAAAATAGTTACGAATTCACCGGGACCCATTTATTAGTTTTGACATGCATAAAAATTTTGCATTTTGCTCCGTTACCCTTAAGGCTATCGGTACAAAATTCGCAAATATTTTACGGCTATCCCTACTTTTTCTGTCTTTACACGGCAAATTACAGGTAGTAAAATTCACACTGGTATGGATATGTAAACATTACTAGAATGTCATTCTACTTGAAAGTATCATCATTAACTTAATGAGATGGCTTTTGATGTTCTTGGATAACTGTTATTTGTATAATTGCAAATTATTAATTCAGTTAATAAATCTGATATTTTTTCACTATGTATTCAGTGATTGTAATAATTTATATGTACAACAAAAACTAATACTCAATCGAGAAAAGAGGAAAAGTGTTAAAGTGATTTTTTAATAATATATTATTACTATGGAACGCTTACAATTTTTAACATCTTGGTGGAAAGACAGAATTTGAAAAATAAAATTTGTTAATGATTTAAAAGTAACGGTAAACTGAACAAGAAAACGTAAAAAACTATATTTCTTTTAAGGCGATTTTTTATTGAGTAGCTTATGCTGTACTTAAAAACATTTTCCAATAAAAATAAAAAACTCGTTGTCTTTGAGCAGTTCCACTTTTAAAAACTTTTTAACTTCTTTCTAATTTTCATTAATATTTTGTCCATTCTTCAGTAAAACTCCACGGAGTTCGACCCTCTTAAGCGCCGTAAATAATTGATTAAAAGGATTCAAAGAAGAAAAAGAGATCCGCGCGGATGAATTATTAACAATAAACCCTTTTAGTGTTTGTTTATTTTGAATTGTGAAGTCTTTGCAGATACGGCGGCAGTGGAAAATTCGAAACTGGAGATGGAAATTGTTTTCCACGACTGTGCCAGGGAATAATCTCATTTCTCCCCAGTGATTCTTTGTTTCTATGGAGTGCGCATTTATTTATCCTTTTGTTGTGCGTTATTCATAAGCTAAATCAACATTTCGTTTGTGAAATCTTTGTTTGGCTACAAATGAGCAAATTAAAATGATGATATTATGTTGATTTACATCAATTTAATATGATTCCGAAACAATTATAGCAATTGGCGATACCGCATTTTAAATTGCACCATTTGTTCCCATTATATCCTTTTAATTTTACTTATTTGTTTACATAAACCCGACATATCCTTTAAGTAACAAATACAAATAATAATTATATAACTTTACCTAATATCTATTAGGCTAAACCTTGTGGTACTGGACGGGACTGACCAAATAACAAACAAGGTCCTCAGAAGAATGAAGAAACACCTAGAAGTACTGACCATCTTTATGCGAAATTAATCCAGATATGCTCTCCTAGAAGCCATCCTGCAAGGGAAAATATTTGGAAAGCGAGGTCCAGGAAAAAGAAAAACATCCTGATTAAAGAATTTTCGAACCTGATTCAACAAAACATCTTACAGCTTTTCCATGCTGCTGTACATAAGCGAAAGATTGCCATGACGATAGACAACATTCGTCACGGACAGACACTTCAAGAAAAAGAAGTTTTCAACGAAGATGCCCAATACTTTATACATAATCATGTTGAATAATTTGCAGTCGATGAGGATGTGTTACATGGTCAGCTACATACATATTGCAATGGTGATAAGTTGGAATAGTATATTGTGCAACAAGTGCAGAAAGGTAATAATTTCTCACGAGTTTGAAAAGTTGCGGTACGAGCGCAAGCGAGTGCCGCAATTCAAACGAGTGAGAAATTACCTTTCTGCACGTGTTTCACACTATACTTTTTCTACAAGCAGTTTTTCCTAAAAATAAAAATCACAATTTCCAAACGACGATTAATTATAATAGGTACCTATGTGATAAATTTTAAACTGTATTTAATTAATACCTACTAATCAATTTAAATTCCTTATACCTAAATAAATTGCACAGAAATCAGTTAAAAAATTAATGCACTGCCTTAATTTGTTTAAATTTAAACAATTATTACACATTATTGACATTATATTTATGCAGTCACGGATTTACACAAAACCTACTTCATTCGACGTCTCTTGCACAGGTTGCTAAATCCTTAATGGTTATTTGATAATTATAAAATGTTTAATAAGAATAAAATTGTAAAATAAAACAGTTGTAACATCCATATTTTAGTTTCTATGCTATAGTTAAATATAATAATTGTCTTATAGGTTATATATTTGTCTAAAGTTTAACCACGGATGTAAACAGAATATAACGTTACTCAGAATGCGGTAGTCCACGGATGTAAACAGAATATAACGTTACTCAGAATGAGGTATTCAACTGTGCAGAAAAGAACTTTGCGGCACAGAAACGTCACTTTGCGGCACAGAAACGTCACTGTTCTGCACACTAATGTCAAATATCTTATACTGTGAGAAAATATCAAGTTTGCTAACATAAAGCCGTGCAGAAAAGTGCACTTTGAATAGTGGTTGTAGAAAAAAGTTTTTAAGGAGATAAAGAAACAAGGGTAAGTTTTGTGTGATTAATTCTGAGTTTTTTAATAAATGATGCTTCTCTTCAAGTTAGGAAGTCCAAAGTTTTTGTGTTGTTTTGTTTTCTTGGCATAGGTTTAGCCCGGTATAATATACTCACTTTTTGGAAACGAGTTTGATGGTATCGATAGTTGAAGTATGGTTATCCATTAATAAGGTTGTTAGGTTCTTTGGCAAAACTATCTGCTCTTTGATTACCAGTATTTCCAATATCGGAAGGTGGCCACATGAGAGAGTGGCTTACGTTTGATGCGGTGGATATGACACTTATAAATTCTTGATCAGAATATAAAAAAGATTGCCAATTACTTGACTTATGCTAATAACTTATTGCACTTCAGAATGAAGGTTCGAAAAATGCTCATCAATCAGAGCAATGATATTTCCAGGAAGAAAGTGAAGAGGTCTTCAAAAGATGAAGTAAGGGCTATTAAAGTGGTACAATTATTAGATAATCTACGAAATATTCCTGGGCACACTAGGGTGTCCCCTCCTGGACGATAATTCAAGAATGTTAGATGCAATGGCAAGTCTAGATGAACTTGCACTAGCATGTGTGCCTTCAAATAGATTGTAATTTTTTTGTGAATTTCCATGAAAAATAAATACTTACACTTTATATTACTTATTTCCATTTTATTTAAATTTTCACCGAATTTTCATTTTTTAATAAATACCATAATTTATTTTATTTACTATTCATATAGTCATTATTTTTTTTTCAAATTACTCTGGGCTAATTAGCAAAATACAAGGAAAAGTTATTTACCAGCAATTTTATTGCTGGAATCGAATCTTATCATTGTATATATTAATAATATAGGTAATCAAAGTCCGCAGATAATGTGCTACTTTTTTTATAAACAAAATGGCGCCCGAAAATCGTGTTTTTTCAATTTTTGCTCTATAACTCCGATTATTTTAACTTTACACCAAAAACACTCAAATAAAAATTCACCGCAAGTAAATTTTGCATAGAGACGTGTTTTTCACGATTATCTTCGACGAAAATTTTCCCCGGAAAATGCAGGTTTTTCAAACAAAATTTTTATTTTTTAACTAAAATTTTAGATAAGTAATTGTTCATCAATAATTAAATAGCTTGGTAATATAAAAGATCTTTCATATAGATTATAATGCCATAAGCTGATCGAAATTGAATGAACAGTTTAGCAACAATTAAATCGTTAATTAAAAATTTACGGTCGCTATAATAACCACAATAATTACGATACATAAGAGTAACTATGATTTTTGTATAAAAAGACACTGTACCTATCTAATGCACTCTACGGAATTAAAATTGGACTATTTAAGCGGCCTCAAGATAATTTTAAAATTATTAACAATTTTTTGGCTTATAAACAAATTGAATATCTCGGGAAATATCAAATTAAATTAAATTATGAAAACGGTATTGGAAAAAGAGGCAGGACGCTTCTTTTAAAAGAAAAAAAATTTAATTGTGATAAGTGGTTCCTGAGATACAACCGGTCAAATTTTACCGGCATTTACGGCAAATATATAAAAAATAGTATCATAGCTTTTAAACCATCACCTTTTTATCTTTGTCCTCTTTCATCACACAAATTTTCATGTCTTTAAAATACTCATAACATATATTATTATAATAAAAACTATCGATATTACGAGTGAAAATTGCCAAAAATAGCAAGATTCTAGTCAAAAATCAGGTTGAAGAAAATGTTCATAATCTCAAAGTTCAAAATCGGTATACGTTAAAAAAAATGCATTTTCTCGGCTTCTCATGGAGCAATTTTCTTCATTCTTTTTTTGTTCCCAAGTAACTTGAGTAGAGCCATCTATCTAACGTATTATTAAATGTCAATCTTGCTTTTGTTTTATTATAATAAATTAATTTATTTATAAGAAAAGAAAACTACATATTTTTTTCCAGTTGTAGACTTTTTTTAGATAAACTTACTACAAGTGTACCATTTAACGTTAAAAACACAAATATTTTCATTTGAAAGTTGTATAGTTATTTAAACAATTTTTGTTTAAACAAATTAAAAAATTTTGTTATAATAAATAAATTAATTTATTATAACAAAACAAAAGCAACTTTGACATTTAATAATGCGTTAGTTGGATGGCTCTCTCGAGTTACTTGGGAACAAAAAAAGAATGAAGAAAATTGCTCCATCGGAAGCCGAGAAAATGCATTCGATAGTTTTTATTATAATAATATATTATGTTATGAGTATTTTAAAGATATGAAAATTGGTGTGGAGAAAGAGGACAAAAATAAAAAGGTGGTGGTTCGAAAATATGATTCTATTGTTTATATCTTTGCCGTAAATGCTAGTCAACTTTGACCGGTTGTATCTCAAGAACCACTCATCCCAATTAAACGTTTTTTCTTTTAAAAGAAGCGTCCTGCCGCTTTTTTTCCAATACCGGTTTCATGATTTAATTTAATTTATTACTTCCCGAGATATTCTATTTCTTTATAAGCCAAAAAATTGTTTATAATTTTAAAATATTACTGAGGCCGCTTAAATAGCCCAATCTTAATTCCGTAAAGTACATTAGATAGATACAGTGTCTTTTTATATAAAAATCAAAGTTATTCTTATGTTTCCTAATTATTGTAGTTACTATAGCGACCGTAAATTTTTAATTAACAATTCAATTGTTGCTAAACTGTTCATTCCATTTCGATGGACTTCTGGAATTATAATCTATATGAAAGGATCTTTTGTATTACCAAGTTATTTAATTATTGATGAACAATTACTTATCTAAAATTTTAGTAGAAAAATAAAAATTTTGTTGGAAAAACCCGCACGAGGTAAATCGGGGAAAACACGTCTCTATGTAGAATTTAATTACGGTGAATTTTTATTTGGATGTTTTTGGTGTAAAGTTAAAATCTTTGGAGTTATAGAGAGAAAATTGATTAAACACGATTTTCGGGCGCCATTTTGTTTATAAAAAAAGTAGCACACTATCTGTGGACTTTGCATACCTATATTATTAATATATACACTCATTAGGTTCGATTCCAGCAATAAAATTGCTGGTAAATAACTTTTCCCAAAAACGGCCTATTCTCCGATAATCAGCCCAGACTATATAGGTACTGGGGGGGGGGGGGGGGGCAAATTGTGAAAACAATTCGAGGGCATTAAGTAGCATCATAACATTTTACCAATATAAATAAAAATAATATTACCCAAAAACTGATTTTTATATCTGGAAACAAAAGCTTGTGAGTCGAAGGTTTAAATTATTGCTAAAATCATATTTTTGAAAATATTTTCCTCATTATTAAAGTTACCAGTTAATTGAGTTAACAGATCCCGACCATAATGTTAAAATAAATTAATATGTTAATTCGTTTATATTTTGCTTTATATTGATATTAATTCCAATTCAGTAAAACCTGCCGGAGTAGGAAAATTGGCAATAATCAAAATCTGCTTAGCTCATAGATCCTAACAAAAGAAAATCCCCGGAAAATTTATCTGAACATTAACGGAAAATCTTATCAACGATAAATTAGACGATTCCACATCCGTTCGCAAGAACTAACAAATAAAAATAAATTTTATAGAGATTAGCTAGCACAAAAGAAGAGAGCTTGCTTTGATGTGGTTCACTGATAGAGAAAAGTATCTATCCACTGCACCAGTTCGTTTTTTATCCGTCTGCTTCCTTCGTTTACAATGTATAGGGTGGTTTATATCAGAGCAAAAAAAGTTTACTTGAGTTTCAAAATAAAGCAAACATTGGGATTGCAATCTTACAAGATATACAGGGTGATAGGTTGTAGTTTATGGGATTTATTTTCTTTAGAGTATGGACTTTCATCATCAATACGATAATGCAAATTAATACTAAAATAGAATGAAACTAAATATTAATGTCTAATTTACACAACCATTCAATTGGTTATGAGGAACATTTCAAAAGCTTTGGATGTTTCCAGTAGGCACGATTTAGGCAGTCTGAAAGGCCATGGTTTATGGTCTGTCTAGGTGATCCGCAATTGCACTATGGATCTTCTACATGGCCCCACTTGAACAGCGAATCAGCAGATTTATCATGCCCAGTACTCATGCGGTTAAGCCTCGACCAGGTAGACTAGATTTGATTCAATGAGGCATTGAGTGAAGGTGTTGTTGGCATCCACCTCGTTGACCATTGCCAGTGTATATTATAAGTAGCATCGCCAATTTAGCGGGCAGTTCTGACGTTGCTCCGTTTACTCCAATTTTCTGGTACCGTCTAACTAATGCTTCTGTACGGCGTAGATCTGGTCGATCAATATTAATCAAAGTAGGGAGCCATCTCACGGGGGTTGATTTTATTGTTTCAGTGATTTTTCTCGTGATTTTGTTAAAGACATTAAGTTATACATTATAATATTTCATATTCTGCCACTAAAAAAATCAAAGTTATATCAGAAGTCCGAAGTGTATCTACAGAAGCCTTACAAGTTGCTCCAGCAAGTTTTTGTTAATATATTGTGTCTTGTTCTCAGTTTACCGGCTTTGTTTGTAGGATGTCTTTTGAATGTTACTGTTCAATCCAGTATGACGCCTAGATATTTAGAGTTGTTTTTACATTTAAAAGCTGTATTACTTGGAGTTAAATTGAGAGTATCTCCCACAGGTAGACTCGACAGGTGAAAGAGACCGGTCTCAGTTTTACTCATGTTAGGGCGCAATCGCTAGTTCTTAAAGTAGGTACTTAGTATAGTTATAACTTCGTTTAGAGCTTCTTCTGCTGCATCTACTATGTACATATTATGTTGGAAGTCAATGACTAGGTTGTCTGCATCAGCGAATTTTCTTGATTTTCTTTCATGTATGTCTGCCACAAACAAAATCAAGAAAATAATTGGATGAAATGTATAGGTCAGAAAGTAGTATTAAGTTTACTATATTCCATAATACAAAATGTATTTAAAATATGAGAAATATTTTTAACAAGGAAATGCAACTAGACGTAAAACAAATAATGAACCAATCAATCAATATATTATTATTAGTCCTGTCGCCAGGGGGGTACAACGGCCTCGTTAATTCAGATGGACTTACCCAAGTTTTTTTTATGTATTTTGACCCGTAGAACACGAATTTTTTGGGTAACAGTTGATCCGGATGTCGATAAGATTGTTATAGACCAAGAACTTGAGGAATCAAATAACAGCGATTTTTGGCAAAACAAAACAATATTTTGTATTTTTTGGGTCATTTTAAGCAAAAAATATTTCTACAAGTTTTTTAGTAGGATGCACAGTTTTCGAGATAAACGCGGTTGAACTTTCAAAAAATCGAAAAACTGCAATTTTTAAACCCGAATAACTTTTGATTAAAAAATAAAATAGCAATTCTGCTTAGCGCCTTTGAAAGTTCAAGTCAAATTATGTCGGTTTTGATTATTTGCATTGCTAAAAATTTATTGTGTTATTGTTAAACAAAGCTACAAACAACTAGTGCGTGAGTGATGTTTCTATGATTTCTCATTTAAAATCGAACGAGTAGGTAGAATAGGTACTAGTGCAATCAAGACTATTTCTACGTTACATGCGTTAAAACGCATGTAAAAGCACGGGAAACCCTACGTGTTTATAGCTTTGTTAAACAATAAAAAAATAAATTTTTACCAATGCAAATAATCAAAACCGATATAATTTGACTTAAACTTTCAAATGCGGTAAGCAGACTTGCTATTTTATTTTTTAATCAAAAGTTATTCGGGTTCAAAAATTGCAATTTTTCGATTTTTTTAAAGTTCAACCGCGTTTATCTCGAAAACTGTGCATCCTACGAAAAAACTTGTAGAAATATTTTTTACTTAAAATGGCCCAAAAAATACAAAATATTGTTTTGTTTTGCCAAAAATCGCTGTTATTTGATTCCTCAAGTTCTTGGTCTATAACAATCTTATCGACATCCGGATCAACTGTTACCCAAAAAATTCGTGTTCTACGGGTCAAAATACATAAAAAAAACTTGAGTAAGTCCATCTGAATTAACGAGGCCGTTGTACCCCCCCTGGCGACAGGACTATATGTATCACTTTATCAATCAAAGATAGAGTAAAAATTTTAATTTTTTAATTATAACGCGGGCACATAAATTTGATACACCCTGTATATTGATTTGTAACTATTTAGTAGAAGGTAGCTTTTATGCAATGGGTTTATCCTTAATGAGTTTTTCCCTGAAGATTTAAAGACATTTGTAAATAAAGTGAAGTGAAAAGACAATTTATTTAGGATTATAATTTAAAAAGATTGTTTGTTACGTGAAAGGTGAAATCCACAGGTAGCTGTAATTATTAGTTTTTAGAAAAATAAAGGTAGAGTGATTTGGAATTTTAAGTCTGTTGGTTTAAGCACAAGAATATTTGTATAATTTCCGAAAAGTGATTAGTTTGAGTAGAAGTATTGTTTGAAAGAAGGCCTGGGTTTTTCGAATGAAAAAGAGGAATGTGGAAAGAGAAATGTTTCTGATTGGCTTGGCAATTTGGAAGGGGGAAAGAGAAGTTTGAATGTGGAGAAAGTTTGGAAAAGAAAGATCATTTTGTGGCCGGCATCCGAGAAGAGCAGTCGAAAGTTTTCGCGGATAGTTCAGAAGCAAGTACTAGTGTTTGTTTAATAGTGGAGAGTAGCTGAAAAGTGGAACGAGAGACAAATCAAATTGAGAAGAAATACCTCTTTGATTCTGTAAAGTCCAAGAGAGTAAGTTACAAGAATTATAGTATTAAAATTATTTGTGACACCAAGTAAAAAAGATACTTGGGTCTCAGGAGATTATTATTGAGAGAAAGAGAGGAGAGAGTTTTGGAGTTTATTGAACGAGTACTGGTCAAAAGAGGCCTGGCTTGTGTTTTGGAGAAATAGTTGCTGGTATTCTGCTGGATTGATGCTGAAAACGGAGAGCGCTTTGATTGGTAGCCTAACATAATCAACAAAGAAGAGCTGTTTGGGTCAAGAGGAGACATCATTGTGTGTGAATCAAAAAGGTCAGTCAATAACTTATGTGATAGATGTTCTTTATAATCAGAAGTTAAAAATTTTGCGAAAAAGCATATGAATTAAGATTCCAACATTTCAAAAATTAGTATAAGTAGTTTTGCAAATACCTAAATTTGTTTGTCTATTTTATTTTTATTAATGGTATCAGGAAAAAAGCGATAAATATTTGTTTCAATTAGATTAATTATATGGTATAAATTTCATTTGGACAATTATGCCCACAGAATTTAATTGATACACGTTCAGAGCATTGCCTTTGATAATAAAGCTATTTGTATGTGCTTATTTATGATTTTTCTATTTATTTCCTTTTCCTATTTCATCCCGATAAGGATCAACTAAGAAATACTGAAGCCACGAGAAAGGATAAGTATAACCTAAGATAATTTAGTTATTTTTTTATGACAAAAAGGCACCCTGAGATTTTTCCTTATTTTTTTTATGTATGATTTGAGTTAATTCAATAATTAATTAAATAAATACAAAGTAATATAAAAGTAATAGAAAGCAGATCATAACAATATATTATTTCATATTTCTCATTGTGTCAAAAATTTCTTCTTCTCATTCTTTATAAGCCATTCTGCTTGTTCACTACGCTGGTATACTGATACTTCTGTGGAATGTTGTCACTCCATCTTTTGTGCAGTCCTTCGATACTTCTACTGTCGGATGGTAGTTTACCTCTTGCTATTTTGTCCAGCTTTCACCAGCAAACTAGCGCCAAAATACTCAGGACCATACATAGTGACATCTATGACATTACCATTAATATCATACTATTGCCATTACAAATACTAGCAAGCAAAATTCAGTTCGTCCACATCAACCATGGAATACATTCTAGAAATACCCGAAGAGATTCTCCCTCTGGGAACGCCAGAGAGACCCGGACTGCCCGTGACACTAGGAAAAGATGCGGAACGAATATTTAAAAGTTTGGTTCTACGAACTATTCGGTAGGCTGCCACCATCCCTCCCTCCCTTTCACCAAAAATAAGTTGAGTAATAAGTCCATTTTAGTGGGGACTTTCCATTTTTAATTTAATTTTCCATTTCCAACAATCGTTTTTTTAGATTATAGCGCCATCTATCCATAATTCGAAAAAATGTCTCGAATAAAAGAATCCAAATTTGTAATAAAAAATGGGGGCTCCCATTTAAGATTTTAAAGTAACCCCACACCCCACCTTCGTGGGGGGGGGGGGGGGGTCATGTTTGGTGCCATTCGATAGATTTTTCAAAAATATTGAATAAGTGTATTTTTCAGTTTTCCGATCTGATGTTCATTTCGCGAAATATTGCGGGATTCGTATTAAAAATTTTAAATTTACCCCCACCCCTCTCCGTGTGAAGTCGTGTTTGGTATCATTCGATAGATTTGTGACAAATATTTACGTATAGCACGTATTTTTTAGTTTTTTGATCTGTCATTCATTTCGCGAAATATTCGCTTTTTTTTTGTGAAACTTTGGGACTCACCCATTTCCTTACACCCCGCTCAAATCGTTAGATTTTTTAAATATACACTGTTTTGCATGTACTTACCTTATCTCAATCTGACGATTTCGAGTTTTTCCAAGAATAGATTTTTATTTCGGCCCCCCCTTAATGAACACCCCTGCATTAACAGCCAATATATGGTAGAGGTACATTTTCAGGGTACAAGGTTTCTTCCCATGTAATAATCTGACGCGCTCGAGTAACTGCACAAATCCCCACTTGGGCTCCCCTACCATAAGTCTCTTGTCCTGAAATACATATCCGTCACAACTACACAATTCTCCCCTGTTCTGCTTATGTGGTCATTCAATTCTTTTTTTCTATTTAGTGTCCATTCGTTTATACACTGTACGTTATATTTTTTTCGATAGTGTATTCCTGCGTATTCCTGTAATTCTTTTTACTTATCTACCGTTTCCAGTAGTCTTTGTGTTGTGGCTGTATCGGGTCTTGTTTCTGATGCATATGTCATATATATGATGCATATGACGCTCTTACTGTCTAGCGCCTATAAATCAACATTTAAGCTCTGTATAGATAAACAACTATTGTGGAAAGTTAGTAGTTTTATTTAAACAAACTACCAGACCGACCAATACCATATGAAATCATTAACTGCAATTGTCCTTCACATTACATTTCGAACATTTGTACTAATTGTAGTGGCATTTTCTGGCCGCTGATCACAGTTTAAAGAAGAAGAATAAGAAAAAAGAAGATATTAGGCTTCTTGACACGTGACGTGGGCACATCACTGTTTTTTTCTGTGCGCGGCTGATCACACGCGTGTTCGAAATAATTTTATAAAAATTGTTAAAAAGCGTTTAAAATGCCAAAAAAGGTCATCAAAGAGTGATTGTTTATCCCGAAAGCGGCGGAAATATGAATAGTTGCAACAGAAATTGGTAAAGTTGAGAGAGAAAATGGATGAAAAGGACTCAGGTATTTATATGATATTTTTTTTGATTTTCTTATGGTAGTTAAATTAAATTTAGCGTGAATAAATAGAGCTATCTTTATTAATTATCTACAAAGTGACAATTTTAATCAACTTCAAACATGGAGACTTTTATTTTGTTGTTATCAATATATTTTTCTGTTGCCATAGTACCTATTTTTTCGCCATCTTCCTGTTCGAATAAAAAACAGGCACTATGTTGCCGGACTGCAGTGGTTTTCCTATTAATGTTTATTTCGTAGAAAATGGGTTAACATAAATGACATGCAAAAACGTCACATTTTGCAAAGAAAAATTATATTGTTTGTCTCAATAAGGGTGCCTTGAGGTAGTCCAAAGTAATAGAGACTAAATAATTAAGGATATAACAATAAATCAGAGGGTACTTTTAAGTTGCCCAGAAAATCTTTATGATTATGTGACCTGCTTCTATTTCTCAGAGGCACTTTATATTAGCCCAGAAGTATAGAATGAATATAGTTTTATTTAACTAATTTTACATATTTTACTTCGAATTTACATCACAAGAATAGCAAGTTACTTACACAAAATTTGTGTTTGGCTTGTCTTCAAACAATAATACTAGGGGAGCGGGTATGTTTTAATAGCCCAGAAAATCTTTATGATTTATTTGAGATGCTCCTATTTCTTAGGCTCTATTTTATAGTAGCCCAGAAATTTAAAATACAATACATAATATTTATTTAAATATTTTTTTGCACATTTTACCTTGATTTCACTTTTCAAGCGTAGCAAGTTTACTTACACTAAATTTTTGTTTGGTTGTGTCAAAATATTAAAAATAATATTACAGAAACCATTGTGGAGGTGCATAGCCCGTCAGTTTCACTAAATAATACAGACAATGAGATCCAATGCAATTTGAGCATAATTGAAGATTTTGGGGCAAGTGAAGATCTACAACCAGCAGTACTTATTGAGGAGTCGCAACAACAAACAGAAGATTTTTTCATTGGAGAGGTACCTACACAGAAAGAATCTATTTCTCTAAATATGATTAACTTAATTGGGGAAGACCCATTAAAAACTAACCTGAATGCTTCTGAAATGTTTTGTCAGATGTAGCAAAAAGGCTAAACTATTCTCTTTCCAAAGGCTTAGACAAAAGTATTGTGGGTAAACTTACAGAAAAATTCTTACCTGCTACAAACTGCGAAAGACTTTGCCCACCTCAGTTGAATTCTGAGGTTTTATCTGCCATAAAAGATAAAAATAAAATTAGGGAAGATAAATACTTGCAAACTATGCAAACAATTTTAGCTGCAAGTATTATGTCCCTTTATAAAGAGGTCGAATTAGGATTAAACGAAAAAAAAAAGGAATATCGAAACAATTGCCAATTCCATAAACTTCAATATAGAAGTGTTTTATAAGATGTCCTTTCACAGAAGATTTTTGCTCAGTTCTTCATTAAATTTAAAATTTCAAAATTATTAGACGAGCAACCTATAGATAAATATTTATTTGGGGAGAATTTGATTGAAATATTGAAAGAAAGCAAAGATACAAGATCGGCAGCTTTTCAAGTCAGCTCTATAATGAAGCCACAAAAAGCCACTTTTTATCCGAAGACCACGCCACAACGCCAAGCTGTTTTTACCACTCAGCATACAACAAGAGTTCTTCCAGAATCTAACAACTTCAATCAGCAGAGTTTAAACTTCAATCCAGCCTCAAACAGACCAAGATTTCGACAAAGCCAGTACCCAAATCATCCTCAACCAACATCGAGATACAAACAGTCGAGCAGACAACAGCACCAAAACCCAACCAGAACAACCAGGAGGTCATACTAAAGGTAAATAAAAAATCAGCAGGAAATAGATAGATAGATAGATAGATACATTTATTTCCTTTTAAAATTTTACAATTTTATGGAAAGGGTGAGAACAAATATTTCGTTCCTTTTTTTCATCCCAAGAAACACAAAATATGTTTATTTTAGGGATAAACAAAAGAAAGAAATAAATAAAAAAAAAAAAAAAAAACAACGAGTTATATAAGAATTAATTAAAGATACAAAGTATAATTTACGTATTTAACTATTCATTTATGATGAAAGACCTAAGTTTTAGAACATTCCAGATATAGCTAGCTATTATTTTAGCTGAATATACTGTAATGTTATTTAAGGTATGAGTTACAGTATCAATATCGGCTATATAATTAATGGATGATTGTTTCATACAAGAATATATTGGACAATCAAAAAGTATATGTTCAATTGTTTCTAACTCCTTATTGTTACAAATAGTACAGATTTCATTAGGATTAATTTTATATGTAGAATCCTTATAAGTGAACGTTAAGCAGAATGAATTACATAATCGAAGCTGTGCAATAGTTCTTGTAATCTGGATGGGCATTTTTAGGCATAAGTATTTTTGACTTAATTCGGAAAGAGCTAGGTGTTTATATAAGGGGAGAAAATTGGATTGCTGACAAAGAGAAATATCTAATTCTGAGAGCTTATTTTTAAATTTGATTAACAAGGCTTTTCTATTCAGTTGTAGGGAATGAAGGGAGAGATTATTCCAAATAGGTTCAGCATCAATAAAAGTAAAAAGTGATTTTACCTGCGCTGCCCAGTTATACCTGCTATCGGTCTCCATCAGTTGTAGTTGACGAAAAAAGCACATTTTGGGGTAACGGGAATCGTCCATCATATAAATTTTCTTTAACCAGTTTAGTGTCCACTTGAATATATTATACAAGAGTTTGACTCTGCCGCATTCCACTCTGACTATGTAACCGGGTGTGGATATGGGAAGCATAAGAATTCGTTTTAGGAATTGTACTTGAACTTGTTCGAGAACATCTACATAACGGAGTGCCCATACAGAAATACAATTGGAGATTGTACTTGTTACTAATGCATCAAAAAGTTGTAGCCTCGTTTGCATGCAGTCAATTTTAAGTTTAGCTAGAACAGGTATAAGTGCTCCAGTTGCTTGTTTAGCTTTCGCATTACTCACATCTGCCATTTCACGGAATAGAGACGAAGAGGCAAAAGTCACTCCAAGGTAATTATAGGTGTTAGTTAATAGAATGGGATATTGATTGAAAGTGAATTTAATATTATTTTTTAAGTTATAAGGACCCCTAGAGAAACACATAATTTTAGTTTTAGCAGTATTGACAGTAAGTTTGTTTTGTTTGCAGTAATCCTCCAACATTTTTAATTTTTTTGATATATCGATCTCCGAGTGACCTAATATTACCAAATCGTCAGCGTATAAAAGCATAAGAATTTCATTTACGTTATTAACATTGATGCCTTCTGCTCCGCGGCTTTTAAAAAAATCTTCGATGTCTGCAAGAAATAACGCAAATAACAAGGGACTGAGGACTTCTCCCTGTAACACGCCCTCACAAATGTTAAACGATTTAGTATATTGCTCGTCAGCATTAACCCTAAAGGTAGCATTAGAATAGAAAGATTTAAGTAGAAGTACAATTTTAGAGCTAATACCCAAAGCAAAAAGTTTAGACCAGAGCAACGCGTGGTTAATGCAATCAAAAGCCCGCTTAAAGTCAACAAACAATACAAATAGCTTGCGCTTTTTAAATCGGAGACGAAATTGAATGATGGATGTAAGAGTATAGACATTATCGTAACAACCACGTTCTTTACGAAAACCAGATTGGGATTCGGGAAGTATATTAAACGATTCTACCCAATTGACTAAACGGTTCAAAATAATTTGCATGAATACTTTAGTAATGCAGTTTACTAAAGCAATTCCCCTGTAATTGGAAGGATCGTTAGAGGGACCTTTTTTGTGGAGCATTTTTAGAGTAATTTTCGACCAACTATTAGGAAAAGTGGAAGTGTTGAAGATAGTATTGAAAAATGAGTTAAGGTATAAGATCCAGTTATTTGGTAAGTATTTGTAAAACTCATAGGGAATATTATCAGATCCTGGAGCTTTGTTGTTTTGACAGGAATTTAAAGCTAAGTAAATTTCATTGGTGGTAATAGGATTATCAAAATACGGATTCCTCGCATCGAAATAGAGGGTTGTGTCCACTATCCCGGCTCCCATAATTTCAGAGTAGAATGTTTCCCATGTTGCAGCAGGTAAAGATATGTAACTATTTGAAATATTTCGAGCTCTTTTAATATGAAACCAAAAAGTTTTTGAATCAGTAGAGTTGGAAATATCACCAATAATATTTTGTTGAAATTCAGTTTTTTTTACTTTTAATAATTTTTTATACTCTGCTTTAATAATTAAGTATTCGTTTTTAGTTTGATTTGAGAAATTGTTTTGTTGACAAATTTTGAGTTTACTTTTAACTGATTTCTTTAGATCTCTACATTGACAATCATACCACGGTTTGTGTTTATTAGGTCTGTTAGGAGCGATTATACTTTTTGACAGCCCAAGATTATCAGCTGTTTTATAAATATTATCCAACAGGTTTTTGTTTGCCATTTCGACATCATGAATTATGTGCACCCCCGCCGAATTTTGCATGTTTAGTTTATAAGACAAAACTAAAGATTCATTTAACTTAAAAATAGTTTTATTTTTTATTATAGTTTCTTTCATAGGTGAGAGATACGTTTGAGTTATAAAGCATGAAACAGGAAAGTGGTCTGATAAAGTACACGTTGTATTTACGTAAACATCATTAACAAAGTGCAAATGTGAGTTATTTACCCAAACTAAATCTATTGTACTCTTGCCCATAGGGCCGACG
Source organism: Diabrotica virgifera virgifera (assembly GCF_917563875.1). Taxonomy (NCBI): domain Eukaryota; kingdom Metazoa; phylum Arthropoda; class Insecta; order Coleoptera; family Chrysomelidae; genus Diabrotica; species Diabrotica virgifera. The sequence continues at coordinate 271,815,406 of NC_065444.1, forward strand.
AAAGTAAATTTTGCAGGCCGATCAGAAATACACCTACCATTTAACAGACAGAACCCGTTAAAATTCATGAAATCAAGAAGGCATCTACCTTTTGCATTAATTACAGTATCTAAACTTTGTCTCTCGTCAAAAAAATTTGTGTTTTCAAATATTTCAGGAGGGGATACGTCATTGTCTGAAACACGGGAGTTAAAGTCTCCTCCAATAATTATAGGTGTATCATTAAATTTCTCTAAAATATTAGATAACACCTCCTGAAATAGTGACAATAAATATTCAATACTTAGACTAGGTTTAAAATAAACGTTACAGACTACAAATTTATGATTATTGCTAGATATTAAACAAAAGATCCACCAAGGTGATTTATCAATACAAACAGAAGAAAGGTTGGGATTACAAAAAATTGATAGACCACCGCTAGCCCTACCCAAGGATTTTTCTTTTATGGCAACTGAACTGGCACATGAGTAAGTAGATAAATAATTTGAAAATTTTATATTTTCGGTAATAACCCATGTTTCCGATAAACAAAGAATGGGTATATCATTGAAATCACTTAAAAAGTCATTAACACTATTAATTCCTTGTGAGTTCCAAAAAACAATGTGTACTGATTGCTATTCAGATTTCGAGGAGGCAGGTTTTACAACTTTTAGGCCAGACTCTCGATTAGGTGAAGACTCTTCCTCGCGAACTCTTTTGTTGGATAGTATTTGAACGATTTGCGGAACTCCATAAACATATTTAATAGTGAGATTTGTTTCAGTTTTTAATCGTAACTCTAGTTCTGCACGTAAATCATTTAGATGTTGACGCTGTTTAGGTGTCATATCAGAGATTATCTTAACTGAAGGATATAGATTACAAGAAATATTCTTCTTGTTTCTCAAAACGTCCAATGCAGCCTTAGGAGTCCCAAAAATAACACGATAAAGACGAGGTTTGTTATTATTAGTATTTTTTCCAAGACGATAGCCGGACTGGATACAATTCGCAGAATTCGGAGATAAGTGCGTAATTACTTCTTTAATTATGCGAGCGTCATCTTCGGGTGATCTTTCAGGAATTCCTAGGAGTAGGACGTTCTTTTCCCGCTTCAAACGCTGAGTAGTTTCGTAATATATATCATCTTGTGACGGAGTTGGAGAGTTCACTAGTTTTTCCAAGGAACTAACTTTTTCACGAAGAAGATTATTTTCATCACGAAGAGCGGATACATCCTTCATGCAGTTTTCAAGCATTTGTGATTGTGTAGAAAACTTGTTATTTAATTCTGTCACAGAATTTGTGAGAATGGATATGTGGCTAATTATTTTAAAAACCGGAAAAAGATTACTTCAGACATCAAAGTTTTAAGTTGGGTCCAAGGTTTTAATATTTTATTTAAAACAACACCGTCTTAAGAGAGAGCACCAAAAGTTTTTCATAGACCAAAATGAGTCGTATGATTTAGCTATAAAGCAATTACTTGATAAGGGAGCTATTTCTCCTTCTTCACATACAAGAGAGCAATTCCTTTCTTCATATTTTCTAGTGCCCAAAAAGGACGAAAGTCATAGATTTGTTTTAAATTTAAAACAGTTAAATTGCTTTATGGAAGCCCCACATTTTAAGTTGGAAGACTATAGGTCAGTTCTCAAGCTCATTTTCAAGGGTTGTTTTATGGCAAAAGTAGATTTACAAGATGCCTATTTTGCTATTCCTCTTCATGAAAATTTAAAAAAATATATTTAAAATTTGAGTACAAAAATATTCTATATCATTTCAACTGCTTACCATTTGGTTTGAATATCTCGCCTTTTATATTTACGAAAACCTTAAAACCAGCCTTAAACAATCTGAAAACAAGAGGCTTTACTTCTGTCATTTTTTTTTTAGATGAGACTTTACTGATTTCAAAATCATATTTGAAATTTAAAGAAAATATTGTTGAAACTTGTTCTATGTTTTCCCGCCTGGGATTTACTATAAATAAAGAAAAAGTATACTTTCACCCACACAAATTATAACTTTTCTTGGTTTTACGTTTGATTTTAATAAAATGATATATTTTTCTCCTGCTGACAAAAAAAAAGAGAAAAAATAATTAATAGTATTCAGACCATCAAAAATAAAAGTACATGTATGATAAGATCATTTGCAGCTTAAATCGGTCAGTTGGTAGCAGTTTGTCCTTCAGTTAAATATGGAACATTATACTTAAAAAATTTAGAAAAAGAAAAGTGGCTTGCTCTTTCTAAAACTAATAGTTTTAACACAAAAATGACCATACCTAAATACTTGTAAAACGATTTCAATTGGTGGTTAGGTACATAACATACCAATTAGTGAACAAAATATAAAAGAATCTAATTATGTACTTGAAATATTTTGTGATGCATCTATTTTAGCATGGGGAGCATGCGGTAATGATAATAAAACTCATGGTTTTTGGAGTTATGAACAGCGAGAACTACATATAAATGTTCTTGAGTTATTGGCAGTATATAATGACTTGAAATCCTTTTCCAAGGAATATAGGAATTGTAATATTTTGCTAAGAATAGATAACACAACAGCTGTATCTTATATTAACAAGATGGGGAGTGTGCAATACTCTAATTTTAACAACATTTGCAGAGAAATTTGGCAATACTGTGAAAATAGAAATTTAAAATACTTGCATCTTATATCAGTACAAAAGAAAATATTATTGCTGATTCAGAGTCAAGATCTTTGAATATAGGAACAGAGTATTCTTTAAGTGATAATTGTGTTAATATAATTTTTAAGCAGCTTCATATTCCAGAAATCGATTTGTTTGCCACATATCTTAACAAAAAATGTGCAAGGTATGTATCTTGGAAACCTGACCCCGAATCGGAGAAAGTTGATGCCTTCACTATAGATTGGCATGGATTAAAATTTTATGCTTTTCCTCTCCACCTTTTGCTATTATTCCAAGAGTTTTAGAAAAAATCATATGTGACAAAGCAGTAGGAATTGTGCTAGTAGCAGAATGGCCAAATCAGATTTGGTAACCAACCTTTAATAAACTGATATCAGGCAAAAAGATAATTTTAGGACCTGATAAAAATTTAATTTTGAACCCTTTTATGCTTTCATATCCGGGACACCAACATCTTACCCTGACTATCGCATGTTTGTCAGGCAAGATTTTTTAAGAAAAGGTATTCCTGAGCATTCCATCGCAATTGTGATTGCATCTATTACAACAAAAACACTAAATTTACATGATACAGTTTTCAAGAGATGGTGGAGGTATAGTATAGAAAAAATATGGACCCTTTTGCTTATGAATTATCAAATATTATTAATTTTATTAAATATATCGTAGATCAGGATTATACATATAACTCTATAAACATTCATAGAGCTGCATTGGCATTGATAATAGATATACCAGAAAGTCATAAAAACATGTTTAAAAATTTTTACAAAAGTATATATAATCTCAAACCTTCATTGCCCAAATATCAATTTACTTGGGACCCTCAACCAGTATTATTTTATTTAGAAACATTATTTCCTCCCACAGGTCTTTCCTTGAAAGAACTTACTTGCAAACTTGTAATGTTGATTGCTCTGACTACAGCTCACAGGTTACAATCCCTATCTCTAATAAAAATTCAAAATATTTTCATGGATCAAGATAAAATTGCGATTTTGATACCAGATAGGATAAAGACTTCTTCGAAAAATAAAAATCAACCTATTTTAAGATTTCTCTATTTTAAAGAAAAACCACAGTTGTGTGTAGCATCGACTTTATGTCACTATTTCGAGATTTCTAAAAATATTCATCTTCAATCAGAGGACAAGTTGTTTATAACAATAAAAAAACCATATAAAGCAGCATCTACGCAGACTTTGAGTAGATGGCTAAAAGATGTTTTAAAATTATGTAACATAGACACCAATATTTTTAAAGGGTATAGTGTTAGACAAGCATCTACGTCAGCAGGAGCTAGGGCTAGATTAAATAAGTATAGAAACTATTAGAGAGACGGCGGGATGGACAGAAAATTCTCAAGTATTTAATATTTTTTATAATAAACCTCTAGCAAAAGATTACGGACTCTTTGCAAAAAATATATTGTCTGTTTAGTCCATATATGCTTCTGCGTTTGTTTATTGTTTGTTATACATTTGTAATTATATGTTTATATTATTATTATTACATAAGAACAGTAATTTTCTTATTATTTAAAAACATTACTCTTAATTGTTCTAATATATTCTCTCTTTTTTTGTAAAGTTCCTAATAAAAAAAAAAAAAAAAATGTAAAGTATTGCTTAATCTTTCAACAGCCTACAATTAGTACAAATGTTCGAAATGTAATGTGAAGGACAATTAATTGATTGGTTGACTTACCTGTTAAGGAAGGACAATCATAATTGTCCTATCTTACATTTCGAACATTTGTACGCTCCCTCCCTTTGATTCTTTCGAACCCACCCGCTTTTGTGCGATCAAAATAAAAAAAAAGCAGTGATGTGCCCACGTCACGTGTCAAGAAGCCTAATATCTTCTTTTTTCTTATTCTTCTTCTTTAAACTGTGATCAGCGGCCAGAAAATGCCACTACAATTAGTACAAATGTTCGAAATGTAAGATAGGACAATTATGATTGTCCTTCCTTAACAGGTAAGTCAACCAATCAATTAATTAGGTGTAAAATCGTGTTAAAAAATGGAACAAAAACGGAAACTTTATTCGTCGTTAAAAATATTCACCCCCTGAGTGTTCCAGTTCTCTTGCTCCAGACATTACTTTTTATTTAGGGAAATGGACGCTTTACATTTTTATATTTTCATTTGTAGCGGAACTTTGTAGCTCTTCCTTTTACGGCTCACACTTGTGTATAATATCTGCAAATTAAAAAGTTAGAAAGTTGTAAAAAATTAATGGATGAGAAGGTTTCGAGGATAATGGGAACTCTTTTTCGTTTATATAAGTGCAGCTGATATGCGGTAGAGTGTGCCTGAAGAATAAAGTACATATAGATGGAATGGTTTACAGAAAGTTCTATAAAATATGCTTACAATATGAAATAAATTTCAGAACTTATAAAATAAATCAAATTAACTTATCAAATCAAAAAATGTATATTCGAATATCACTCTAATAAAAAAGGAGGCAACTACTTGCTTTCAATTTTATTTTTAATTTTCAATATGTTTCACCAATTCTAATAAAATAAAAAAAATATTTTTGCTATGGCTGGATTAAAGAATAAGGTTACAATTCAGGATTCAAGGACTTCAACGAACTGCCAGAATCTGTAAGACTCTCTCTGTCTTGAACTGTTTTGAACAGTTGTTAGGCTCTCCATATCTAACATTTTTAACCAAGTGACTTGTTTTCTACCAAACCCCTTCTTTGATTTTACCCATCATAAGTCGATTGGAGTAATTGGAGGAATAGGGTACTAAATGAACCTTACCAAATGGAGCCATACCGAAATTTAGGTACAATGAAGTTAAGGATGTAATAATGAAAGAAATTAATCCTAAAAAAGCTTCTGGTTATGATCTGATAACGGGTAGGATACTACAAAAATTAACAAAGAAAGGAATAACAGCAATATTACAAATTTTTAATGCAATAATAAGATTAAATTATTTTCCACAACAACTGAAAATGGCAGTTATAATTATGATCCCAAAACCAGGAAAAAAAACTAGAGGAATTAACATCATATATGCCAATAAGTTTACTGCCTGTGCTTTCCAAAGTGCTGGAAAAATTAATAATGAAACGCATCAAGCCAATACTAGATAGCAAAAATCTCATACCAGAACATTAGTTTGGGTTTAGATAAGAACATGGCACCATACTGCAAGTCCATAGATTAGTAAAACATTTATCAGCACCGACTTTGAAAATAAGCGATATTGCAGCAGCCTTTCTTGACATAAGCCAAGCGTTCGTTAAAGTCTGGCACAAAGGTCTACTCTATAAATTAAAAAACCTATGGCCTCATCCGTATTATGAATTTCTAAATTCTTACTTATCTGACAGATTCTCTTCAGTTAAATACCATTCAGAATATTCAGAATTATACCAAATAAAATCAGGAGTACCGCAAGGCAGCGTGTTAGGACCAATGCTGTACCAGCTTTTTACTGCAGATCTACCAACTTCAAGAACTACAATAACAGCAACCTTCGCAGATTACACTGCAATACTCGCCTCACCTCATGATCCAGTAACTGCCTCAAGAAACATACAAGCCAGCCTTAATGATATCCAAGCATAGTTAAAAAAGTGGAAAATTCGAGTTAATGAGACCAAATCAATCCATGTTACCTTTACACTAAGAAGAGGTATATGTCCAGCAGTGTTAATAAATAATCAAATGATTACTCAGAGAAATGAAGTCAACTATTTAGGTTTACACCTTGACAGAAGATTAACATGGAGAACACATATATTTACAAAACGAAAACAATTGGGTCTCAAACTAAGACAACTTTACTGGCTTATTGGCAGGAAATCACAATTAAATCTAACAAATAAGGTCTTAATATATAAAGCCGTACTGAAGCCAATATGGACGTAAGGAATTTAATTATGGGGTTCAGCTAGCAATTCAAACCTAGAAATCATGCAAAGATTCCAGAACAAAGTCCTTCGAATTATAACCAATGATCCGTGGTATGTTTCTAACAACATAATAGAAAAAGACCTCCAAGTTCAATCTATAAAAACTGAAGTCACAAAGTACAGTGAAAAATACAAAAACAAAACTAATGCTCACTCTAATGACTTAAGTGCGCGAGCTGTTTATTGTCAACGATGAAGTGCGTCGACTAAAGCGTTTTAAACCTACAGACTTAATAAACAGATTCAAATAAAATTAATTAACATTTACCACTACATTCTTAAATTTGTTTGTTAATTACATGTTAAAGGAAGCCTCTCACTGGAGAGAATCCCTACATGTCATTTTTTCTTCTAATAATTATTGTCATAAAATTTACTTATTCTTAATAACAGATTGTAAATTAAATGGAGAAAAAAAATCATAAGTCGAAGAATAGTATACTGTTTTCTTTGCTTTATATGTATATGTCCAAGATATATAATATTTTCCTAGATTTGACTCTATCAATCATCTGACGAGTAATTTCTGCTCTGTTGAGGACCTCTTCATTTCATAGCCAATTTAAATGTAGCATTTTAAGCTAGTTTTTGTAATAGTCGGTGGCATCTAGTCCCTAGTCCTTTAGTCTTACCAAAAAACCGTATTCTTCCTTAAGAGTATCTTATTCATTTACTATTGCTAGGTGAACTCCAAGCCCAACCTTACTACCAACCTATTGCAGACCACTATTGAGCACCTACAGATGATATAAAATTATGCCATAAGATTTTCTTCTGTTCATTAAAACGGGCCAGTAACCAGTCTACAAAAGATTATCTCCTGAGGTTAAGTAAGATAAGTGAGCTGTGAGATTATTAGTCCTGATACATAAAATTAAGCCTACCTCAAACCTTTAAAAATAAAATTGGAAAGAAATCCTTTGTAAAAGGTATAACATTTTTTTATTAATAATCCCTTAAAAGGGCTACATCACAACAAAACGTTTTCGATTTTTATAAAAAATCATCATCAGTGTTCGATCTAAAAATAAGTATAACCGATTTAATGAATATAAAGTTAGTATTTAAATTTTGACAAAGGTTAGAGCAAGTTGGTTATACTTACAAACTGGATGCTAGCTGAGCCACAAAAGAAAATATCTGGGTAATAACCCTTTACATAAAATATAGATGCCTTAAAAGTGCATACTTCAATAAAAAGGCCTGTGATGGTCACATGGCAAACAGGATAATGCCCTAAGGTAAAGTATACAGGTTTCCCAACACGTGGGATCCAAATTGAGTTGATCACATTTCAATGACTTAATGGCAATTGAATGCAAAATGAGTGATGCTTCTGAAAGGTGTCAAAAGACAGATGGACAACGTGACGTGGAATTTACCCTGTATTGCGACAGCCAACTAATTGTTAGTAAAATATATAATGAAAATTAACATAGTAATAACAAACATCAACAAAGTTGTGGCTATAATTACATTTAAGTAAGTACCTTGAACATGTAAGATGAACGTGGAGCATGATTCAGATAAGACGGTAACGTATGTCAGCTGATGATAATGATTCAGATATGTATAGACTTTCAGTGTGAAACGACACAATGTTATATAGTTCAGAAACCAAACAAAGTGCCAGAAAACCGCCACCCAGCCTAGTACTAGGAAAGAAGAAGAAGACAGCATAAAAGGTACCGTACATATACCATACACACAATTTAATTGATTGATTAATTTTGCTTTATCCTTTTTCAAATTTTCATATAAAACCAGCACATGTCTTATCTAATGTCTTATTTCTAATTATTTGAATATTAAGTACATTTGCATTAAAGTTAAGTTCAAAGAGAATAATTATTAGTTTAATTAGGTGAATCTAGTTATTTAAGTTTTTTACTTGTATCACAACTTTTATCTATATTTTTTTTAAATTCGATTGTTTTAGAATAGAACGACACTGTCATCTAAAAACTGACGAAAAAAAAATAGAACGAGTGGAGGATTTTAAACGAGAAAGTTGGATAATAAAGTTTGTCAAAAACTATTCTTTAGTGTTTTACTTCGCAATACAAATCTCCAAGAAACTCAAAAGATTTATAAGATAAGACGAACACGTCGAGTCAAATTTAGTTTTTATAAAGCGAAATGTAGTTATATTAAGTTTGTTACATTATTGTGTTATACAAGAATTGTCCGTGTACTAGAATATAAGATAATGAAAATTCAGAGGCAATAAGGAATAAGTTTAAAACTAGAAATATAATTTGTACATTTTTATAATATGTATAGGCACTATTGGCAATAACAAATGTTACTAATAGTATGAAGCAGAGTTACATAGATCAAAGAAAAACATTAAGAATGGTATGTAGACAGAGAAAAGAGAATGTAACCAAAAAATAATACAAGAAATACAGGAAAGATTTCAGAAAAAAACTGAAAGGGGATACCAAAACTACAATCCATACCTGAAAAAAGAAGATAAAACAATCATGAGTGATACAGAATCAGTGATGGTTATATGAAAAGACATTGGATACCTGGATATGGGGGAGACATATTACTGAACTATTGATTGAGCAAAATATAGATAAGAATAAAAATGTTCGTATAGAGGATGATGGAATAATAATAAAACTGCCAACTGAAGGAGAGATTAAAAGTATAATCAAATGGCTCAGAAATAACACAATACCGGGAAAAAATGAGGTAGCTACGGAAATCCTAAAGAATGGAGGGAAAGAACTACAAAAATAGATGTATATGCCCAACGATTGGAGTAAAGCCACACATATAAAAAGGGAGATAGATTGGAATGTGAAAATTACAAAGATGTTGCTCTATTGGATATTTGTTACAAGGTATTAGCAAGGATGCTAACAGAGAGACTCAATAGATTTGCTGAAGATAAACTAGATAATTCGAGTTCGATCTTACACTGAAACTAAGGTTTACTAAATGCTACATCTGGTCGGTGCTGCTATATGGCATAGAGGGGCATAGAGGGCTGGACACTCAAAACGAGGGATATAAACAGATTAAAACCCTTCGAAATATGGCTTTATCACCATATCCTAAAGATACCATGGACGGCGAAAGTCACAAATATAGATGTCCTTAAAAGAATCAACCAAGAACGCCAGCTTTTCGAAAACATCAAGAAAAGAAAAACGGCGCGCGGCGTATATGTTCAACTCAGTTCCTACTATCAGTTCCTTCATCTTATAATCCAGGGGAAAATTGAAGGCAAGAGAGGAATATGACGCAAGAAAATGTCCTGGCTCCGAAACATTAGCCAATGGACAGGGATTAACGACATACAATATCTGATACGCATAGCAAGAAACAGAGAGTTAATGGAAAATGTGATCGCTAACATCCATTAGTGGATCTGCATCTGAAGAAGAAGAAGAAACTAGGTAAATATAGGTTTTAGAGTTAATGACAGATTAGATTTTTACACGAAAAGAAATACAGACTACCTGCTATGAACATAATTTACCTCTTCATGCGTTGTTTATAGATTTTAAACAGGCATATAGGCTGATTCTGAATAGCACACGAAATCATGTAGTCTGGAGAGGATTATTATTGGGGAAATTTGATGTGAGCAGAGGTCTTAGACAATGAGATTCGTCTTCCACGGTGCTGTTTAATTTGGTATTAAAAACAGTATTCAGAAATAGCTGAGTTAAAACAACTGGAACCGTCTTCAACAATGAACATCAATGTATGATCTTCGCTGATGATCTTACTATTTTAACAAAAACAAAAATCAAAGTACCTGTTACTCGGAAATATAGGCTATTGATTATGTATTTTAGAAGGGAACTACAACGTCAACGGGGTTTTATTGTTTCATATAGTCACTGGACCTCTCAGTCTGAAAAAACCGCGGAGTGCTACCATTTAAAGGGGTGCGTTTTTGAGAAAAGGGTGAATTAGTCCCCAGGCACAGGGCGAATTAGGGTGAGTTCTATGCAGATTTGGTGCAAACATGTCTACAGGAAAATTGTTTCAGGTTAAATTTACTATAGAAATATCACATTTTAAACTTGAAGATATTTTTTTACAAACATATATTCAAAAGAAAAGCAATTTTGTTTTTGTCCCAAAACTTTTCAATGCGATATAGGTATAGGCATTGCTTCACAGAAAAAAACTTCCATTTTTTTTCGTTAAAGTGACGTCAGGTACAAGTCCCTATTATTTATAATTTCCAAATTTTGATATTTCAAAGTTCGCCACTCATAGCGATTTTGGGACATTTTCCTTGTTACTTCGCAAATATTGTTCTGTACACTTTTTTCTACGCAGCCTTAGGTATACGCAATGATACATTTAATAAAAAGAAAAGTCAATTTTCTTTAAAATAGTCTATCGTAAAAGGCTGTGTGACTATTTTTAAACAAGATATGGTTTTTCAAAATTGTATACATTTAATGATTTTTGATATATTTTAGAATAATTATTTTTAAATTTTCATTATAACTTTTTTTATTGTATATTTAGGTATATACATTTTGCAATAATAAAGAAAACCTATTTTATCTGCGTTAAAACTGTATATTGTAAAAAATTCTAACACTATTTTTAAACAAGATATGCTTTTTCAAAATGTCACATACACATGCAATAGGTCACACTAAGCTAGAACCATATGAAAACTTTTTTATTATTAACTTTATGAAAAAAAGTTGTTCTTTATAAAATGCTCTGCATAGTCTAAAATCTACGATGCAATCATCAGATATAAAATGCTGTCAATAGTGTAAGAGGTATGTTAAAAAATATGAATTTCACTCAAGAGTAAAGTAGCTTTATATTTCAAAATATCGAAAAGTGTTATTAAAAAAAATTATTTGGAATTAAAAATTATGTTATAATATGCCACTATATTGTTCTAATTAAAAAAAAATGAAAAATTTTAAAATTAATTTTTTTCAAATTTTACGGATACAACCTTGGATATCCTACGGATATCTTGTTTAAAAATAGTCCTAGAATTTTTTGCAATACACCATTTTAAAGTAGAGAAAATGTTTTTTTTTATTTCATAATATATATACCTGAATGTACAAGAAAAAAAGTCATAATGAAAAATTCTAAAAATAATCATAAAAAATATTAAAAATCATAAATGTATAAAATCTTGAAAAGGCATAACTTCCTTAAAAATAGTCGTACAACCTTATACAATAAACCATTTTAAAGGTATTTGACTTCTCTTTCTACTAAGTGTACCATTGCATATACCTAGAAATGCGTAGAAAAAAGTTACAGAACAATGTTTGCGAAATAATAGGGAAAATGGACCAAAAATGCTGTAACCGGCGAATTTTAAAAATTCCTATTTCGGAAACTGTAAATCCTAGGGAACTCTACCACACGTCATTTTAACGAGGAAGGATGGCAGTTATTTTTCTCTGAACAATGCTTATACCTATATTCCTGTGGAAAAAAGTTATGGGGAAAAAAACAAAATTGCTTCCTTTTGTGTTTTTTTCTTGTTATTCTTTTGAGTATATTTTTGTAAAAAAAAATATTTTTGACTTTAAAATGTGATATTTCGACAGTAAATTTAACCTGAAACAATTTTCCTGTAGACGTGTTTGTACTAAAAGTGCAAAGGACTCATCCTAATTCGCCCTGTTCCTAGGGACTAATTCACCCCTTTCTCAAAAGCGCACCCATTTAAATGGTAGCACTCTACGGGTTTTTCAAATTTAGAGATCCATTGCCCATTTGAGATAATAAAATCCCATTAACGTTGTAGTTCCTTTTAGCTCTCTTATTTTAAACATAATCAATAGCCTAATACATAGCAAAAAGAAAACGGACAGTTTATTTTCATATCTACTGAATCAAGGGAACCCAGTTTCGTGAGTGTGGTCCATTTTACGTTTGCAGACGTCTGAAGGGTCTGGAAGCTACACCAATTTAATATAACGGTCAGAAAATTGAACGTATTAATTTCAATATAAAAATTCACAAGGAGAAATTTCCTGTGGCTGGCTGTACACCATAAATATAATTACAAGTAAAATTTAATAAAAAATTTTTGTCTTGGCAACTAGTTGCCTGTCACCTCTTGTAACAGAATGACCTAATTGTTACCTATTGACCCACTTACCACGTGTGGAAGTCATATGTTGCCCTAGGGCCATAGCCACTGGAATTTTATCCATCCTTTGGATTTTGCAATGTTTGCATCTATGTAAGACTTTTAGTCTGTTTTTGAAAGGCTTTGACCTTTGTATTTTTTGGTTGGCTCACCATGTTCTTGTAACACTGATGATGCTCTTGTTACATAGCGAAAACGCTTTGTTTCTATGTTTGTAGCCCTATAGGTGCTTTTTAAACTAATATACCTTTTACCAAGACAAACATTTTTTATCTACTCTATGTCATATTATGTATAAGTTTTTAGTTTATGAAAACTGTCATTATAGATAGCAGTGCGTGAAGTGTTTAAACTGTGCGTGAAGTAACAATGTATTTTAAATGGGACTTACTTTTTCGCACTGTTTTTGATACACTTTCATATAAATAACCTTAACTTTCGCGTTGTCATGGTGGTGACATAATGAGCAATAAATTACGACAAAAGTTTTGACAGTTTTGTGGCTTAAAAGGAGTTTTATTATTTTTAAATGTAAAAGTTCTAAAAATTGTAGAATAGAAATAAATTCCAGTGACGCAGAGTTAATTTTTTTATTTGTTCATCATAGATAAACTATTGTATGAAACTGTGCGTGAACTCAGGGCTGCTTTATCCATTAGGCAATATAAGTAGCTGCCTAGGGCGGCAAATTGTGAGAGGGCGGCACAGGGGCGTCATATGAAATTTTGATTGTGGGGGGGCCAGCATTAGGTATATAATATACAATACATTATATATGATGTAATGATGAAAACTGAAAGCATTTTTTTGTAAATTTCCGTCATTTTCATTTTCAGGGGAGGGGGCAACTGCCTGCCCTGACCCTACCAAATGACGCCCCTGGGGCGGCAAAAATACTGCACAAAAAATATTTGTATTTAAAAATTAAAATCGAATAACAAATATGTATATTCATCATTCAACCATCAATGAAATAGAATAGAAGTGGGCACTCGTTTCTAAATAAAATAAATTGCATTCATATCAAAAATAAAACAAACATAGCATTCTGTTATCTTAAACCTAACACTATTCATCCAAAAAGAACGGAAGTAATAAATTTAGTGATTATTGGGCCGCCAGAAGCTCGGCAAAGACGGAGAATTGACTGAACACATCAATATTGCACATATTGCAGAAACTAAAGATTACAGTAGGAAATCGAGATAGAGTTGGGATTTTCTAACTGTATTGTTACAAGTAGATAACATTCGTGTCGTCGCACTGATATAATACTCCAGCCAGGGAAATAGGCCAGAAATAGACCATGTGCGGGACAATGAAATATCAAGATAGCTGACTTCTTTAGTTATTGTTGACTTGACCTATAGGATGAAAACCTACATGTTTCCTGCCTAGAGTTCGTGTTTTTTAGTTATTAACAATTTAGTGCAATCAACGCGATTTTTTCCGTTTTTTGCACTCAATTAAAAAGCTAAAGAGTTGACATAAAATTACAAAATTTATTTTTTTAGAACATTGAGAAACCTTCAAAATGACGATTTTTAAAAGTCAAAAATTTAATTTGTTGCTTCGTAAACTGCAAAATAACTGAAAATCGTTATTTATTAATAACTTTTACTAAAACTAACTTAGAACTGTAGTGTTTCACTTTACTCAAAGTTGGGTATTGGGGTACATAACAAACTCCCAAAATTTGAGACCGATCCATTAATTAGTTTAAGAGTTAGGTATTCTATTTGTTTATCCCAGATACCTTTGTTTTGCAATAACAAATGACAGAAAATAATGAAGATAGGACAATTCTGCGTATGCCAAATGAAAGTAGAAAAGTGATACGATCAAAATGTATTAAGAAAAGATAAAAAATTATCTAATATGTATAGTAAAAAATATTAGTTTATAAACATTTACAATAACTTTAAAAATCTTGTCCGTAGAAAACATCTTCTTACATAGGTATTCGGAAAGATGATATTTTACTCGAATTTTTAAAAATGTAATTCAAATGATGACTGGTCATAGTAAGTGAAGGGGGAGCTTCTGCGTTGATTGCACTAAATTGTTAATAATTAAAAATCGAACGCGAACTCTAGGCAGGAAACATGTAGGTTTTCATCCTATAGGTCAACAACTAAAACAGTTGTCAGCTACCTGGCGGGAGCCGAAAAATGCACGAGTTCAAAAACTAAAAAAGCAACTTAAAACTACTACCATTTTCTATATCTTGGGATCTACTTAATGGATTTTCATATTTCTTCTTTTAATTTGTATGTACTTTTGTGTACATTACAAATATGCAATTTGTCTAGACATTTATTAATTAATAAACAGTCTAATTTTTTTAAACAATTTTTGAAAAAATAATCTTTTCTCAAAAATCCATTTTTTGTAATGATACTATCATTATTAATCATAGAAAAAGTTAAGGTATATTTTAATGAATAAATTATGTTCAATAAATTATTATTTAATAAAAATAATTTATTTATTAAAATATACTTTAACTTTTTCTATGATCATTAATGATATGATTAAGAAAATAGATATTTGGAAAAAAATAATTTTTTCAAGGAATGTTTAAACAAAGTAGACCCTTTATTAATTAATACATTTATAATAAAATTGCATGAAATGTATGTAGAAATTACATACAAATTAAATTGTTAATAATTAAAAAAACGGAGGTGAACTCTAGCCAGGACACGGGTAGGTTTTCTTCCTATAGGTCTACCTACAATAACTAAAAAAGTAGTCAGCTGCCTGAATATTTCCGTTATTATGAAAATGATGTAACAGTGTGAAACAGCTTCAGTGAAATAACAGTTAAAAAATAACGGCTACTGCTACCGCAACACATTCCTATCTTATACTAGTGCAAATTGCAAATTATACATAATCATAATTTTTCATTATTATGTAAAATATTATGTGTTTGTTTTCACCGGTCAAAAGTGAATTCATACCATACTGTGATTTTTGTTCTTCTCACTTGTGTAAAATATTATTTTTTATAAATTCTACGTTCCACTCTCGGCTCGGTAAGTAAGAAATATTCAGATTTTCAGTCGGAAAAATGAAAGAATACCCATGAACGAACATATAAAACACGCTGTATTTTCCTGTCACCGTGTCACAAAGAAAATTGTCCAGTGCAAGTACATGAAACAATAATTATTACATGTACTTGCGCTGGCCAATTTTTTGTGTGACACGGTGACCGGAAAATACAGAGTGTTTTATATGTTCGTTCATGGGTATTCTTTCATTTTTCCTACTGTATGTATTATATTTACCTATATTTATTATTACTACTGGACCAAGAGCTAGCAACGTCGGAAAAAAAGTATTTTGACAACTGGTTCTTTAATATAATATTATTCCCTATGCTTCCTCAAACACCGTACCGGCCATCTGGCTACTGATATAGGTTTACCTGGGCCCGGATTAGGTACACTCGATACGCATCGTATCCGCCATGTTTTACCGTAGGGAGTGATTACGAAACCTCTTTCCCCACGTTGTCGATGAGAGTCAACTCGAAGGCACTGCTCGATACCGACGACCCTGTCGAGTTGCCAACTCGAACTATCTATCTCTCTCTGATAGATCTCTGATCTCCTATAACACTTTCTCTCTTGCCGTCCAAGTATAAAAATTAAGAAAAGTGAATACATAACGACATAACCTACTTACTTCATACTTTGAATTCTTCAATTTAAAAATAATGTAAATCTTTAATCAAACGATATTTAGATTATACGATTTTGATAATAATTCTCATGTTTTGAACATTAAAAAATATATTGTTTAAATCTCCCAGTGAGGTGTTATTACACTCATTACACTGACAGAAGTTCTCTAAATACTTATTCCTATTTTAAAAAGATGTGAAGGAAACGTCCATGTTTAATTTTTATCCTTGTAATATTTGCAGAGTAAGATTTAATGGCGAAAAGGTAAGATAAGGAATGCTCTGAAACAGAATTCGATGAAGGGAACAGATAGTTAGCAGTGACCATTACGACCTTTAGTAATATTTTTATATAATGTCTCCCATCTTTCCCTGGCCATTTAATCTTTAATAACGGTAAAAAATCATAATTAATCTCAAATTCTACTCAAGTTCGAAAATCATATATTTATATATCTAGGTACACGTTATCACTGTATCATCCTTAGAATATAAAAGAAACTTTTATAATAATTAAATATGTAATAAAAACTTTATTTTATATTCTATTGTAATAATTATTGAGGTTAATGAGAGAAATTCTTTGGCATATAACGTGCAAATCATTCCATTTGTTCGAAATATTATCCCGTAGGTTCAAAAATACGATAACTCATAGAGTTATATATTAGCATAGAGAGAGTGTCATTCAGAGCGAAGTGACGACACCATCTTTTTTATTTGGATTAGTGCTGTTTCACTCTTACACATAGTAAAGCTGCTATAGTTGTCCTCCTCTTCCGTGTCTATATTCACACTGAATGCCATCATAGATTTTCGATACAATGTGTTAGAAAGAGATGCGGCAAACCAGTCCATGAGATCTTGTCGTCAGGAAGCGCGGAAGGTAGGCTCCCTCTATGTTAATATATACCTCTATGCGATAACTGCCGATCATTTTCTGACAGTCTACTCGAACCCAGTTCGTAATCACTTTTTAGCTTCGTTTTGCGATCTCGCATCGAGTGTTCGTAATCCCGCCCCTGTACAGGTAAATATATCGAATTTAAAATTATTTTTTCTACAACCGTGTTAAAAATGCAATTTTTAGCATTCCATTGGAGCGTTAAAAATGCTACTTTAAAGCACTAGCAAATACATTAGATGGTATTATACCGTCTAATGTATTTGGCACTATTAGTGCTTTAAAATTTTTAAGGCACTGCAGTTGCAGTTAAAAGTGAATTGTCAAATTGTGAAACGTCAAAATATTTATATTTCATTTAATAACATTAATATAAATAGTACAACTTGCGCAATTTGAAAAAGGTGGTTTAAAAGGTTTTTTAAAATTTAATTTAAACTGTATTATTGCATTTTTAACACGTTTGTAGAAAAAACAAGTTTATGTAACGGTATAATATGTTCGCTAAGAATTTTTAGACATTCCCCTCGAGTGTAGACAACCAGTACTACCTTTTACGGCTCATAGGTTTTATGGTTTCAGCAATTAACAAAAATATTGTATTTTAAAAATTTATAACGTTTGTAGAAAAAATATTGTATGATATACGTGTTAAAAAGTACATTTTTAAGGCACTCATGTGAATTGCAAACTTTCACATGCGTGCCTTAAAATTGTACTTTTAACACTTATATCATAAATAACTATTTGGGCGAAAAATTTTTTTGTCATTACTTTTTAAACATTATTAGAAATATGAATTATAATTGCCAGACATTTCTGTGGTTTAAAAAGTAGTGACAAAAAAATTTTGCGCCTTAAAATAATTTTAAAATCAATATACAAGTTGATTGATTAGTGTGATAATGCTCAGTAGATCCGCTATAGTAATAGATAGCAATAAAAGTTATTAACAAAAATTGTAGCCAACTTTGATCTTCATATTACGAAATTAGTTAAAATGTTACAGGGTGTTCGACAACATAGTGGCAGACCAAACTTATTTTTTTTTTTTTTAATGGAACACCCTATATTTTATTTTATATTCGAAATCCTCGTAACTTATCCATCACAAAAATATAAAGGTTTGTTATGTTATAAATATAGGGCTTTTACAAAGGTATAATAAATTTTCTATGAAAATCGTAACAAGTTCAGCTCGCTGTATAAATAAAAATAAGCACAACAGCAATGGTTTATTGGTGCCATATATTTTTTTGTTGGTTGTGAAAATTTTTAAGAATTGTTGATATTGCTAATTTTCTTTATATCGAATACAGCGTGAGTTAAAACGCAAGTACATTCTTTTCCCAGAAATTTTAAATGGAACACCCTATATTTTATATACTCGAGATATTTTCATTTTTTAGCCCAAGATATTAATTAGGATGTTCGATTTAAAATTAATGCAAAAATAATGTACTTGCGTTTTGAATCACCCTGTGTTCGATATGAAGAAAATTAGTAGTATCAACCATTTTTATAAATTTTGACAATCAACAAAAAAATATGGCACCAATAAGCCATTGCTGTTGTGCTTATTTTTATTTATACAGGGAGCTGAACTTATTACGATTTTCATAGAACATTGGTTATAACTTTGTAAATACCTTGTATAACAAAACAAACCTTTATATTTTTGTGATGGGGAAGTTAAGAAGATTTTGAATATAAAATAAAATATAGGGTAATCAAACAAGCTTACATTTTAGAAAAATATAAGCTTGTTTGATTTTCTCCGAAATAATGCAAGTTTTCGATCTGCATTGGCTCCCCTATGAAATAAATTTATTTACCCTTATTGTTAAAGTATCACTTATAGTAATATTGTCAAAAAAAATGCATGGCGTCTTTTTATAATAGTAATATGTAACATTACGCTTGATGTAAAATAAAGAATATTTTTAATACATTTCCAAACAATACATTTCTTATTTAAGGGACCGTTCAAGTATTACGTAACGCAGGTTGGGGGGGGGGGGGTCAAAAATCTTCAAAAATTGCGTTACATAGGGGGGAGGGGGGTCAAAAATCTTCAAAAATCGCGTTACGTAATACTTGAACGCTCCCTAAATAAAAAATTCTGCTTGCATTTTTTTTTCGCAAAAATGGTACATTTTTGAACGGCGGCTACTAGAGAATTGCCTAGGGCGGCAATTGACCTAAACGCGGCCCTGCGTGAACTACTTTTTGCGAACTTACGCGATGTATAGCAAAAAGCTCCGTCGTGTTCTAAACATCGCGTGCGTTTGCAAAAAGCATACTTCACGAACTGTTTTATAAATAACTATTATCTACTCTATGTCATATTATGTATCTGTTTTTAGTTTGTGAAAACTGTCATTATTAACTGGCACTTAAGTGTGCGTGAAGTAACAATGTATTTTAAATGGGATTTAATTTTTCGCACAGTTTCAATGGGTTTTTTGGCACACTTTCATATAATCAAATATCCTTAACTTTCATGTTGTCATGGTGATGACAATATGAGCAATGACTTACAACAAAATTTTTGACAGTTTTGTGGTTTGAAAGTAGTTAGGATTTTTAAATGTCAAAGTTCTAAAAATTGAAGAATAGAAATCAATTCCAGTGACAAAAAGTTACAGGTTTTTTATTTGTTTATCGAAGAGAAGATAAAATATTGTATGAAACTGTGCGTGAAGTACTTTTGGCGAACTTACGCGATGTATAGCAATCGCTCCGTTGTCGCTCGTGCTCTAAATATCGCGTGCGTTCGCAAAAAGCATACTTCACGAATTGTTTCATAAATAACTATTATTAAATTTTACTTGTATTAATTTCCTCAACAAAGTCAAAATGCATGGTTGTAACAGCAGATCTACTAATAGGTCTGGATTCCGCGTATGAAAAAAAGTTGATTAATAGCAAGCTGAAAATTTGTTAATAGCTTAAGGGTGTCTAGTCGAATAAATTTTGATATATGGGAACACTGGAACAGGGGCAGTTTTAATTGTGGAACAGGTTAAAAATTTGGAACGGTCACACCACGAAAACGTCACATTTATTTTGTCCGACAGAACAGACTTAAACTCCCCGAACAGAGATTAAACTCTCATGCAAAAATCAGACTGCTATTTATCACCAAATAGGCGTTTTAATGAGTGGAACATGTAGAATATGTCAAATGACAGGAATTATGACAAGTGATAAAAAGCAGTCTGATTTTTGCATGAGAGTTTAATCTCTGTTCGTTGAGTTTAAGTCTGTTCTGTCGGACAAAATAAATGTGCCGTTTTCGTGGTGTGACTGTTCCAAATTTTTAATCTGTTCCACAATTAAAACTTCCCCTGTTCCAGTGTTCCCATATATCAAAGTTTGTCCGACTAGACACCCTTAAGCTATTAACAAATTTTCAGCTCGCTAATAATCAACTTTTTTTTTCATACGCGGAATCCAGACCTATAAGATGTAAATTATAGCTGGATTTCCAGATGATAGAACAAGTGATCGAGTTATGATAGAACAAGTAGTATACAAATGAAAATGAATACAAATTAAAATTATTTAAATAAATCAATATATTGCAAACCTAAATTAAAAAAATTAGTAGTTAAATATCATAATGATCAAGTGATAATAAAACTATTTTTGCTAATGAGTAAAACAGAAATTCGCGTATTCAGCGTCAACTTTATGTCTTTAACATTATCCGCCTACACCACTGGTTATATCTAATAAAACACAAACTTATTTTCTGTGTCGGACACATTTTTGTTTTTATCATTTTTATTACGTCAGCTGGCAATTTAAGAATTTCCTCTACTATTCCTTTTTGGAAGTGATTGTTATTCCGTTTGCCGGGACGCTATGGTTTTGAGTATTGTTGGGGTTTCGCAGCCCTATTCCGCCGGCTCACTTGGTTATGTCTTGTCTCTTCCTGGTACCTTTCCAAATTTATTATTCTCTTTATTTTTTGCGTCCTGCATTGGCGGATCATAAAAAATACAAAACAAAGGTTTCATCCAAGTGTTGGTTAAATGTTTTCCAAAATAATAGACATTTAATAATATTTGTGTGAAATTGGTTTGGTTTTTTATGTACACAAAGCCACGTCAACTATATAAGATGGGTGCGGCTAATTACAATACAATATAATATGTTCGTGTACGGAAAAATATATACGAATTAAAAAACAAAAAATGATTACTTTTTTGAAATAAATTTATATCTTTGTCCTCAATTCCTCTGTGCCAAATAAAGAACCCTCAGTGCCTAATTCGCCTCATTTCTTCCAATAAACATTCAACAAACCCACAGTTAATCAAATCCGCCTTCAATGATATACTTCACAACTACAAGGATTATACACATGCATCTTACATTATACACAGATGCATCTAAATCAAATGAAGGTACTGGTGCTGCAGTCATAACCCTTCTTCTTCTTTCTTCTTGTATGTAGGCTGTAAAACCTATTTCTTCTTCAATATTAGCCTCCCAAATTATTTAAGTTATCGCACCATCTTTTTCTTGGTCTGCCAATACTTCTTCGTCCATTTGGTGACTTATCTCATGTTATTCGTACTATCCTATCTTCTGCTATTCTACTAATGTCGTGTTCGTTCCACTCCTGTTTCCGTTTTGTTACCCATCCATTTATGTCTTCTACATTACATGCTCTTCTTATGCTTTCGTTTATCTCCCATCCAACAGCCTCTCCCTATCCAACAGACTTTTCCCTGATATTCGTCGCAGTATTTTCATCTCTGTTGTTTCTAGTAGTCGTCTCGTTTTAGATGTGTCAGGCCTTGTCTCCGCCATGTATGTCAATATAGATCTAATGGTTGCTTTATAGATTCTTGCTTTTTTTGACCCCAACATCAACAAATAAATACAAACTCCCTTCAGAGTACTCCATTTACTCTGCTGAATTATACGCGTTATAACAGGCCACCCTTGCTGTCAGCGCATCCAGTAATACCAAGTATATCATACTCACAGACTCTCTAAGTTCCGTACAGTCAATCCAACATGTCTACGGGCCATTCAATTTCAAATCACTCAATTTTGGAGCAAAAAAAATTTTGGACCTCCGACTTGTCTGAAAATTGGTATATAGCTTCTACGGGACGTAAAAATAAGATATTTAAGGTCAAAAAATTTTCTTCTTCTTTTTTTCTCAAAATGTTATTTTATGCGATTTTACAGTGATTTGGTGTTTATTTATACAAATTTGCATTTTCTATCGTAAAGTATCAATGGAAAACATAATAGTTTAATAGAAGGGACTCAAAAATGTCATTATATGGCATTATAACAAGTTACTTTGATTCAAAACAAGCTTTTGATCAAATTTTATAGTGTAGAAAACGTTAAAATACCGTTTTTTACATTTTTCTCCATTCCCAAAATGCGTCATAATCGATTTGGCTGAAAATTTGCCCACAGATAGACAAAACATGGGACTTTAAGTGGTGAGAAGGATTTGAATTATATTACAATACCAAATAAGTTACATGCAATGTTATAGTCAAAAATATAGGCGTCTATTGTAAGTACAATTAACTCGAAAATATCGACCTCACGACAAAAATTGTTAAAAAGAAATTGTAATCATTGTAAATACGATTTATTTGGAACAATTTCAGTTCCTACCATTTTTGTCGAAAATTTAAAATGGCGGAGATATTGAGCAAAATAAGTTCTCCTTTAAATCAAGATGGCTGCTAACGTAACGGACGAATTCATTCGTGATTTTAAATTTAGGCTACTATTGACTCCCCTAAAGATCAGAAAAATAAAATTTTTGGTAGCTCGGCATTCAAGGTCAAATGCTATCCCGACTGGTCTAATTTATACTTTTGAGTCTGATATTACTGCATGTAACTTTTTTGGTATTGTAATATAATTCAAATCCTTCTAACTACTTAAAGTCCTATCTTTTGGCTATCTGTGGGCAAATTTTCAGCCAAATTGATGATAATGTATTTTGGGAATGGAGGAAAATGTAAAAAACGGTATTTTAACGTTTTTTACACTATAAAATTTGATCAAAAACTTGTTTTGATTCAAAATAACTTGTTATAATGCCATATAATGACATTTTTGAGTCCTTTCTATTAAAATATTATGTTTTTCATCGATACTTTACGACAGAAAATGCAAATTTGTTTAAATAAACACCAAATCACTGTAAAATCGCATTAAATAACATTTTGAGAAAAAAAGAAGAAGATTTTTTGACCTTAAATATCTTATTTTTACGTCCCGCAGAAGCTATATACCAATTTTCAGACAAATCGGAGATCCAAAATTTTTTGCCTGAGTGATTTGACATGGAATGTACCCTACCCATCTAATCCTTTGGTCATCAAAATAAAACAAGAAGTTCATACCGCTCAACTGAAAGGAAAAATTATCATATTCCTCTGGATACCATCCCATATTTTAATTCAAGGAAATGAAGAAGCAGACAGCGCTGTAAAAGAAGATGCAGAAACTAGTGATAGTGCGGAGTGTACGGAAACATTTACGAGTATATGTGGAAAGAAAAGTGGAAAGTTTCATCGGCCAAGCTACCCGAAATTTAAAATTCGATAAAACCCTGGCCAACATTACCAACAAGTCGGAGAGACCAGGTAATATTAACGCGACTCCGACTGGGCCATGCGCGATTAACTAAAGGTCATGTGTTTTCCGACAAACAAGAACCAAGATGTTACAACTGTGAAGAAAAGTTAACAATCAAACATTTATCAGAGAAATGCGCAGCATTAACGCCAAAGCGCATGTTGTACAATATGCCAAACAAACTATGTGATATTTTAGGTCTACAGTGCAATATGTCAAATTTATTAATTTATACGACTGTGTTCGCGTGGCCTCCAATGTACAATATTTCTCGCCCACCTATCGTTGTTTTGCCATGCGACGTGTCCTACCCAGTTCCATTTCATTTGCGTAAATTTTTCAATTACATCTTCCACCTTTGTCCTGCTTAGAAGTGTAGTTTTGCAAATTCTAGTCTGGTTGAACCTAGCTAGATAGATTCAATGATGTGGCCTTTAATCAATTGCACTGCGACTAGAGATTGCAGTTGCTGGATCCAGCGCATTTTTTACATGCTGGATCCAGCAAACCGTGCTGCATCCAGCAGCGCGGATCCGCAAACGTGTCAAATTCGAAATAAGCCTTCACTAGCCTCTTTATTCAAAGCCGTGAGTCGACAACTTGCCATTCTATCGCGCTGACAGTAGCTCAGTATGCTGGAAAGTTTCTATAGCTTAACAGTTTGCATCGATAAAGCTTTGATATACATTGATTCTGCGATAAAATTCTCTGCTGGCGAGTGGTTAATAATCAATGAGTTAATCGCCACTTTTAACTGGCTGTAGAAGTTCTTTGCAGAATAAAGTCCACTTTATATTCATACTTTTTATTTCATGGTTGTGTCGGCCATAACGGCCGACACAACCATGACATTTGTCTTAGATAAACTAAATAGCCATGACTCTAGCCTTATTGCTGATCTATCGGAAGCACTACACAACAGAATCACGGAATGGCGCCTCTATGAGATTACAGGTACATTAGTGAATTTACAAAGTCAAAAAAAGTATGACAAATCACTAAACAATCCTGGTTACTTCCCCATGCCGAAATAGAATGTAATGCGACAAGAGATGAAAAATTTGTTGATCCGTATAAATAAATAAGTAACTGTGAAACCCGTGCAAAAAATAATGGAAGAAGATGGGCCAACTAATCCGGAGCTCGTGAATTTTACTTTGGAACAAGAACTTGAGATTGAATTGAAACGAGAAAGAGAAAACATTTATAGCCAAAAAAAAGAATGTGTGTGTACTATGTACGCACGTAAGAAGATATTCTTCTATTATATAATAGGTAATTTAAACGAAGTAAATATACTTAAAAGGTTATTTGTATTTTATTTAAAAATCAAACTAACTTTCTTATCTACCACTTTCAAAAAATTTTTATTAAAACAACCAAAAATAAAAAAAATATATGAATCGCCTGGGAATTGAACCCGCAACCTTCCAATCTCAGTGCTAACGCATTTCTAACTACTCCATCGAGGCACTAGAAATAAATATGTAAGTTTCGGATATAATTAAACAACACGGCGACATATAATGTAAAAATGTTATGCTTACATAATATTTTATTAATCCAAAAACACAAGAATTATAATAAATAATACATTTCCTAAAACCACTAATATATTCTTTTAATGACTTATTTGCACGGTTACAGATATACATACCTATCTTGAAAGATTAGCAATACTGTCAGAACTACATACTGTCAGTGTGCGCAGGCGCGCGGTAAATGTACAATTTTACCCTCAATCGATTCGCCGCTAAAGAAGAATATCTTCAAAAACTGGTTCTCAAAAAGATGACGCAAAGATTTTGGAAAAGAAATTGCCGGTCTATGAGACCGAATGAGTGAAAAGCGATCGTTTGTCAATGGTCTATGATTATTTGGTGACCTTAAAACCGACTAGCACAGAGGCCGGAAGGGCTTTCTCCGTAACCGCCTATATGTGCAGTTCTGTGCGAAGTAGGTAAGGCCTATGTTTTTACGGTATCACTTTCATAAAATTAAATAATTCATGTTTCTGCTGTTTAGAAATTTAGCATACAGACAAAAAAACATTAAAATCGTGTTTTTATTTTGATTCCACATTTTGCTGGATCCGTGCTGGATCCAGCTGGATTCAGGGAAATCTTGCAAAAATCCAGCTGGATTGAAAATGCTGCTGGATTGCATCCCTAACTGCGACCTTTTCGGATCTCTTGTCGTCAGCTAGTACTAGAGTCATCTATAGGGCTTTTCATTCACAGTCATTTGTTTCGAGCTCTGTCATGTGTCACATAATATTAATATATCTACGTCATACGTTATTGATATAACCAATGATACAAGCCAAAGACGTATGACGTAGATATATTAATATTATGTGACACATGACAGAAGCTCGAAACAAATGACAATCGATGAAAAGCCCTATTCCTGGATTACATTCCCTAGCCTGTAGTGGAGTCACTGAAGGTTTTCACCTCGGATTTCGTTGAACCTTCATCGATTTTTATGAAAATTGGTGAGTTGTTAGAGGATACTTCAAGCAACAAAGGTGACATGATGCAAACTTGCGCTTTTACCTTGGGAGGTGGAAGCCACCCCTTCTCGGGGTGAAAATTATTTTATCAAAAATAATACTTAAAATCGGTATAGGGACAAATTCTAAGCAAAATTTGTTATATAAAATTATTAATATAAATCAATGCTTTTTGAGTTATTGAGGATCAAAGATTTGATTTTTTCGTAAAAAAATACATGTTTTAAAGCTGTTTTTCACGTATAACTCAAAAACTATAAGCTTTTACAAAAAAGTTATTATTACCAAAATTGAAGTTAATAAGTAGTTAAATACACTCCTTACTTTAAGAACTAAACTAATGTTAATTCAAAGTGAGTTATGGGCAATTTAATGTAAAATTTTTTTCGAAGAGTACTCAAATCTAAATATTCAAGCTTAAATAACGGTAAAACGATGCATTTTATAAAATATACCTGCTAAGCACTTGTCAAAGCACTTTAGATTACCTATAAAATGAGCTGTAAGAAGAAGTTAATATCATTAAAATTAAGCAAGTTATGTTGAAAATAAGAGAACTCTTTCGAATTTTTTAGGAAAAAGTGAAGAATAAAATATACGCCATTTCCATAAAAATTAAAATTTATAGTAATACTTACAATAATTTCTTTATATTAGTATAAGTAATAATTTCAAAAATTTTGACCGGTTTAAAATTTTAATTTTTGAAAAAAATATTTAATATAAAAGAATCGGAATTTTTAAAATTAACGCAATTTTCATTTTCTTTTGATAATAACTCCAAAAATACTCAATGTACGTAAAAAATGATATATAACAAAATTTTAGTTTTTTATGTGTCAAATATATTACCTTTTTTATTTCTGTAGGGTAAAAAATAACCGAGATAGAAACGTTTAAAACTTAAATTTTGGGGCGAGAACCATGTAACCGGGGCCATTTAACCTTTTATTTTTAAAAAAGTAAGGTGTCCAAAAGACTAAATTTAACGTCTTTTAATAACCCTTAGAACTAACTTTTAAATGGTTTTTAAGTGAACCTGATGTCCTAAAAATTAACGGAGTTATTTTTAAAAAACCGTAATATTTTTTGGTAAAAATTTTAAAAGCTAAATTTTGAAAAATTTTTGGAACATAAATTTTAATGCTGTCAACTTGTTTCGAGGGCTCATTTGATAGATATTTTTAAGTACTTTGACAAATGATTTATAAGTTTATGTTATAAAATGCATCATTTTCTTGTTATTTAAGCTTGAATACTTAGATTTGGGTACCCGCCGAAAAAAATATACATTCAATAACCTATAACTCAGTTTTAGTTAACACTAAAACATTTTTCTAGTAAGGTATTTATTTAATTTTTTATTATATTAAATTTTTGTAATAATAACTTTTTTGTAAAAACTTATAGTTTTTGTGTTATTTATGAAAAATCGGTTAAAAGCATGCATTTTTCTCATGAAAAATGAAAAGCTTTGATCTTTAATAACTTAAAAAGTTTTGATTTATTTTAATAACTTTATATAACACATTTTGCTTAGAATTTGTCCATTTATCGAATTATAGGATTATTTTTAATAAAATAATTTTCACCCCCGAGACGGGGTGAAACCCACCCCCAGGATAAAAGCGCAAGTTAGCACCATGTCACCTTTGTTCCTTAAGATATTCTCTAACCTCTCACCAATTTTCATGCAAATCGATGGAGGTTCAACGAAATCGGAGGTAATAGCTCATATCCGCCTTCAGTGACTGCACTACTGACCCTTTTTAAAAGGTCTATTAACTTCGAGACTGAACTTTCCATGTCGTAGCTCTTTACTAATGGCTTTTCTTTGCCTAATGCAAAGAACCGCACATTTTCCTGGTTGTTTATTCCTTTAGATGACATAATTTACATAGGTGATAGAATCTACCAATCTCATTAGCTTCAGCTGCCTATCCAGCTTACAGTGCCCTGTTCGTAAACCTAATATGGATTTGATGGTTTTCATGTCTTTGTTTATAGATCTGCCGTAAATATTGTAGAATTTTCTATAATGAACTGCATTATCTACCTTTGTCCTTGTGAATTTTTTTTTTATAATTCCCAAGATTTTTGACGGTTGGTACTAAATTGGATACATCGTGTATTTTTCACATAAATAAGCTATATGTAGACGGGGTTTTTAAACAAATTCTACGTTTTTTATTTTGAATTATCTGTAACTTTAATTACTTTTCACCCAGTGTTAAAAATTATAAGAGAGTATTGCTTGGACTAACAGGAGCATAAGAATGATTTTCAACACTAGGATTTTTTTTTCAAACTTATTGAACATTTGGACAAAAAAACTATCATTTCACCTATTTTCGCTAAAAATACCCTCCTGCAAGTCATTATTTATATATATATAGCGGGGGTCCTACAGCTCTGACTGCTTCCCGTACTTCAATCTCCAATTTTGTTTATCCTGCCAATCTTCTTCTTCTATTTTTCTTTTTCGCATGGCATCCATTATTCCTTGTTTCCAAGATTTACGAGGTCTGCCTCGTCTTCGTCTAGTTGTTGGAGTATAACCTGTAACTGGTGGAGTATGCGTTTTACGTGTCCATACCAAATCAGTTGCCGGAATTCAATTCTGTTATCAATGTTACTCTTAAACTTTGCTCGTTCTCTAACTACTTCGTTTCTTGTGGTCTAATCGAGAGATTCTGCACGATCTTCGTAGAAAGTATATTTGTACTGCTTTCAGTTTGTCTCTGTTTCTTTGTGTTATCTGCCAACATTCTGCGCCATATGTTTTGATTGGTTCTACTATACTCTGATAGAGATTTATTTTTGTTGGCATCCTGATATTTTTTGACTATAATATAGAATTTAATTTTTGGATAGCTGTTCGTCCTTAAATTATTCTTTTATGGATATCCTTTTCTGTGCTACCATCTTCGGCAATAACAGTTCCTAAATATTTATATTCTTTACAGCTGTTTATAATACCGTCTTCAACTGAATATTTTCTGGTTTTCCTCCAATTACAAGATGTTCCGTTTAATTTATGTTTATTTTTAATCCCCATTTAGTGTATTCTTCGATTATCTTTCTTGTCATGAATGTTATGTCTTCTGCATTATTTGCCACTAGTACTTGGTCATCTGCAAATAGCAAAGTATACAAGCAGTCCTCTCCAATTTCTATTCCCATTCTCGAACACTTTTTCATCCATAGTTTTAGTGCTTTTTGAATGGAAATTTTAAACAGCGTAGGAGAGAGGCAACATCCCTGTCTTAGACCTTTAGATATTTTAAAGGGTTTTGATAAATTGTCTCCTATTTTTATCCTACTAACCGAATTTTTGTATATGTTATCAAGAGCTTTTACGTACGTGTTATATAAACCAGATTCTTGGAGCACTTTAAACATCCTGTTTATTGGCACACTGTCGTAAGCCTTTTTCAAATCTACAAACATTAGATGAGTTGTCAAATTGCTTTCCATTCTCTTTTCTACCAATTGCTGTAATACAAAGGTATTGTACCGATATTATATTATAAATACTATAATAATAATTATTTTCCTAACAAGTGCAGAAAGTCATTCTTTTCCGCACGCGACTGCAGTTTGCCGAACGACGCGAAGCGGGAGTTCGGCAAGCAGTCGAGTGCGGAAACGAGACTTTCTGCAAGAGTTAGGAACAATATTTTTTTCTAAGAGTCTTTAAAAAATTACCAAATCTTAATCAAATAATTTAATTAATATGAAAATACATACACAAATTAATTCTTTGACAAGGTTGTCA